>NC_056747.1:1094048364-1094083364 GCF_019279795.1 Protopterus annectens | reverse complement strand
GCATCCCACCACTCATGCACCCCTTCTGGCTAAATTGTTCCATGCTATGCAGGATGGATATGTTGGGTTCTTTGCTACAGACAATTCACCTGCACTCTTGCAGGTGTCAACAATGGAATGAGCCATACTTCCTTCCTCCCGCAAGGGTAAGTTAGACTGCATCAGCTGCTCACTTGCATCTCTCCCCACCCACTCCTGTGGCACATATTGAACATGGGTTGTCTGACATGTAGTCAGGGCTTTATCCCTTTACAATGCATGCTTGGACTTCCTATATTGTTCTTGTCTACATTAAGCCAGATTTTGTTTCAGACTCGTATCATCAACTACATACATCAGGATCCTTCACATGAGCCCATAAGTATTCTCCTCAGTTTGCCTATGGCTTTACTTGTTTCTGCAGTCTAATCATTGCACCTTATTTACCTACTATATCAAGAGTGCATTGACCATGAGCCATGTATGGTTTGAAGAATTAGCACCTTTTTAAGACTCTCAAAGAAGTTATCATAAATTTATTATTCACAATACGCAGCACATTTGTAGTGAGTAGAGATGCATTCTGCCTTCTTACCTGATTGTTACTCAACAGATATTTTCTCTATGTGCTCCTTCTTCCCAGGAATTGCACCAGGATTTCAACACTGAACCATAAATTCAGGCCACTCTGCATCTAGAACAAAGCATACTCTGTCCAGATTAGATATGGATGTCCACCAATTCAAACTAGTATTAGATGTCTAGTTCTGTGTCAAAATAAAGATAATCCATTTCAACAGCTGAATCCACAAATTATGTAGGGATAAACTAGCTTGATCACCTCTCATGTATAGAAACACTTGAATCTCATGTAACAGTCTACTGATTTAGACTTCCACCTACTCAAAGTTATAATGCCATCTATAGACAACTCCCTTACCTCAGGTTGGGAGGGTGGCCTAATGGTTAAGGTGTTTGATTTACAAACACAAGGTGCAGGGTTTGAGTATCACAAGGGATAATATGCTAGGCTTAAAATGGCTCGCAATGGCAGTTAGCTTAGTACTAACCTATGACAAGCCTGATTTGTTATGCTAAATAAATGTGCTGTGTATTTGTGACCTCTGAATGTTGCCACAGCTCTCTTCAGCATGTTTCTGCTCTGATTATTTTTTAATTAGTAAAAAGACCTAGCCTAGATTGTTCCTCTATTCTGCATAAAATTTAATATTATAAACCCCGGTTTATACCTCTACTGGGCCTTAAGTTTGCCAATTTTCCAAGGTTATGTGGTCACTTTTACTTATGGCTACTCACAGTCAAGTCCATTATGTTTCTGTCATGATATAATACTCACCTAAGGCTACCATATACAAGAGGCTGTACCATCTGTATTATCTGACTGTATACTAAGAGACCTGCGGTGGTGGTGCTGTGGTAGCTTTGTCGCCTCACAGTAAGACACTGTCTGGTTTGATTCTCAGTTAGTGCGTCTTCTGGGTGGAGACATGCATGAATGGGCATACCTTCGTTGAAGGTTGTGTGTCAGGGCTGGTAACTCGGCACGTAAAAATCAACTACCAATCATTAGCGGACCGGAGTTCCACTGTGGCAACCCCTAACCGGTAAAAGCCGAAAGACACAACAACATACTAAGAGATATGCTGGCCAGAAATGTGTCCATGCCAGCATTCCCAATAAGACATGGAATGGTTGTGGGATGCCTGGTGTCCTCACATTACAGTATGACAGAACGCCCAGTAAACCTGTTAATTTCACACCTTTACAGTAAAAAATGTGCTGGGCAAATTCAACAACCATTTGCCTCATGATACTATGTCAAAACTGCTAAATGACTACCAGCATTAGCCTGTGTCCAGTACGCCTTTTTCATGAGAAAGACAGGAAAAACAGTACTTTGTATCCATTCCTACATATTATGTTTTCTTGTTGCCACAAAATGCTGAACCCAGTGCTTTACACCTTGCATGTCTTGGGCATCAAATCTTGTTCCTCCAAAAACCTGCACCAGATTGAACACCTGGAACAGAGCTGTTAGGTTAGAACTCTGCCTAGTATTTGAGACAGGCAGGGTATCTAAATCACTTTCACTAGAAATTTGGTAAAACCAGCTATTGCAATGTCTGCCCCATGTATGTTTAGCTCTTAATGTTAGCTTTAATGAAAAGTACTGCAATATGAACACCTAGATGGTATGTCCTTTTTTTCCTGCATTTGTTTATTGCTAATATGCATAGCTTCCAACTTATTTGAGTCACTACTATTGATCTGCAAATTAGGAGCCATGGTACTGGGGACTAAAGAAGCTGTATTATAGTCTGACTCATAAAGTTGGGATCTGAACGGAGAGATGAAGAAAAGGAGAGTGGTATTGGTGGGACTGAAGCCATCCTCAAGTCTTGATGAGTACCTTCATGTCCTGGACCCTGTTTTCACAAAATCTTATCAAGAAGACAGTGATATATAGACTGCATTTTATATAGCATATATCATGGAGAGAGGTATGTTAAAAAAATAAAAAAGACAGCTGGGTGCACAAGTTCCAGGATTAAAAAGTGCCCAATCCTGATGTGCACACTGGTGCCAGGACAGGAAAAATGGCAGTATAGAATCCTCAAGACATAGAAACATTCCTACAATGGAGTTATTGCCAAGATGAGTGGAGGATGGCCCCCTGTTGTAGAATGAATAGAAGTTCACAAACATTGACAGTCCAAAAAAGAGCCATAAAGATGATGGATTGGACTTTTGAGGATAAGGAAGAGATTATATATTGTTACTATCATGCAAAAAGCCCAGAACTTCCAGACAGAAGATCTTCAAAAAAATTAAGAGAGAAATTAGAGGAAAGAAAAATACTTGCACAAGAAAAACTGTCAAGAGCTTCAAATAAATTATGTGCATTAATACAAGAAATATATAAAAAGCATTACGTAAACAAATAAACTTTGTGATACCTGGAAAGACAAGTGACACAGAAGGTGCAAAAATATAAAGAACAAAACCCAGAGAAGTTTAAAAGGTATAAAAAAGAAATATGGGCATGGGAAAGAAAAGGAGAACTGACTCGGTACAATATTTATGCAAAGGAGAAAGCCAAACTAATCAATACAAAAAAGCAGTACCAAAGATATTTGAAGAGAAATATAGGCAAAGACACCTGGATATGAAAATTTTCACAATACAAAAAATAAGAAAACAAAAAGAGAAAGAAGAAAATAGTATTAGTAATGAATAAGTTAAAAAACTAGAAACTGAAGTTGTGAATTACATGCAAAGTGAAGGATTTAGTGTAGAAAACACAACTCAGATGATGTCACAGCATGATGGAACAAATTAGTCCACAAATTAAAAAGAAACAGGTGGAACAGGAAGCACCTTTCACTTGCCACATGATGATGTTCTGGAACCTTCAGCAGGAAACCAGTACAAATATTTACTTGGAGCTGCACAGCAAGGTAAGGAGCAGGAAACAGTGGCAACTCTGATGCAGCCAATGCTGTGGTGTGATGGACCAATGCGTTCTCATATGAAGGAGCAACAGATGATGCAGGATGCAGCTGAAGGGGATATGTCACAGGAAGACATTCTGGAAATTTTTATAAAATGATGACAGGAAACAGGGAGCAAAGAATGTGCCCTCAGTTTAGAAGAAAAAGATTTAAAGGAAGGTTGATTTAATACAGATGGGTAGACATGTAATGGTCAATGAAAGAAATAGGTTACAAAAAATAAATAAGACGAAAAATGTTAGAAGTCTGATAAAACAGTTGAGCACCTTAAATATGACTAATAACAGACATTTATGTGATATAATAGAAGTAAATAGGATGTATTACCATGCAGCTAAAAAATAAGTTATGTACTCACCATAATGTTCCATGTGAGTTGTTCCATCTCGCCTTCATTCTTCACTGATGGGTTCTGAGCCGATCCACGGCTCCGACACGGCCATTTAGCAAAGCTCAAAGATTACCAGTAGCTCGAGACCAAGCCCCTTATCCCAAGATGCACTACTGGAATTATATCAGATCTTGTTTGCTGCGAGTACCATACACTAGAAGAGGACTAATCTTCCCAGAGAGGAAGAACATTGAAAAACCAGGATGAAATCAGCCTCCAGGTCAACTGTCAGCCAGGTGGGGGAAGGAGGGAGGGACATGAGAATGAAGGTAAGATGGAACAGCTCACATGGAATGTTATGGTGAGTACATAACTTCTTTATGTGAAGCTGTTCAATCTCGCTGTTCATTCTTCACTGATGGGTAGTGTCCCTAGCACCCTAAAGCCTGGGTGGCTCATGGGAGTACATTTTTCAGGACCATAGAACCAAAGGAAGCCCTGTTCCTGGAGGCCTTGTCCACTTTGTAATGAGTGATAAAAGTGTGAGGCTTAGACCAAGTGGCTGCAGCACATATATTATCAAGGGGTAACTTGGCTTGAAAGGCCAAAGAAGTAGAGACTGCTCTGGTTTAGTGCGCCTTCACTTTATGCAACAAAGACCTATTAGCAGATGAGTAAGTGTAGGTGATACAATCTGAAAGCCACTTAGAAAGGGTTGTTTTAGCCACTAGTCTGCCTTTTCTGGCTTCAGAGAATGAAACAAAAAGCTGATCTGACTTTCTGAAGTCTTTTTTTCTGTCCAGATAATATCTAAGCTGTCTGTGAACATCACGTTTGTGCAGCATGTATTCTAATTTCTTGGTATGGTTGGGAAAAACAAGGGCAACTCAATAACTTGGTTGATGTTTGTCTCAGAACATACTTTAGGCAAAAAGGAAGGATTAGTTCTACGGGATACTCTGTCAGGATGAAAAATCTTGTAGGGGGGGCTTGATAGATAATGCCTGAACTCTGACTCCCTGCAGGAAAAAGTAATGGCCACTAAAAAAATAGTTTTTCCAAGACAGAAACTTGAGCTCACTAGATGATGCTGGCTCAAAGGGAGGAAGAACAATATGGGATAGCATGAAATTCAAGCTCCAGGGCGAATATGGTGTCTTCACTGGAGGCCTCATGTGAAAGGTACCTTTGAGGAAGACCTTGGATAATTGGTGCTGCATAATATTTAGGCCATCAATACCTAGATGAAAATTAGATATGGCTGCTAACTGGACCCTAACGGTTGCCGCTGCTGCTCCTTCATGAAAACCTCAGTCAAAAACTCAAGTATGGATGACAATGGAGCTTTGTAAGGGTCAAGGTTCTTGTTAGAAGCCCAAATGGAAAATCTCTTCCACTTACTACGATACAATTTTCTGGTGGAAGGTTTGTGGGAGGCCAACAAAATATGACTTGTGTCATATGAAAGATTATGAAGCCTGGCTATACGGGGAACTGGACCAGCCAAGTGGTTAGCTACACTGACTGCAAGGAAGGATGGAGGTCCACTGATGGGTGAGTCAGAAGGTCCGGACCTGGGTCCAGGATCCATGGATCCTCCAAGAGATGATATTAAAGAAATGGAAACAAAATCTCCCGAGGCCAATGAGGGGCTATAAGAATGACAGTCCTTCCCAGCGACTCTGCTTTCTGTAAAAATCTGGGTATCAGCAGAATTGGGGGAAATGCATAGAGGAGACCTGGGGGCTAATCGTGTACATGTGCATCCCTCGGGGGTTCTCCCAGAGGGGGTATCAGGGCAAAGTAGCTTCTGCATTTGGTGTTGATGTGACTGGCAAAAAGATCACAGCAAGGCTGCCCTCATTTGCAGAAAATCCTGTCCGCAATCTCTTGTTTGAGGGACCACTCGTGGGGCAACAAAATTGCCCTGCTCAGCTTGTCCGCTATCACGTTGGATCTCTCCGGGATATGCATTGCTAACAGAAAGCACTGGGATGACACAGTCCATTGCCATACTCTGAGGGCTTCTTGGCAAAGGGGGTAAGATTTGGTCCTGCCCTGTTTGTTCAAGTACTAGACCACTGACGTGTTGTCTGTCTGTATTGCAATTGTCCCTAGAGGAAGAGAGTCCTGAAAGTACTGCAACACCAGAAGTACTGCTCTCATCTCCAGGACATTGATATGCAGATGTGACTCTTGATCCATCCATGTGCCTTGGGCAGTCTTTCCCTGAAAATGCCCCCCCACCCTATCAGGGAAGCATCTGTGGTCACAGTGGCTACTGGAGGGAGGAGTACAAAGGGGCATCCTATTGTGACATGTAGAGATGTCAACCACCACTGAAGATCCCTCTTGCAAGAGTTTGTAATCAGAATCATATGGTTCATTGACAATTCCTGGTAAGACCATTCCATGAAAAGGAGCCATTGACGAATCTGCATATGCATCCTCGCCAATGGAATGGCCAATATTGCTGCCGCCATCAATCCTAGTACTTTCAAGACTTCTGTGGCTGGAGCTCTGTTCTTTGACACCAAGGAAGTGATGTGTTGGTGAAGAATCGATACCCTTTTGAGTGGAAGATGTAGAGTGGTGGTTGAAGTTCTAACTCTGCCCCTATAAAGACGATATGCTGCGATGGCGATAAGGCAGACTTTTCAAAGTTGACCATAATACCTAAGTGGTTGCAGAGTTTCAGAGTAGATTCTGTTGCCTGAATCAGTTGATGCCTGGTGGTGGAGGTAAGGAGACAATCGTCTAGGTACAGAAACAGCTGGAATCCTAGACACCTCAGGTGAGCCGTGACCACTGCCAAACATTTGGTAAACATTCTGGGGGCTGTAGTGAGACCAAAGGGCAGGGCTCAAAACTGGTAGTGACTGGCTCCCAGCCAGAAATGCAGATGATCTCTGGATGGTCTGGCCATTTTTATATGGTAGTACGTCTCCTTGAGATTGATTGAGCACATCCAATTGTCCTTTCCTAAAAAGGGAAGTATGGACTGAAGCATGACCATCCAAAACTTCTCTTTTCTTACAAATTGGTTCAGTCTGCTGAGGTCCAAAATGGGTCTCCAGTCCCCTGTTTTCTTTGGAACCGAAAAGAATCTTGAGTAAGTTCCGCATCCTGTTTGGTCTGCTGGGACTGCATGGATGACTCTTTTTTTCTAGCAACTTGAGGACCTCTGTGGTTGCTTGTTCCCTGTAACTGGGTGGAACATCCGGGATTCTCTTGACGGGAATGGGTGGAGTGGAGAACGGTATGAAATACCATCTGGAATTGATGCTTTGTACCCATCTGTCATTTGTAATATCTAGCCAAGCTTCTGGGTACAAAGATAAATGACCCCCGACCTCCTCCAGAGCAGGACAGTCAGGCCTTCTCAGGAGCATTGGTAGGGCT
Source organism: Protopterus annectens (assembly GCF_019279795.1). Lineage (NCBI taxonomy): Eukaryota > Metazoa > Chordata > Ceratodontiformes > Protopteridae > Protopterus > Protopterus annectens. The sequence goes on along the minus strand of NC_056747.1, from coordinate 1,094,076,119 downwards.
GACCAGAGAAATGATCTCTGTCACCGTGGTGTTGCAGACCCCCTCTGCCATGAGGGTGGTGTCTTCCATTATTACCTCCTCCTCTGCCCCTGGAGGAAGGTTCTCCACGTGTGCCCTGAAAGGCTCCTTGGGCTTTACGGAACCACATCTTTCCTCCTAAGGCCAAGTAGGGGTAGAAAAATGGACTCCGATGGCAGACAGCATCTTTCCCTCCTGTTCACACCTGGTCAATGTTTCCTTTACCTTAGGCCCAAACAAGGATGAGCCATCAAACGGGGTATTTATGAATGAAGACTTGAAGGGCTTCGCGAAGGAACAGTGGCACATCCAGGCATGCCTACAAAGAGCAATCCCTGCTCCTGCAGCCCTACTGGACCCATCTGCTGCATATGATATGAGATGGATGGAAGTGTTCGCAATGGAATTAAGGGTAGCAAGCTGGGCAGAAACTTTGTCAATGACACCTGCAGCTACAGCACCCTGAAGAGTATCTCCCAACTCCTTAAGCAGATCTCTTTGCAGTCTGGTGAAATGGGTCAGATAGTTCGGTGATCGAAGAGTGAAAGTCGCTGGACTGAACATGCTTTTCCCATATCTATCCATGATCCTAGAATCCCTGTTAGGAGGATGGATAGACACAGAAGTTTCAGACAATTCCTTCTTGGTGGCTGCCGGCACCACCATGGCATCAATAGGGTCTCCCTTAGACAAGAAGGTTTTATCCGCTGGGGTAGAGATAAACTTATTTGCCCTCCAAAGGACAGGCTCCATGGACTCCGGAGACTCCCATGCCCTACAAGAGACCAGGTGCATACGTTCATCATAGGGTGGAGACACCCAGGAGGTGGAAGGTTGAGACCCAAAAGCATTCATAAGAATCGACTCATCCTCAGTAGGGTATTTGGACTGCCAATTACCCCTCTGCCTAAGGATCTCAAGGATCTCTGCAAAGGAGATGTCCTCACAGGGGGATCGAGGGGACACTTCTGACTCATCCAAGTCAATGTCAGATGTCAATGACTCCTGTGGGGAGTCCAAGTGCCTCCTCTTACATACTGTCTTTCTGGGAACTTCCTCAGTGGGAGCCTCTGGGGAAGTTTCAGAAGAGCAGGGGGCACCCAGTGGTGCTACCTGAGGCTCTGGGTCTCCACGCTTGGGGTGGCCAATGGAAGCAGAAGCAGATACAGGCACTTTAGGGGAAGAAGAGGCCAGACCTGGTGATGAGGAAGCCTTAGGAGATGGTACTCACCTCATGGCTTCAAAGGCATCATGGCTCCAATGAGAAGGAGTCAATGGACCCAAAGGAAACGTGATCCCCTCCTGCACTGATGCCGTGGGCTCTGAGCCCGAGGTAGGAGCTGAGCTCACCCACGCCGAGACCTCGAGTGGAAGAGTCGGCACTGATAGGTCAGTGTGACTATCCTCCCTGGACCCAACCAGAGAGTGTCGGTTCCTAGAGTCCCCAGTCGGCGCCGAGGATGTCCAAGTAGATGAATTAGATGACGCTGGAACAGGTGTCGGCTCCAAGGGTTCTACAATCATCAGGTTGGTCTCTTCCAGCTCTGAAAATCCGATATGGCTCAGAGAAGGAGCAGTCGATTTCTGGGTAGTAGTCTTCGGTTCCAACGTCTGGGTCGGAACCAACAGCAATTTAGTTAGGCCTGGTGCCTTTAAGAGCTTCTATACCAGTCGGTCCCTGTCTGAATCCGAAAGACTAACAGAAGACCTGGAGGAATGCACCGATGGTGCTGACTGGAGCAATGGAGAAGAAGGAGAATTGGAGGCCGGTTCCAAGGCAGTGTCCTGGGTCCGAAAGGAAAAGACTGTCAGCTCCGAAGGCTGTGGAGCTGAAGTCACAGCAAGTTCCACTTTCTTTGACTTTTTTGACTTAGAGTCTGACGAGGATTTGGAGGACTTCAATGACTTGCTGGCTCCATCCTGGTCAGTCAAAGCTTCCACAAAGGCGTGCTTAAGAAGACCCCGATCCATGAGCTTTCTGTTCCTCTCAGCAAGCACCCTAGTGGAAAAGGAGTGGCAGGTATTACAGGACTCCTGAAGGTGCACTGCACCCAGACAATAAACACATTGAATGTGTCCATCTGTGACAGACATATTTTATCCACAGTCTGGACATTTCTTTAAACCAGACTTAGGATGTCTGTCTTTATCTTCCGACATAATAATAGACAAATTCTATCACCCTTTAAACAAGAATAACAACTAAGCAAACACAAACAATATTAACAATGCCCAAAAGGCCACACTGTATATATAAATATATATATATATATATATATATATATATATATATATATATATATATATATATATATATGTATATTCACTTTGAAACGTTGAATGTTCAGAACACTGATGTTCTGATCATCGAGACTAGAACATCGAAGTTCAGAACATTGAAGTTTCAAAATGAACCACACAACCACAAAATAAATTACACAAACTATGTTATGCAGGGGGGCTTGACCCCCCCTGCACCCCCCATGTGAGGGGCTGTGACCCTCACACACTCCCTACTTTAATATTCCAACTCCGAGATCACACTACAGTGGGGTAAGGGAAATCTCCCATTTACCACTATATGTGTTAGCGCTAATCGGGAGATTTCCCGTACTCTACCTGCAATGCCAACACTCAGATGGCACACACACACAACATGCAGGGTACCTTACTGCCCTGCATGCACACCCACAATTCTACATTTTCACTTATCTGGCACTTCCACTTTAAACCTTTGATGTTCTGAAAATCGATGTTCTGGTCTCGATGATCAGAATGTTGATGTTCTGAACATTCGATGATTTAAAGTGGAACCATATATATATATATATATATATATATATATATATATATATATATCTACATAAAAACGCAAGAAACTAACCGCATATTCAGTTAATAATACCTAACCACAAAAATGTGCTAAAGCTACATTACTAAAGACCAAAGCCAACACTAGCAAAGAAAAGGCCATGAAAACTAACGAAGCCCAAAAAGAAGGTAATATTTTGGATAAGGGAACACTAAGCAATAGTCTAGATATGAAAATATAAGAAAATTTTAAGAAACACTTGCTAATTCATTGATTAAGTCTCGAGCAGAGCTGGAAACTAAGAGATCAGTGCAGCGGCAAACAAGATCTGAGGTAAATCCAGCAGTGCATCTTGGGATAAGGGGCTTGGTCTCGAGCTACTGATAATCTTTGAGCTTTGCTAAATGGCCATGTCAGAGCTGAGGATCGGCTCCGAACCCATCAGTGATGAAAGAACGGCGAGATTGAACAACTTCACATCTAATCTTTTTTTTCCCCTCCTTGAATCCCCTGACCTGCTACTTCCCAAACAAAACCTTTAGCTTGTTGTACTGCATCTTGCCACCAGGTGGCATTTTTTCTCCTAGAAGCTATCCCTCTAACTACCTTCCCACTCCTCATGCTCACAGACTGACTCAACCTCTTGTACTGCAGCTCCACTTTACCCTTAGACCTCTACTGAACTTTATCACCTATCTACCCTGCTTATTTCACTTTTTTCTAAGCCCTCTCCTTCCACCTACTCTCATCCAAACTACCCTTACCTTTCATATCTCCACTGATTGTTTTCCTTGGATCCACTCCCTCAGTGGGTTAACCCGCTCCGTTCGCCCTGCGGGCTCACTTCGCTCCCCTACCCTACCCCCAAATTCCACACACCCCCTGTGTCTCCACCCTTATACTTGCCTTGCCACACCCCCTAGTATCTTACCACCTATCACAATACTGACTCATTTCACACTTCCAAACCTATCTAGCACCATCCACACCCCCCCTCAACACTCCCTCCAAACACCACACCCATTTTACTACTTACAGCACTATGAAACCTAATACTTTAATTTACCTTAACATACTGTGTTCATTCACATTCCTAAATTTCCTGGTTATATCTTACACTCTTTCCTACTATGAAAACCTAAGTCTGTCAGACTCCCTTACATTATCAAAGCAAACTAACCCTACTCTCCTCCCAACCTCAACACCATATCCTACCCTGCCATCATCATCCCCATACCTTCCTCCCCAGTTTCACCGAATAAACCACAACAAATACTACAAAACCAGAAAGCTCTACCTCACCTACTTGAAATATGCACAAAGACTTCCTTCCCCTCTCCTGCTCCTACTGGTTCATGGGGACATACATCCCAACCCTGGCCCTAACAACTCCTTTCCACTTACCCCCACTGACCAAAATACTAAAGCCATGAAATCCCCTTTTTCGCCCAACTCTCTTACAGTTGCTCACCTAAATATTCGTAGTATAACAAATAAAATTACCTAGCTCCATGCCCTAATTGACTTCTACTCATTTGACATCCTCTGCCTAACAGAAACCTGGCTTAAACCAGCAATCAAAGACAATGAAATTACCCCACCTGGTTACAGTATCTTAAGACTCGATCGACCAAACAAAAAAGGTGGGGGAGTTGCCATACTTTATAAATCTGAATTACAAATTAGCCTGATAGACTACCGACCTCCCTCCCCTACAAATGCTGAACTCCTTTGCTCCAAATTTCAGATTAATAAGAACAAAGCAATGTATATTATGTGTTGCTACATCCCTCCCGGGAAAAATATAAATACACTTGAAAATATCCTTAGCTGGCTCTCTTCTACCATCCCACAAGAAACTATCTTCTTAGGTGATCTCAATATTGATTGGAACTCCTGCTGTTCCACTAAACCCACCTCTCTCATAAACCTCTACATGTTCCAACAAATCATAAACTTCCCTACAAGAATACATAAACCTACCAAGAAGCAGAGTATTCTTGATTGGATACTTGTTAATAACAATCCCCATGCATATAAAACAGGTATACTCCCTGACAATATTAGTGACCACCTCCTTACATACATTTACAAACAAAAATATAGTAGTTCTATGCAGTCAGTATATCAAACTATACGCAGTAAGAAAAACTTTAGCCTTCCCAACTTCCTCCTAGAACTTAAAGCTTGCAACTGGGCACCTCTCAAAGACCTTCCTCTTGAAGAGGCAGTCACTTATTTCAATAATAAATTCCTCCAAATTCTGGACAGCCATGCCCCATCTCGCCAAATTAAAATAAGGTCCAAAGCAGCTCCATGGCTTTCCAAAGAAACCAAGCAAAAAATGATACTAAGAAACAAACTTTGGGCAAAATGGAGAACCACAAAAAACCCCACTGACCACCAACATTTCAAACACCTTAGAAATACCACAAAGAAACTTATACTCCTTGACAAACAAAACTTCAACTTTAAATTTCAACAAAACCCCCAACAGAACCCTCAAAAATTTTGGTCTGGAATCAAGAAACTCCTATACCCTGGAAACTCCAAAACACCCACCCCTGCCAACCTAACTCAGACCCCTCCTAATAAAATTGCTGACATCATAAATAACTTCTTCTCAGAAACAGTCACCTCTCTTGCCAACACCGTAACTCCACCAACAACCCTTGAACTCAACCCTCCTAATAATAAAATACCCTCTTTAAAGTTGAACACAGTATCCACAGCCTTCATTCACAACCAACTCCAAAAACTTAAACCTTGTACCCCCTCAGCAGACAAACTGCCAGCAGAGTATCTGCAGCTAGCTGCAAAGGAACTAGCATTCCCAGTCTCCATCTTAATAAACAGAACCATAACCGAATCCACTATTCCATCTCTCTGGAAAATCTCCCATATCATCCCCTTACATAAAGGGGGAAATACAACTGAACTTTCAAACTACCGTCCTATATCCCTACTCTCTCCTCTAGCTAAAATCATGGAACGATGTGTCCACCAACAACTTCCAGAACACCTTCTCCATAATAACCTACTTGCTGACTCACAGCACGGCTTTAGACCATTCCATAGTACCACCACTGCCCTTCCCTCCTTTACAGACACCATCAACAAAAATCGCAACAATAATCTATATTCATCTGCATTATTTCTTGACCTCTCAAAAGCATTCGATATGGTAAATCACCATCTCCTGATTGATATGCTTAAATCCCTTTCTCTTGACACAATGGCTATTCAGTGGATCAACTCCTACCTGTCAAATAGACAACAAGCAGTACTCTGGGATAGTCATTTATCCTCCCAGCTCCCAGTCTCCATTGGAATCCCACAAGGCTCTATTCTAGGTCCCCTCCTCTTCTCCATCTTTATTAATAATCTGAATACCTCCCTCCCATCCTCCACTTGCATTCAGTATGCAGATGACTCTACACTCATCTGCACTGCAATGTCTCCTGCTGAACTACATTCATGTACCCAAAATGTTTTTACTGCAGCAGAAAATTGGTTCAAACACATCTGTCTCCTCCTTAATCCTAAAAAGACTAAGTTACTATTGATTACTCCAACTTATAAGTCCATCCCAATTTCCTTTACTATTGTCTCTAACAATGGCACAATTATATCACCCGACAGCACTACAAAACTGCTTGGTGTGACAATAGATAATCAACTAAACTTGATGCGCATATCAATTTAACTATAAAAATAGTTAACAAAAAATAGGTGCACTCTATAGACTTAAACAATTTCTCACACCAGAGACTAGGATATCTTTAGCTCAAACACATCTCATCTCAACACTACTGTATGCCTCTCCAACCTTTATTAACCTATCAAAAACAAACCTATCAAAACTAACCTCATCCTACCACAACATTGTCAGGTTTGCTACAGGTGCCCCATATCGGACTCATCATTGCTTAAATCTCAGACAGCTAGGTTGGCTTGAACTGCAAAATCACATTCTACTTCAACAACTGACTATTACCCACAGGATACTCCACTTCCCTTCTAATGCACCTATTCTTAATACTCTTATTTCCCCCTATAAAAATCTCACTAACCTACGCTCAGCTAATAAACTTCTAGTAGCCACATGTAAATCTCAGAACAAAGCAGGTGACTCCCTTTTCTCAAATGCTGTGGGTACACACTGGAACAAGCTCACTAGTGAACTTACTACCTTGACCTCAACACCCCTTTTCAAGAAACATTTAAAGACCCACCTCAAATCACACTGGCTCTGCCCTTGCTCTTCTCCTAACTGACTCTCGTTTCCTACTTCCACATCTTTCCACCTCTTTTCCAAACACCTCTATCTGCACTGTACAAACCCATCATATAGATAAGTAGTACTTCTCCTTCTCTCACTCTGCCTTGTCTCCATCTAGCTTATACCACTCCTCCCACCACTTCAATTTTTTTCCCTTGACTCTATTCAGCTTGTGACTTCCTCTTTCTTATGATTTTACCTCCTATTACCACTACTTACTTTGCTTATGTTTTACCCCCATCACCTCTAAGATGCTAAAAAAAAAAAAAAAAAAAAAAAAAAATTTATTCTGTATTATAATACTGCTCTTATTGCTGTGTGTTTTTGTTACACTAATTGCTTTTCTGTTGTTCTGTATTCTAATTAGTTACTAACTCCTGCTTAGTAGTTTTAGTTAAACTCTTGTATATATTTTTTTCTTAAGTGTGTTACCATAGACTGTTATAGTGGAGCTTTTCTCCTCGGGCCTCTACTGAAAATGGACATGTATCCAGTTAGACTAGCCCGGTCAACAAATGTAAAATAAATAAATAAATAAAATAAAATAACAGATAAAAGTCTTACCACAAAAATATAGAGTAAGAAAGGAAGCGAAGAAATAAAATGCCATCATGGAAGCATTGAATAGAGAGAACTATAAAGCAATTAAGACAAGAAGTGTCACTCTTAGAAGAATTTAGAAGAAGGAACAGATCAACAAAAAATACTTACAAAGATAGATGTGATAAAAGCAATGCATAGTATCTGAACAGACCAGGATCTAAAATACAGTATTGCAAATAATATATTAAGTATATAATCACAGGCAGAAATACTTAGATGCAGATAAATAGAAATGAAAAGTATAAAATAAGCAATTTATTGATGACGCAAAAGATTTATAGAGATGAAACAAAGCAAAAGGAATAAAAATACCACCAAAAAAGAAGTAATAGATACATTTGGGGGAAGTATTTATGAAGACTCTGTGGAATATAACAAAGATAACAAATGGCTAGATAAATTAAAAGAAACAGTAAGGAGTTCAATTGTACAGGATATGAAATGGAATGAAGTAACGGCCAGAGAAATTGAAACAAAATTAAGAAAAGTTTCTAAATGGAAAACCCCAGGCCCAGATGCAATGCCTAACTTCTGGCTAAATGTATTAACATCTTTACATAAAGATTTAACCCTGAGTAAGAACGTATATGCACATCCCAGGCAGACACCGACCTGGCTAACAACAAGAAAAATGATAGTCCTCCTTAAGAGGGAACCTGAAAACCATCCTAAAAACCAAAGACTAATAACTTGTTTTCAAAAAATGTACAAGCTACATACTGGAACTGATGCAGGCAGAGCTTATGGTCATTTAGAAGAAATGTCAATCATGGCAATAGAAAAAAGGGTAACAAAAGAAAGTCATGTGGAACGAGGGATCATGAGCTGTTAAATAAAGCCATAATGGAGAATTGTAAAAAGAAGAATATAAGTATGGAATGGGTAGATTGCAAAAAAGCATTTGACAGCATCCCATATTCACGGATAAAGGAGTGCTTACAGCTTTATAAGATACATAATACATTGATCAATTACATTACAGTGACCATGAAACTGTGGCAAACCACTTTGCAATTAAGCCATGACAAAGGGTAAATTATTATACATGGGATACAAATACAAAGGGGATATTCCAGGGAGATTCTTTGTCACAACTGTTGTTTTGTCTTGCCCTTACCCATTAAGCTGTTTACTTAACAGATTAGGTATCGGTTTGAATATGTCTCACAGAAAACAAATTTGCTTAAAGATTTCTCATCTGCTTTTTGTGTATGGCTTAAAACTGTATAGTTCATCAAATGAGTTGAAAGCACAACTGCAAATGGTTAAAACTTTCTCAGATGATATAACAATGGCATTTGGTCTTGATAAATGTGCAAAAGCAACATTTAAAGCAGGAAAGTTGCACTTCCTAGAAAATATCAGTCTACGAGAGGAATGTGATATAAAGGAATTTTGATCAGGAGAGAATAAAAAAATATTTGAGAAATGAAAGACTGGCAATAAAATATGGACATATGCAAATAAAACTGAGGAAGGAATACTTCAGAAGGCTAAAACTAATACTGAAAACAGCACTGACATCAAGGAATAAATCCATGCTATTAACCAGTTTGCTTTTCCTAGTTTAACTTACAGTTTTAGTGTGATTACCTTGCCCCAAAAGGTATTGCATCAGCTGGACATAAAAAAAGAAAAATGCTTCACACTTTTTTTCAAACGATATATAAAAATCATTGTACACCAAGATTACAGTATATATTCCTCAATCTGAAGGAGGTATGGGCTCTGTGGAAATTGATTGCATGTATAGATCTGCAGTCTTGGGACTGCACACATATCTGCTGACCTCATCAGTTCTGAATATAATGAAAATTTTACAACATGATGAGAGGACGTCTAAGATTACCTCTTTACTTAGTTTAGCAGAAACATTCTGTTGGCAAGCAGGAATGGAAATTAAACCAGAAGTAGACAAAAAACAAACAGCAGCTGAATGAGCCAAAAAACAAAAGAGGGAATATAGGCAGAAGGGTCAAATGATAAGGAAAGAAATGTGGAAAAGCCATAAACATAGTGGCAAGTATAGAGATCTCCTGGAACAACCTCGTGTTGATCAGGATTTGATGCAGGAATGGTTAAAGAGAGGTGAGTTGAAACCAAAGGATAAAAGGTTAATAATGGCAGAACAGGATAGTGGACTATGTACACATTGGTTTACAAAGTCCATTGAACATATGGGAGAAACAGTCAAATATAGGTTCTGTAAAAAAGAATTGGAAACAGTCGCACACCTTGTTGCTGGGTGTGATACACTCATGTCAGATGGTCTGTACATTGAAAGACACAATAACATGACAAGATTGTCACACCATGGATTGTGCAAGCACTAACATATAGAAGTAGCTGAGAAGAATTGGAAACATGAAGCACAAGGCATTCTAGAGAATGATGGGTACTTACGTATTATCACAACCAGATTTTGCAACATCTTTTACTTTCTTGACTTTTACTAAAACAGCATCACGGGATATCGGTGGTGGTTTTAAAAAACTAATAAGACTGATAATTTTAAGATTTGTGGGTAGCGTCCTTTAAAGACGTCAAGTGTTGAATTCAGAGATCGCAGTGATTGTGTGTGTACGTATGTTGGGCTGAAAGGAGTGTGGGAGTTAGTGTACGATATTATACATACACAGAGTTTAAACAACAGATTAGGTGCTTTCGTACTACTGCCGTTCTTGTGGCAAAGGATTATTTCTCAGCGTTACCTTGTTCTTTTTGGCTGTATTAAAGTATTATGAAGGTTAGAAACAGGTTTTCTGTAATGTTTTTGTAGTCTTAAGTAGGTTTACCATTAAAACGGCTGATAAAATAATAAAGGTTTAAAAACAGATTTCCTCCTTTACCAACAGCATGTGAAAGGAATGCATTTGAAGTAGAATGGGACTTGCTTAACTGACATGAGATGCTGGTGGTAAAGGGGAAACCTATTTTTAAACCTTATTTTTTTAGCTGTTTCAATGATAAACCTTCCTAAAACTACAAAAACATTACAGAACACGTCTCTAAGCTTCATAACACTGTATAGCTACTACTTGACCTAAACAGAAGCAACCAGCATTAATGCAAAAATCTGGTTGCGATAATACGCAAGTACGGAATGATGAAGTGTGCATCACATGGGATATCCCTTTACCAACAATTCAAAAATAGATATGAGAAAAACAGATATAGTAGTCTGTGAAAAAAGTAGCATTGATCATTGAAATTGTCACACCTAGTCATTACAGTGTCTCATGTCGAGAGAGACAAAAAGCCATAAAATATCAGGATGTGTAGGCAGAAATGAGAACAGTGTAGAAGAAAGATACCCAGACAGTTCCAATAGTAGTAGGAGCAACGGGTCTTATAAAAAAAGAATCTACAGTCATACTCAGATATGCTATCAATATGTGTCACTCCATATGAATTGCAGAAAGAGTCAGTTCTGGGCACATTGCAGGTTCTGTGAAGTGTACTTTTGGCTTATATCAAAAATTGAAACAATATTAATTTCATGAACTTTAATTATTCCCTGACTTGGAATGGGGTCCATTCACATCATGGTATTAGAAACCCAAAAGATATGGAAAAACTAAGCTAATAGAATAGACATTTGCATATCACTAACCCCATATATGTGTACGTGTGTGTGTCTGTGTGTGTGTGTGTGTGTGTGTGTGTGTGTGTGTGTGTGTGTGTGTGTGTGTGTGTGTGCTCACGCGGAGATGTGGTACAAGTAAAAAATACTTTATTATGAAAAATATAAGATGGTTCTCTGTATCTGCCTTTCTCGGATAATCCTAAATCAACATGCACTGCTGCTCATGGTAAGGAGAGAGAGTAGTGAAGTGACACATCTTCTTAACAGTTACTTGTAAATCAATTTGATTTTTCTTAGAGGCTGTAGAAACAACGGGAAGGCAATATTATAGCTTGACTAATGGAATTCCTTTGCCACTTGTTTATATTCTTTATGGAACAAAATGAGCATAATGCAGGCTTGTTGACTTTAGCATCTGTGCTGTTGAAATAAGTTTAGGGTTCAGCTAGATTCCTAGGTATCAGAGCCAGCCTTAGGTAAAATTAAGTCCTTCCCCCTGCTACCCATTGGTTCCCACTCCTCACCCATCAAGTATCTCCCCCACTATTTACCCCCATTCTAGCCTCTCCACATCCTCTACATTATTTCTTTCCTGATTTTTTATCATTTTGTACTGATTTATTGCTCAACTTTCCCTCTATCCTTCTAATACACTAACTGATACTGTACAATAATAACTGCCATTGAAATAACTCAGTCGAGCAGAAGGTGAACTCCAGCAGCTATAATAGTCTAGATACTCTGACATCCATTTTAGAGCTTTTTTCAATCATTTGATCCAGTGATGGCCTGAACAAAGATTATGTGTAAGGAAATAAATTTAATAATTTCTCCTTTTTTTCTAAGAGGAAATACATTGTGGCCAAGGCTTAATATTCAAAGATGATAGAACAGTATTTCCCAATAAAACAAAAATATAAATTCTTGTGTGAGTGTGCAAATCATATATGAGAATAGTAGTTGTCCCCCCTCCCCCCCATAAAGAAACACCACCTTATGTGTAACCCTCTGATGTTATGCTGGGATGAATGTGAAAGAACAAATGGCCACAGTGATGCATCTTAAGTTGCTGCTGTCATACACATGCAGAGCATAGCTCTTCCTCCTCTTCCTTCCTCAAATGTCAGCCACCTTCAAAGAAAGAACAGATGGCCACAGTAATGTATTGTTATTGTCAGATGTCTATAATCAGCATGTCTACTTATACTTCATCATCATCATCATCATCATCATCATCATCATCATCATCATCAGCCCCCCTTTACACATTTTTTCTACATGTGGTCGGGGTATTGTGTTAACTGTCGCCAACTCTCTTGATTCAGTACCACACTCTTGCCTTCTTCAACACTCATGTCTGATTGTCGCAGATTTCCTTTCACACAATCCATCCACCTCTTTGCTGGATGTCCTTGCTTCATCTTACCTTCTTCCTGTCTGTCCCAATCTTCCTCACCAGATCATCTTCTGCTTTTCTACACATGTGCCCAAACCACCTTAATCTGTTCTCTTTGATTTTTTCAGCAATTAGAAATAATTTGGCTTCTGCTCTTATGTCCTCATTTCTTCATCTGTCCCACAGTATCCATCCTACCACCTTTCTCAGGAACTTAATTTCCATCACCTCTAGCTTCTTCAACTGTTCTGCCTTTACTGCCCAGGTTTCTGTTCCATACAGTAGTACTGGTTGCACCACTGTCTTGTACACCTTACTTTTCAGCTTCTTTGGCATTCTTCTATCATAGACTACACCTGATACTCTATGCCAGTTGGCTGCAGCCCCTCTGATTCTAGCTTTGACCTCTTCATTCAGACTACCCTTCTCATCAACCACTCCTCCCAGATACTTGAAGCTGTTTACCTGTTCCACTATTTTCCCTTCTATCTCTATTCTCAGCTTCTTCTTATCTCCCCAATTTGCTGAAATTACCACAGTCTTATCTGTGCTTAGATTCATCCCATGTGCCTTCAGATTTGCATTCCTTTCTCTTATCCTTTGCTGAAGTTCTAGCTCAGAGTCTGCCTGTACTGCCACATCATCTGCATACAGCAACTTTGTTGATCTGTCCCTTCCAACCTGTTTGCTAATGTAGTCCATCACCAGTATGAACAGCAGTGGGCTCAGAGCTGAACCCTGATGTACACCCACTTCCACTGGGAACCCTTCTGTGAGGACGAACACTGTTCATACTTGAGTCACTGGGTCTGTGTACATAGCCTGCACTAATTCTACCAATGTTTCCAGGACTTCAACCACAGTAGTACTGCCCAGATTAGCTTTCTTGGGATCTTGTCATATACTTTCTCCAAGTCTAGGAATGCCCAGTTGGACTCTCTCCTCATTTCTAGCTTCTTCTCAAGTATCTGTCTCAATGCAAACATTGGGTCAGTTGTGTTGTATCCTGATTGGAACCCAAACTGTTCATCTCCCATCTTACATTCTACTACTCTGCGTATCCATTTATCAGTCTCTCCCTCCAGAACGTTCATGCAGTGTGGTAGGAGTTTGATCCCTCTGTACTGCCCACAGTTGTGGATGTCCCCTTTGCTCTTGTAGACTGGCACAAGTATGCTTATTCTCCAGTCATATGGGATATGCCTTTCTCTACACTGCTATTAGTACCCTCAGGAGCCATTTCTCCCCTCTCTCACCCAGCATCTTTATCATCTCTGCTGTCACCTCATCTGAGCCTGCTGCTTTCCCTGACTTCATCTTCCTTAGTGCTGTTCTTACTTCTTCTAAGGTGGGCTCCTCTTCTTTTCTAATTGTAGGCTGTTTCTGGGGCAGTACAGCTTCTGTGGGGTTTTCTTATAGGTTCATAGGTTCATAGGTAGGTACTAGGCTATTGGCCCTAGGGTCTATATAAGCCTAGCCAAAAAGGTACCCTGGCTTTTGCCATCCAAGAAAATTATTTTCCTGTGCCACTGTTGAGCAGAGCCACAGAAGTGATCCCCGGGGTGAATTTCCTGTTTCCCATCCAATTATCAAGATTTTTCTTGAAGAGTGCTAATAAGGAGTTTTGTTTGATATAGATAGGTAGTTTGTTCCAGAGTATGGGGAGTCTCTGAGACAGGAATCTATCCCTTCAGCATGTTCTGTTTATTGTGGTGACCAGGTTTAGCTCCCTAGAGCGTGTAGCTCGGAGGGATTGGGATTTCTTTAAGTGGAGCATGTCCAGCAGCTCTGGGTTTGACATAGCTTTGTATGTTAGGCAGAGATCGCCTCTGAGTAGGCGATATGTGACGGAGTAGAGCTGGAGTTTTTTGAGGCAGTCTGCGTAAGGCATCTGTTTGAGGCCAGTAATCATCTTTGTGAGGTATTTCTGTGGCCTTTCCAGTTGTTGTAGATGTCTTGTGAGGTACACACCAAAAGGGCCATTGTACTCTATAATGGGTCTAATGAGTGATGAGTAGAGGAGAACATTGACCTCTTTTTTCCTGGATGAGAAACCTTTTGTGATGAGGTGTGCCATGTAGAAGGATTTCCTGACTACTGTGACAATGTGATTATCAAAGGAGAGACTACTGTCCACCTGTGTCCCAAGGTCTTTCATCACACTTTTGGTGTTAAGTAGACTACCGTCTATGTGGTAGTTCATGGGTACAGAGTTTTTACCAAAGGAGATGACAATGCACTTTTTGGCATTGAGCTTGAGGCCATGGCTTTGACACCAGGCATCTGTCTCAGTGAGGCCCTTTTGTAGGATGTCCACATCGTTAGGAGTTTTGATTATGGCTCCTAGTTTGCAGTCATCTGTGAACTTCATTAGCCAAAGACCTTCTGTGTTAGCCTGTACTTCAGAGAAGTAGATACCAAACAGGAGAGGACCCAGGACTGAACCCTGTGGCACTCCACTTGTCACTGGTCTGAAGTCGGATTTGGAGTCTGCTACTTTCACAGTGTGGGTTCTGTCAGTTAGCCAGTTGGCAACCCATCTTGTGACATAGGGATTTATACCTAGTTTAGTGAGTTTATCTATAATTCCAGTGTGGGGGAATGGTGTCGAAAGCCTTGGCGAGATCTAGATAGGCTGTGTGAACCACCTTACCCTTTGGTGACTGCTTCAAAGAAGTCTATCAGGTTTTGGAGACATGATCTGCCTTTTACAAACCCAAACTGGGTAGGGTCCAGAGTTTGGAGATTACCAGTGTCTTTGTTTATAAGTTCCACGATGATACATTCTTCATTCAGAAGCTGCTGGAAATACTCCTTCCATCTGCCTTTGATGTCCTGTGGACTGGTAAGCAGGTTGTTGCTCGCATCCCTTATGAAGGGTGTCTGACTATCTTCTTTATCTTTCTGTCTTTGCCTTGCCACATGATATAGTTTCTTTGTGCTCCTTACTGAGTCACTTTCCAGAAGTTGGTAGAGTGCTGCCGATGCCCTATTCTTCGCTATTGCAACTTCTTTCTTCGCTTCTTTGTTAGCCAACCAGTAATCCTTCCTAGCTTGGTCAGTCTTTTCTATCTCCCATTTCTTCCTGCACTCCTTCTTTCTTTTGATTACTTCCTGGACTTCTGTATTCCACCATCAGCTTTCCTTATGTACCTTATTTCCATACCTGGCCTGGCCACATGTCTTTTCTGTAGTCCTAACACATGGTGTTTTTAGGTGCTGCCACTCCTCTTCAACTCCACCTATTTCCTCCTCTTCTTGGGGTGCTAGAGCCCTGAGTAATTCCTTGAACTGCTGTACTTTCTCTCCACTCAACTTCCTGGTCTTCAGCCTGGTCTCTATTGAAGTTAGAGCATTCTCTGACCACTGCTTGCAGCTGATTGTGGCAACTAATGGTTATGCTGTAGGCCGACTGTTTCACTGGGGGTGACTTTGCAATCATGGATTCTACCCTAGTGCCTTTTCCTTACTAGGAGGAAGTCTACTTGAGTTGCATGTTGGTTACTCTTGTATGTGATCTTGTGACTGTCGCTCTTTCTGAACCATGTGTTGGCTACTTTCAAGCCATTTGCCAGAGAAAAGTCTAGAATGGCTTCTCCTTCTTTATTCCTGTTACCCCACCCATGTGGACCCAGGCAGTCCTCATATCCTGTTCTGTCTGTCCCGATATGTGCATTCAAGTCACCCATTATCAACACCAATTTATGTTGTCCTGTCTTATCTAGTAGGTACAGCAGCTGCTGTCTGAATGCATTCTTTTCCTCACTATCACAACCCTGCTGTGGAGCATATACTGATATTATGAATACTGCCCTATCATTAAACTGGAGTCTGATTGACATGAGTCTTTCATTAATTCTGATGATAATATCCCTTACTGCCTTCTGAAGCCTCTCTCTCGCCACAATTCCCACAGCATTTATAGCCTGTTCCCCCACCTGAGTAGTAGAGTCTGGATCCCAAGCCAAGTGATTGCCCTTCCATCTCATCTCTTGGATACATAGGATGTCCAGCCTCCTACATATCATCATGTCATCCAATTCCAAGCTGCATCCTGTCAGTGAACCTACATTAAGTGTAACAATTCTCAGTTCATGTTTGCCAGATTGGTTGGTTTTATGTCCAGCGTTTGCTCAACAGAGCTATCCCAGGTAACTCAGACTGAGCAATTAGACACCAGCCAGCCAGTAGCTTACTGGCCCAGGGCTTATGGCAGACACACACTGGCCAATAGGGACACATATACCCCTCCCACCCTTAGCAAGGGTCCTTGGCATGGGTGAGAGTAGGCCAGGTCCTCAACCCATGGTAACTACCCATGCCCATTTTGGTGACATTAGTCAACATGGACAAATCACCTAGAGCCATATTTTACACCTTTGAGTGACTAGCCCTGCCATGGCGCACAATCTGTGATCCGTGTTCTCCTATCTTGAGGATGCTGCACACCACAGTAGGCCCCCAAAGCAGTTGGTCTGTACAACTCTTCCCCCTATAGGGCACCATGTAGAGTCTGTGCTGCTGCCCACAGCTCCATTCATTGGTGAGTTGTTTTTTGGACATGGGAAAAACCCCATGGAGACACAGGGAAAACATGCAAATTCCAAACAGGCATTGGCAGGAGGTTAGGATCTAACCTTGTACCTTGTGCATGGGAGGCAAAGACCTTAACCACTAAGTCATCTGGCCCCAAATGTCTACTTATACCTACCCCCCCCAAAAAAAGATATGAATTGTTTCCATGTCTGATGTTTGATTGTTAAGAAACTGAAAAAAAATAATGATGACAGTAATGCATTCCAACTTCTTTCCCCTAGACAGTGCACTGGCTTATTCAAAGTACATCATCTTCTATACAAACGTCTGAGGTTTTCTTGTGGGAAAAGATAAAGAAATAATAACTAAACTGTCCTCAGCCAAGCCCCTACAAGCTATAGTGATTTTCAGTGCACACCTCTAAGCAGGCTGAGTTTTAGACTAGCTGGGGCCAGGGACAGAAGTCGAGGATGAGACTGTCCTCCAAAACTTGAATCAAAATTCCCCTTATACAAATGGGGGTTTGGGTTTCTTCAGGCTCCGAAAAGGTCCTAGATTATAAGATGTATTGTACTGCATGTTATGCCTTACTTTTTTAAATAAAATTACTGCTTAACTTTTTTTTTACTGCTACAGCAACCTGATTGCAAAATAAAGTTAAAAATAATGACTACACTGTCCCCAGCCTGTCCCCTGATAAACTATAGCAACCTTTTCACACCTCTGAGCTAGATTGTGTGACGTAAGCAGGTAGTCTTTTTGAGGGAGGGTTAAGGACACATGCTGCTTATATGTGTTTGACAGCAGCAATGTATGTGTCCCCAATATTATCTGTGGCCACAGAAAAAATAGGCAATATTTTTTCTGAACAGATTCATCCATGCACACAAATAACAACATTGCCCCTGACAAATAACACACACACACATGCACTCACACACACACTGCAACTCCTGCATACAGGCAAATTGGTGGAATATCAGTTTACTTATGGCATATAATTCAATTATGGAGAAAACCAGAAAACCTCAATACAACACCAACAGAAACAGGGGTGGGGGGAGGATTCAGACTCCACTAAAAAGGTACCAGGACCAAAAACTTAACTATACAGCCAAGTGCTGTGGGTGGCCAACATGTTACTCGTAAAAATGATACACTACCTCCATACACAAACACACACACACACACACACACACACACACACACACACACACACACACACACACACACACACACACACACACACACACACACACACACACACACACAATTACACTGATGTTAACAAATACAAGACACTGTGTGTCACTGCTTCTATAACACTAGGTCAATGACCATTTAACTATGATAGAACAACAGCAAGGTTAAGCCACTTTTATGCATAGTGACAGTTTCCATATACATAAATTATAGCCACTTTTTTTGACTATGAATATGCACTGCATATGTCTGATTGTGATTTAAAAAAACAGCCACAGCAAAGCATTCTTTATTTTTTCACACAAATGCACTCTAGTCATGAAGGGCCAAATTAGTGACTGTTAAACTTAATCATGATAGTAAAGTCAGTCATTTTCATGCATATACAATCCTCATATCCAACACTTATAGCTGTGTTGATGACAGAGCACAATTCAAATGTCGGCTTGTGAGAAAAATAATGTTCACTGTAGTGTATTTTAAATTTGTTTAAAAATGTACAAATGCACATGGTAAGCCACATTTATTATTGTTTATCTGGAAAAAACAAATGCAGGGTCAGTCAATTTCATCCACAGGCAGCTGTTATATCCTGGAGTTATATCCATTTTGTTGATAATGCATGCATCAGACATTTGATTGGAATAAAAAGACATAACAGTGTACTTTAATTTTGTTTCACACAAACATATACTAATTATGCAAAATCAGAATGACTATTGAAAGCAAACAGCATAGTTAGTCATGTTACATGACAAACAACCCCCATACCTAGCAACTATATAGATTTTACTGATTGTAAACACCTCAGTTGCCAACTATAATAAAACATAATAATGGCCACAATAATTTACTTCTACTCTTTTCACAGCCAGCTATAGTAAAGTATAGAAAATTTCTCAGTGGTCTGATAGCAATAAAAATAATAATGACCACAATAATTTACTTCCATTCTGTTTCACAGAAATACAATGCAGCAAGCTGTAGCAAAGTATTGCAATTTGCTTTACCCAAATACACATTAATCCTGCAAAGTATTACTGACTGTTAAATTAAAAGAAATAAGAGCAGGCCAGAGTCAATCACTTTCATCCATGAACAGCCTCTGTATGCAGAAATTAGAAGGATTTTGTTGACTGCATGCACATGAGATATCTGTAATAACATAAATGCATTACTGTAGCCATTATTAGTCGTTCTTTTTCAACTCTGTTCCACAGGAATTGTAACCAACCACAGTATAAAATATTTCAACTTGGTTCATTTTACTCCTGCAAAACTGTCCACTGCACACATTATTTAGCTGGCTGCCAGAGTAAAAATAAGATTTCTTGCTAAATACCAAACTCTTCTGTTTCATTTGCATTTCAAAACAAAACATTGGGCAGGATTCACGAAGCCTCCGTGTAAGAGTTATAACTCATACACGGAGGCTGCAGTTAAACGGAGTGATGTCAGCATACTCTGCATATTCATGAGAGCATGCTGAATCACACCTAAGGCTAACACGGTCCATGTAAGATAGTAGGGGGCGTGTCCGTAGGCTGAGCCCTGTAAGCGGACACGCCCCCAGAAGAGGAAAAGTGCCCAAAGTAAACACCCACGACAGAGTCCATGGAAATGTGAATAAACACAACACAACACATGCCCACACAGACTACGAACATAAAATGTACAAATGAACATCTCATAATTTTTTTTTAAATTGTAAAGATGTTTACCCGTGAGTGCGCTGCTTATGCTGGCGTGCAGAAGCGCAGCCACAGTTAGCAGTCAGTGGGAAAGCATATAAGAACTAAATATGCAAAGTAAGCCAAGAAGCAGTAGCGTAGCGGTAGAGATGTTGGCTGAAGAGCAGGCATTCATGGTTCGAGCCCCCACAACACCAATTTTTATTTTTAGAAAAATAAGCATGAAACAAGTCCCTGACAAATATGTACACATAAAATCACATTTTATCTAAAATGTAATGAAATAGCCCATTTATATTGAAGAAATGTGAGGTAACAAAACTATAAAAAATGCCAGATGTGCCCATAGCTGAGCTACAGTTTCACAGGGTGAGTGCATCTGCCCGTAGGTGAGCAGTGGTTTAACTGGTGCAAAATGAGTGCCCGTAGCTGAGCAGTGGTTTAACATGCTAAAGCTATGTGCCCCTAACTGAGCTGAGCGTAATATGCGTGCTGATAGCCAAATGAGGCTTAAACCAGCGTACCCCATTTGCGCGGAGCTGCGCAAACAAGCTAACCAACGGGCAACATTGAGCAAGCCGTATCAAAACTGCCTTTACACAGACACACCCCTCAGCATGTCTAGACAGTCATAAAAAATAAAAAGTAGTGGCCAGGTTCAAACCCAGGATACTATACACCATAGTTAAGGTACCAAACCACTAAGCCATGACAGCAGTACCTATAAATGCAATAATAGCTAATATATAGGAATGAATACAAACTGGAGGATGACAATGCAGGTTTACTGAAGTTGATACAATTCCAAAATGGCCAATCACAGATATGTGTGGGAAAAACGGACTATATAAGCCCCATAGGCGGGAATACACAGCATAAACGATTGTAGAACTGAACTGCAGGCAGAATGACAGGAGTAGGAGAGGGTAGTTGCTTTCGAGCACAGAGGTGGGGCATTGAGGAGTCCAGGTACATGGTCTGGCTCCTAGTCCACAATCATGAGGCCCAACTCATGCAGGGCCAGGTCCTCTGGGGAGCATACAGGGCTGAGGCGTGGGACCGGTTGGCTCATGATCTCACCAGTGCCACAGGGATTCCAAGGACTGGTGAGCAGGTCCGTCACCACCATGCAGACCTGAAGAGATGCAATCAGGACCAACTAAACCTTTGGATCCAGGAGGCCCGACAAATGCCCAACGCCCCACTACCGAGTAAGTCACATTTAATTATGTATGTAAGAAATTAAACTAGCTGATATTATGGAGATGTGTATTCCAATATTACTTCATTTATATTACAGTTGCAGGTGTCCGTTCTGTGAACCGCAGAGCCTATGGCAATAGGCTGGTGCGGTTGTGCCACCAGGCAGGTCAGTAATCCACTACCAGTAACTGTAAAGAAATATAAAAGTATGACAGTCAGCAAAAGAGTGCAGTGTAGTCACTAAGGAATAAAATGTGCAAGTAACAGTGTGAAAGTGTCTGCAAGTATTGCTTGATTACAAAAGTGTGTTGCAGCCTGTAAGCCAAACAGAAAAATGAAAATGTCTGACATAAATTCTGAAATAAAAATGCCCCACCTGTAAGAAAATAGTACACAACCTGCAGCAGGCTGAGAAGTATAGCTGCAGAAGATGATGAAATCACATGTGTGAAATATATCCCTGTTGAAATACTGAAACATGACAGAAGTGAGACTGCTGGAAAGGATTGTAATAACTACAGGTAAAACATGTCAATAAAGCCTAGAAGTAAGTACCATCCTGAATAGTAAAATGAAAACAAGTGAGAGAGTGTGAGAAAGTGTCATGAATCCAGCAATACAGTAGTAATAACCCCTGAATAAAGTATACTGCAGTCAAGACAGAATGAAATGCATGTGAGAATCAAAACCAAACAGTGAAATCTGTTCAAAGTCTTGCTGCATCTGGAATGTGTATCCCAAAATCTGGATATGTTGCTCTCAGTCTGCAATATGCAGATAGGATGATTGTCTAATATACCAAACATCCACACTTGTCTACAGCTATATAAAGCAAATGTAGCAGGATGATGTAGCTGAACAAAGCTAGATATGAATGTGTATGAAGAACAATAAAATGTATATTGATGTTGCAGTAACAGTCCTATCACCAAGTTGAAGTAGTTATCATATAGGAAACTGTAGTTAGAACAGTAGTGTGTATATATCTGTAGCTATTAGAAATGTACAGCATATGTATTGGTATTTGAAGGTGTTAATATTATTTTCTTCACCCCACCCTATAACCACATATAACCCATTCCACGTGAAAATGGTATGTGCAATCACAATTAACACCCCTGGACGTTTGTCCTGTTGGGTCATATATATTTGCATGTCTGTTGATGCATCTGCCCTGTTCATACATCCAAACCTGATGGCCTGTTGCCATCAATTAACCCTGCATGTTGTTGGACTGTGTATTGCTGTTCAAATTATGCATGTGTTATGCACGCTGTTCAATGGTGTGAATATCTGGGTGTTTGGTTAATGGGAATACTAATGCATGCTGTTACAACTAATTGTGAATGGTATTATATGTCACTAACCCAAACTGTCATGACATAATGCAAAACATAGGACGACAGGGAAGGCGGGTTCCAGCGGACCCACCTCTCCCACCTCAGCTGGCGAGTGCACCTGGCACTAGTGCCGAGTCTGGACCCTCCTCCGGTGGCCCTGTGCCACCTGTGGGTGGAAGCGCTGCAGGGGACGGGGCTCACCCCCCTCTGCAAGTGTGGCCGGAGGAGAACCACCACTCACCCTCCGTAGCGTCCGGACTGTGGTGCGTAGGGAGATTCGGGACTTTGTTCTTGAGCCCCTATGCCAGCTTGAGGCACGGGTGGCACAACTTACGGGCATGCCTGTTGCCCGGCCTACACAGCCCCCAGCACAACCCCATCCTGGGCAGTGAAGGAACAGTGGCAACTGCCTATGGGTGGGGATATCAGTTCCACTGTTGTCATCTGTGGGCTCATGGGCTCTGGATATCCAAACCTCCATCCCCGTCAATTGTGTAACCCCCCCACATGTGTCATACACCGCCCCTGTATGCTTCTTGTTTGTCTTGTCTGTTTACCTACCCGACCTACCTCCCCAGCTGTACCGACTTCCTTCACCTGACATACCGCTCTCACCTGAAAAAAAAAAAAAGGGCACTCTGTACCCACAAAAAAATTATGCCCCATACATAGCTGCCCATTCCGCACACATGTCTGCTGGACATGGAATCTATCAATTACAATTGGCTGTACAACAAGTATTATTGTTGTCCTGACACCTCTCTCAGGGGTGGAAAGTTTCAAATGTCACACCAAATTACATACATATGCACAGCTGTTGCTGATGAAGAAATGGGCAGCTATGGGCCTTACCTACATCCCTCCTGCAAATCCCAAGCTTGTTTCCCTACTGTCTTACCCTCTTTGTGACCCCTTTTTCACCACTTTCCTGTCTCCCCATTTTCATTTCTTTCAAAGAAAATAGCGCGGGTGTGCGCCAGAGTAAGCACTGGTAAGCAGTTGTAAGCGGGTGTGCGCGTGTGTGCGCAGAGCTAACCGCCAGTGCGCATGCGTGAGCTCCGCGCAAACCAGCGCTAACCCGGTTACAACTGCTTAAAAGTGCCTTAGTCACTTTGATTGACAGGTCCTGTACTCAGTTCAAAAGCAAAATAAAATCCCACTGTCAGTCCCAAACCCAGGACCTTGGAAACACTAGTCTGTATGACCTACCACTAAGCCATGACTCTTATACAAGAACATTGTGCTAAAATAAATATAACATGTAATAGTAGGGATGAATGTAAAGGGAATATAGGATGTGTAGTACCCAAAGCATGTCATGTAGAATTACTGTCAAAACTACTGGATTCCCATAATAGTAGTGTGTGAACAGAAACAGCCATGCTAGTTGTTAGCTTGTAGGTAATAATGTCAGTTAATGTACATATATAAATGTATGTATATGTACATATATATATATATATATATATATATATATATATATATATATATATATATATATATATATATATATATATATATATATATATATAGTTGTAGGTGTCATTGTGCATACACACTTACTACAGGGAACAGGAGAGAGGAATGGAGAAATGTGAATCTACAACACAGCCTGAATCATGAGAGAGATACTAACCTTTACACTCATAGAACAGTGTCCACAGCATACCAGCATGGTCCCCGCCCTTACAATCTGAAAGGGCAACGCCTATCCCACATACCCTTTTATAGCACTGACCTGAAATCATAGTGAGAACTGCAATCAGTACACAACTGGCTGTATGCAATTAGCAAATGCTGGCTTACAATTGGTGCAGAGGCCATCACATGGACCTATGCAGATACCTACAAAAGCATCCAGTACTAACACTCCACACATGCAATACATTCATTGCACTGTCTGGAAGCAGACAGAGGCAGAGAGAAAACTGAGAGAGAGAGAGAACAAAAAAAAAAAAAACCTACACACTGTGACTCTGTGACTCTAAGCTGTCAGCAGTGACAGTAGCAGCAGCAATCAGAAGCAGTGGTAACGCAACCAGCTGCGACAAACACAGGTAATGCAAAGTAGCGGGTTAATAGTGTGCATACTGTGAACCCTCCAAATGTGTCATAGGTCTGTATCTATAGGTATGTCCATGTGATATGTTGTGTGTACGTAGTTCCACCAAAAGGGGATGACCATACATTACATGTCAATCAGTCTTAGGCCATGATCCTGGCAGCAGTTGTCTGTGTGTTGCCCTCAGCAATGGCTGTAGTGACTGCTTTGAAAGGTTAGCCAGGTTCAAAAGGCAGGATCAGCCAATCACAAATGCACACTGGCTGGGAACAAGTGTCTGCAGGTACCCGATATCACTGCATATGCATCCCATACTGCATAATTCCATAGCTTAGCACACCAGGCCGGTTATGCATATGATGTGGTAGTTCCCAGGGTCAGTCGAGGTGCCTCCTTAGTGGTGTGGGACCACTGTTGCTGTATGCCACTGTCCAGGTACATATCCTGTAGTATGGCCAAGATAAATTATCAGTGTTATATGGGGTTGTATGTCCTCTTGGAGTGCAGGTAGCACATATCCAGGGATACCATGAGGTCACAGTGATGCTGTGTGTTCTGCTCTGCTGAGGGTGGCCCTCACCTGGACATGTGAGATGATAGGGAGGTTACATACAGCTGTGATAACTATTTCAACTGGTGGGGGAGAAGGAGGGGGGATACGTGCACCGAACCTGTCTGCAAGACTGTTGCCAATATCCATGTGTTTGGTGAATGTTAAGTAGGTGTGTATTAACACAGAGCATATCTGAGGCATTTGGTCCATATGTGTAGCATAACTGAAGAAGGCCTTGTGGTCATCCATAGTGTTTGTGGCCATTTCCCTCCCAGAGTAGGCCGTGGTCGTTGTTATGACGGACTGTAGCGTAGTACCAGTGATGACCACAGATGCCTTCCCTTAATGTGAATGTGCTCTGTCCTGCAGTAGCCTCCTGCTATTGTTATACAATCTGCCTCTGTCTGGGGTCCACCGGACAGGATGCCTAACCTTTGTGTATAGGGTCTGGGTTAGAAATGTGTGTGCAAGTTCCATGCAATCTGTGGCATGTCCGTGGTAAGCATTTGCAAAGGGGTCAGCAGTGTGGGTTGTGGTTTCCACTGGCCCAGTGTGCTGCATGGATACCATCTCAGTCCCAACAAGTGAATAACTGTCTAATCACATAAATATCAAAGTAGTCTACTGTGCTGGTGGTGGTGGTGGGATATGTATATCCAGGCCGAGTAACTTGTGTCCACATCACATTAGTGGATGGCGTCTCACATAAAGTACTTTGGGATGAACCCCCAGAGTGAGGTTGTGCATTGGACCTGTCAGTGTGTGCTGACTGATGGGGCATGCTACTATGTTGTGTGGAATGTGGCAGGTATTGTTGCACAGGTGTTGGCTGAGCACTGATATCTGACCATGTACCTGTGTATCCACCACGACACACACACATGCAACATATAGGAGTAGTAGTATATCACTACACATGAGTATCATGTATAGTATGTGTGCCATATATTGCTGACATAGTCTGCTGATATCCTGTTTGTGTTCTCTTCCAGGGAGATGGTGCATCAGCGTAATCCCGCCTACTCTGCAGCGGAAGAAGAGGAGATCCACCAGAGCCTGGTGCGGGAGTATGACATCCTGTTTTCCCGCACCAGTCAGAATCAGCAGGAGAGGGCTGCACTGTGGTAAGACCTTGTCCGTAGGGTAAATGATATTGGCACGCATAATAGGACATATGAGCAGGTATGACATCACTGCAGTGATTTAATCCGAAGTGTCCATCAGCGTGCATCAGATATCCACAGGCAACAGGTTGCCACAGGAGGTGGGGTGGCCACACATCCCCCCTCACCAGACTGGAGGGGCTACTCCTACATGTTATGGTTCCAGCCCTGGAACAGCAACAGCAGTATACCTGCATCATGATGGAGGCTGGATCCACACAGCAGCACGACATGGAGCGTGCAGGTAATATGCCATATGTACACTTGACTGTTCTGTACACTGTTAGTTTATGCATGTGTAAGGTGTGTCCGTGGTATCTGTCATCATAGTATGTAATTGTGCATGTGTGAACTGGCAATATCAGCAGCTGATGTGTGAAAGGCAACTGGTGTACTACTGCACTGTATCATATGCAATATCAATGGCACAGTTGTGCCCGCTGACATTAATCTCATCATTTCTGCAGGTCCCTCCAGGGTTACAGCAAGGCAGGCCATCCATGCTGGTGAGTGTGTTTAACATAACCTATAATAGTCCTGATAATGCTAGTAACAGTAGTGTAACTCAGTAGTGCTATGTGTGTATACTGCAGGGTGTGCATGTGTGCATGTGTGCAGGTGTGACTGTGCCCATGTGTGCATGTGTGCATGTGTGCAGGTGTGCCTGTGTCCACGTGTGCATGTGTGCATGTGTGCCTGTGTCCATGTGTGCATGTGTGCATGTGTGCATGTGTGCATGTGTGCCTGTGTCCACGTGTGCATGTGTGCATGTGTACACGTGACCACATGTGCATGTGTGCATATGTGCATGTGTCCATGTGTGCATGTGACCACATGTGCATGTGTCCATGTGTGCATGTGTCCACGTGTGCATGTGTGCATGTGTCCACATGTGCATGTGTGCATGTGTGCCTGTGTGCATGTGTGCATGTGTGCATGTGTGCCTGTGTGCATGTGTCCACGTGTGCATGTCTGCATGTGTGCCTGTGTCCATGTGTGCATGTGTGCATGTGTCCATGTGTGCATGTGTGCATGTGTGCAGAAGTGCATCACTGGTAACAATGTCTGGAGACTGTAAACTGTGTTTCCTGTTTTCCTCCCACAGGTTCTGGTGCTGCTCTGGTGACCTGCAGCAGGGAACCTGAATCTTGTGCCACGGGTACTGGTAATGATGATATTTGTGTAATGGTACAGGAAGGTGTGTCAGGGTCCACTGTTGGTCAGCCAATTGACAGTACACAGCTGTCAACCCCATCATTGAGCACAGTCATCCTGCCAGTACATCCTTTGTCACCATTGTCCCTAGG
>NC_056747.1:1093951223-1094031300 GCF_019279795.1 Protopterus annectens | reverse complement strand
CCCCCCCCCTAGGTGTCCGTGTTGGATGTCCCCATTGGCAAATGTCTGGTACAGCTGCGTCAAATGCCAGATGTGGGAATTGTGGTAACTCCCAGGGCAGCCAGCACACATATTTATTATTATGCCCTGGGCATCACACACGACCTGGCAGTTGATGGAGGGGAAGCCCTTGCGGTTAATGTAGGCCCTACCCCGCTCACCGGCTGGTGCTTTGATGTGTATGTCCGTGCAGTCTATTGCACCCACTACCTCAGGGTATTCCGCTATTTGCTGGAAGAGACGCATATTGCTGGCCAATACCTCACGGGCATTGGGGAAATATACATGATCACCGACATGTGCTGACATGGCATCCAGGAACTGGTGCAGTACCCTGGAGGCTGATGCCTGTGATATCCCCATCATATCGCCAGTTGGTCTCTGGAAGGTACCTGTTGCTAGTATTCTTAGGCTAACACATGCATTGGTTTCCACTGGGATGGGTTCCCCTCTGTTGGTCTGTGTGTGAGGCGTGGCCTGCACAGCTCAACAATTTGCTACAGGAGCTCTCTGTCCACTCTATAGCGCTCTACTATCTCCAGCTCATGTAACCCATGGTAGGTGACCCTGGGCCTGTACACTCTTCTCCGTCTCCTCACTGTGGGTTGTCTGGCACCATCTGCATTGTCACCACCCTCAGCAAGTCGCCTATGTCTCATTATGACAGCTATGGCAGCTGCTAACATTTCTGCTCTGAGTGAAGCTTTTTCAGTTTTCACTTCTATTAGCTTACTCCTGTCTTGCAGTGTCTCTTAAGAGAAACATCCTGCCCTACTGTTTGCAGAGTTTTAAGTGCTGGGCTGGGCTACTATTCTGCCTGTGTAATTGCCTGCTTATAGGTTCATAGGTTCATAGGTTTATACTAGGCTATCTGCCCTAAGGCATTTATAAGCCTAGCCCAAAGTTTTGTGGCTTACGCCACCCCTTATATGACAAAATACTGTGCCCATTAGTTTGTTGTGGCTCTGTCCAGCAGTGACACAGAGATGATTCCCAGGGTAAACCTACGATCTCCCATCCACAGGTCAAGATTTCTCTTGAACAGAGCCAGCGAGGTGCTCTGCCTCACATGGACCGGGATTTTATTCCACAGCATAGGGAGTCTCTGAGTGATAAATCTATCCCTCCAGCACATCCTATTTATATCCATGCTAAGGTTTAAGTCGCTTGCTCTAGTGGTTTTGGTGGATTTTGATTTTTTGAGGTGGAGCATGTCCATTAATTCCGGGTTGGACATGGCCTTGTATGTCAGGCACATGCCACCTCTGAGCAGACGGTATGTGACTGAATAGAGCTGGAGTTTCTTCAATCTGGCAGCATATGACAGATTTTGGAGTCCCTTTATCCTTTTGGTGAGGAACTTTTGGGGTCTCTCCAATTGCTGCAGATGTCAGGTGAGATACATCCCGAATGGGTCATTGTACTCGATCATTGGTCTGATAAGTGAAGAGTACAGGGGAACAATGACCTCACTAGATCTGGATGTGAATCCCTTCATGATCAGGTGGGCAATGTAGAAGGTCTTTCTAACCACTTTAGCAACGTGAGTGTCAAAAGAAAGGCCACTGTCAACCTGGGTCCCCAGGTCCCTGATAACCTCTTCTGTGCTTAGTGGATTGCCACCTATATGGTAGCTTGGGGTTACCTTGTTTTTCCCGAAGGGTATGACTATACATTTTTTGGCGTTTAACTTCAGGCCATGGCTCTGGCACCAGCTATCTGTTTCCGTGAGTCCCTTCTGAAGGATATCCGTGTCCGATGCACTTTCCACTATGACGCCCAGTTTGCAGTTGTCTGCAAACTTTGTCAGCCAAGTCCTCCCATGTTGGCCTGTACTTCTGAGAAGTAGATGCCGAACAATAGGGGGCCAAGGACCGAGCCCTGTGGGACACCACTTGTGACCGGCTTGGAGTCTGACATAGCGCCAACAACTCTAACCCTGTGGGTTCTGTCCTTAAGCCAGTTTGCAACCCATCTTGTGACATATGGGTTTACATTTAAGCTGGTAAGTTTTTCTACAATACCCGAGTGGGGTATTGTGTCGAAAGCCTTTGCAAGGTCAAGGTAGGCTGTATGGACTGGACTGCCTTTCCCTCATCAATGGCCTTGGTGACTGTTTCGAAGAAGTCGACCAAGTTCAAAAGGCATGATCTGCCCTTGACGAAGCCAAACTGGGTCGGGTCCAATGTCTGCAAGTCCCCTATATCTTTGTTTATGAGCTCCATTATGATCCTCTCCATAGCTTTGCAGACTAGACTTGTTAAGCTTATGGGGCGGTAATTACCAGGGTCCATAGAGGCACCGCCTTTGTGGAGTGGGACCACAGTTGCTGTACGCCACTCCTTGGGCATGTATCCTGTGGTAAGACTGAGATTAAACAGCTGCCTTATGTGCGGGTTTAAT
Organism: Protopterus annectens; assembly: GCF_019279795.1. Classification (NCBI taxonomy): domain Eukaryota; kingdom Metazoa; phylum Chordata; order Ceratodontiformes; family Protopteridae; genus Protopterus; species Protopterus annectens. The sequence goes on along the minus strand of NC_056747.1, from coordinate 1,094,028,858 downwards.
TCCTTATTTAGCTCGTGTAGCACACAGCCGGGGACACCATCCGGTCCCATTGATGCTGTGTTATTAGCTTTAGAGAGAGCAGCTTTCACCTGCGCATTTGAGATGCTAGCTTCAGCAGTTATCCCTGCTAGCTTCCTATTAATTCTGTTGCTTCCTTTTTCCTCTCTGTTTCCTCAGGGGGGAGCAACGTGCATACCATCAGAAACACGCTCACAGTGGCTTACACGCATGCACACGTGCTTACATGGTTCAGAATCTACTTATTCGGGTTAAAACACGCGTACACCCACGCAAACACTGTTACACGTCTGCCAACAGCCTCCGACATACTCAGCCTGCCCTACACGCGCGCACACCCGCTCAAACAGTGTTAAACATCTCCCAACACGCTCCCACATGCTCAGTCTGCCTTACACGCGCGCACACTGCCCTACTCGCGCTTCATGGTGCACACACGTGCGCATGCACGCCCAGCAAGAAGCTTTGGTGTAAGTAACAGTGTACACCTTCCATTTCTTGACTTTCCATGACTTATCTAGTGGCACACCTCTTTCCATGATCTGTGTCTGTCATCTGTCATGTTACACTGGCCTCCAATGAACTGTATTTCTTTCTACCATTCCCCCCCTGTGATGTCACCTATCTCCTACTCTATTCCTCCCCCTTATGTATCTCTTACACTACTCAGACTGTGCTCATTTGCTATGTGACTGTGAGATTCAGTATCCTAACCCTCATTTACATGAGATTGCCTACTAATGCTTAGTTACATGTCTTAGACTCAGCTTCCCCCCTTAGCAACCACTACACGGTGGCCATGTTGTTTTTGGTCTGCTGGTCCCTGCATTGTCATTCCATGTATTGCATGAAACCCACATCTGTGGGTTTATAACCTTCTTTTTTATGATTTTATACAGTGCAGCCCATTTGCGCGGGGCCTCGCTGGGTTTAAACATCGGCGATCGCCAAAAAAAAAAAATATATTTTTAATATTTTGGCATCGGGTTATATTGCCAATGGCCACATATTTGGCCATTGGCATGCTGCCTGAGTCATATGCACTCTTTTTTTGGAGCTGACATGGCTCCGTTGTGGAATTTGCAGAAACGTACTCAGTTGTCAACTGAGTACATTTCTGCAGCTAAAACGTCTCTTACACGGACTGGTTTCTGCTTTGTGGATCGCTAACATACCTCATTTGCATACCTTTTGTCTGCAAGTGAGGTATTTAGCATGTCCACGCCCAGTCCGTGTAAGAGACGTTTTAGCTGGTCTCTTACACTGAGTTTGGGGCTGTTCCTGGATCGCGAGGCTTGCATGGAGTGTTGCACGTCTCTTACACTCCGTGTAAGCCTTCGTGAATCCTGCCCATTCTGTTGAAATCCATCAAGTTGCCATTAGCTTCTAACCCCTTATGCTATGTTCATTATCATCACCACGGCCATTACAATTTTACTGTTCAAAGTTTTCTAGTTTTCTGGTCATTCTACATGCTGATACCCAGAACATAGATAACCAATCACAGAATTTGAAGGGAGTCTGTGATTGTTTGTCTAGGTAACATGTGGGACTGAGCAGAAAACATGGAAATTCAGAGGTATGCAGTAGTTTCCTTACTGAGCATTGCAGCCACAGTTGCTTTGAATATGGGGCCATGGCAGCAATATCATTTTACTTGATAAAAAATAAGTAAATAAGTAAAATAAAAATTAAGTTGAAAAAATCCCTGATTAAATGGCACCCCTAGGTGGCTGCCTAGTTCATTTGTGCCTTAGGCCATGCATTCTAGGAATTTGAATGTTTGTATGATTTTCATACAAAATGTGTTTTGAGTTGTTTTGCTCAGTTTTAGTGGAATGGCTTAGTTCTGAAGGATCCCAAATAACGTGACTTTATTTTATGTTATTTTGTTATAGTAATGAATGGGTAAAAGAGTTTTCATCATTGACCGAAAGGGGTTCAGTTTATAAAAAATGTCAACTCCATATAAAATTATTGGAATACTGACAAAATCTGAGAGAAGTACAGTTACAAATTTCAAGAATAAATAAGAGCAGACAGAATCAAATCCTATGGCACATCTAAAGGGATGGAGTCAGGGAGAGGGGAGCTAATGTTTACCTCGAAACTCTGGTTTAATACAAAATATTTAAATCAATCAATTGTGTTGGCACTTTTATTAGTGAAAATAGGGGTTTGTACAACGGTTTGTGTTTACAAGGTCACATGCCTTGGTAAGGTCGATGAATATAGTCACATTGTGATATTCTTTACACCTCTCAACTGTACATATTTTTGCAGAATATCTAGATTTTTGCCTCATATTTTTGGTCTGTTTCCCATAAAATTGTGGTTTTCTGGCAAATCATAGGCAAAACATTCAGGACTAAAGTCAGAAAATAATGGCAGACGTTTGAGTTATTGACTTCATACCCTTCAGAAAATTCATATTAATACAAAACATGCTATTCTATCAACTTTCTAAGTTTGTAAGAACAATAGTTAAAAAGCTTCCCTATTTTTGGGCCTTTGTCCCCCCCTATTATTTATGGCTTTGTCCAGATTTCTTGATCATTGAACATGGACCCAGTGGATACTTATTAATGACAGTGTATGTAGCAATAACTGAGAAAAGGCTATGTCCTCTTCTTGTTTCTATTAGACTGTGGGCTCTAGCAAGATTCAAACCTCCTTATTTCTACACATCAATGATGGAAAAGGTTCAGTGAAATCCATATTTAGCTGTACGTTTAGGAGCTATTATCCTGCCTAGAACACCAAGGTGAAAATAAATGGAGGGTAATTTATGTTGAATTAAGAGCAAAAATAGAGTGACTCTTTAAGTTATTACTATAACAAGCTGCAAGGGAGGCAGCTGGGAAACCTGTGTCTAATCTAAGTAGCTAAGAGAATACGTGGAGGAAAAGAGAACAAAAATGGAGAGTGGGAGTAATGATGCAGCTAGTTAAGTGTGCGTGCGACCGTTTTTCTTCTTATGCTTGAGCCACGGTATCTTCCAGTGTTATTCTAGCTAGGTAACAGATAATTAATATAATTTTCCCAATTATGATGACACACGTAATAGAAGAGAGGTTAATGTAGTTAGTACTAGCAGTCAGAAGCACCACTTACTAGTGAAAGACTGCAAGAAGCCATTGAGTTTGCAAAGTCTAACCCATGTTCTCAAAAAGTGTGTGCGTTGAGCTGACTGTTGGGGATTGGTGACAGATAATGTAAGACTGCAGGGAGTTATTGATACCAGACCAGCTTTTAGGAGCCTGCAAAGCCTAAGTCTTGTTCTATTTTTGTGTTGGACTCAAACTTATACGGTTGAGCTTGCTGTTGAGGGTTGGAGTGAGTGGGGGTGAAGGGTGTATTTGCTCCATGATCTACCAGGGAACACAAAGCTGTGGTGGATAGATCACCTGGTACCATGTTCACCCCCCAGGACTGGTTCTAATGCTGAATTCCTAACTACAGAGCTACGAGCATGAATATGAGTGTTGTGCTGCCATTCACATAAGAAGATGTAATATCACTGGTGCTTTAGCACTGCACTTGAGCCCCATTGACAGGTGTCATTCATGCTCTCTACCTAACAGCTTTCACCTCAGGTTGGCATGTCCTTTTTGCCTCATCCTAGTTACGACTGACAGAACAGCTAAGGAAGAGAAAAAGTGGTTGCTGTGAGGTATAAAATGTTAAGCCATTTGACCTCTTAATGAAGCCATAACAATTCTGTTTGTAAACTGATTATTTTCTGTCCCATGTTCAACCTAGTTAAGCCACTCAGGTACATATCTCTGACACTTAAGCCTCTCTTGTAGCCGTTAGTACCTAAATTAGATGGCAGATCTGCCTAGACATGTTCATTCCCCTCCAGTCTGCGCATAAAATGTTATTTCTTACACATAATCCTGAGTAAAAAGTCAGATTCCACACCAACTTCTATAGTTCTTTCAAGAACATTTTGTTTGATGTATAAGGAAGCTAATTTGGTCCCACATCTTACATATCTTTATGCTCTGGCAATTTATATATAATTTTACACAGTTTAGTCACTGTGCCCATAAAGGATATTGCTGCCACTGGACTTATCATATTTGATGAACATGTAGGAGTAATATCCTGCTAATAATGCTTTGAAATGGTCCCATTACCAGTCCATATAATACAGCTTCCACCAGACCAAGAAATACAATAGGCTCAGATAATGCATTATCCCTTGACTATGCATTTACTCTGCTGTAAACCACTGTAAAAGCATGCTTACTTTCTGCAAGAATTGCACATGATATTTGCCATTACTGCTCCACAACTAGTGCCCCCCCCCCGCCAAATGCAGTAATTGTTTAAGTCTGCATAACTCCACACAATGGGGGGGGGGGGATTCAGTAATCCTCCATGTAGGACGAATGGAGTTCAACTCGGAGACTGCCGTCTAAGTGTATGACATCAGCACGTCGTGCATATGCATGAGGGCGCACTGACTTAACTCCCAGGCTAACACGGAGCATGTAGGAGTGCAGGGTCGTGTCAGACTGCCAAGCAGTCCAAATATCCATGCCCCTACAAGTGCCTAAATCTGCAAATGTCAGCAGATATGAGCGAGTCCACTCAAATGTGTATACCCCCAACACTACACTCCCCCACATTCAAAAGCCCTGTACAAATTAAATAAAATGTAAAACTATTTTTTTTTATTATTAACGATATAGCTGCCCATATTTGCATGTATGTGTGTGCGGGTGTGCCCATTGCTTAGCTACAGTTAGCAGTTTAGATAACGAAGAGGATAATAAACCACTTATATGCAAAGTAAGCCAAATAGCAATAGTGTAGTGGTAGAGCCTTTGCACAATAGAGGAGGCATTCCCGGTTCGAATCCCACCACCCCCCTTTCCATTTTCTGTAGGAAATCTGTGCATAAAATGAATTCCTGACATTTACCTTTTAAATTTTATTAAAATGGATCGAAATGGCTTATGTAGTAGTGAACGATATTGTAAATATAGATAAGAAAGTGAAACGGTCATGCATACTAATGAATGCATAAGTAACCTATCTTAAGCAATGTAAAGCACTGCTAAGCAACATTTACCAGTATTAAGCACATTTAAGAATAATTGCCCATAGCTAAGCACTGTTTTAACTAGCCCAATAGCTTTGCGCGGAGCTGCGCATTGCACCAACTAGTGAAAACCAAACATGTTTGCGCGGTGGTGCGCACCGCGCTAACTAGCACAACGTTGGGCAACGTAGAGCAACGTCGAGCAATGTTGGGCAAAGTTGAGCAAAGTCGGCTAAACACAGCCACACCTCCTACCGATCAGGCCAGTAGTAATATAAAAAAGCAATAACAGGTCTCAAACCCGGGATAGTGTGCACCATAATCACAGTACTGATTCACTAAGCCATGACAGCATTTGATGTTCATGGACTGTCAACACGCATATACTTATGAATCAAAGTTTACCCAGTGCTAAGCAGGTGTGTACTTAGCTGAGAACTTCCAAATCTGGCCAATCACAAATAAGTGCAGAAAATTAGGCATATTTAAACTCCATAGGTGGGAATACTCACCATGACTGGTTGTAGCTCCCATCTGCAGACAGGAATAGCTGGTGTCGGAGAGTGCTCTCGCTTCCTAGTGCAACGGTGGGGCATTGAGGAGTCAAAAGTGATGGTTTGGCTCCTCGTCCATCATCATGATGCTAGACATCTGCAGGGCCAGTTCCAGGGCACGGAATACAAAGCGGAGGCCTGGAACCATCTCACACATGAAATCACCAGTGCCACAGGTGTCCCTCGGACTGGTGAGCAGGTTAGACATCACCATGCAGACCTGAAGAGATGCAAGCAGGACCAACTGAACCAATGGATACAGGAAGCCTGTGGGATGCAGAATGCCCCACTACTGAGTAGGTAGCCATGGACTGAAGTATGCAAAAATTGCTAGTGTAGTCGATAGTATGGATAGGTATATGTCTCAGTATCACTTCATTTACTTCACAGCAGCAGGTGTCTGTGCTGCAAATCAGCAAGCCTATGCAGATAGGGTGCTAAGGCTGCACCACCAGGCAGGTTAGTAATTTATCTGCATGTACTGTTATATAAAATAAGTGAGAGAGCCTGACTAAAAGTGTCTTAGCCCAATAATAAAGGTATAATAAGGCATGAATAACCTCTCTGCATGAACTGTTATGTAAAATAAGTGAGAGCCTGAAAAAAGAGTGTTGTAACCCATTAATAAAGGTATAATAAGTCCTGAATTAATTCTCTGCATGTATTGTTATACAGAATAAGTGAGAGAGCCTGAAAAAGAGTGTTCTAAACCATAAATGAAGGTATAATACATCCTGAATAAGATGTCTGCATGCAATGTAATAACAAATAAATGAGAGAGCCACTAGAAAAGTGTGTAATGTAATTAATAAAGGTATAACACCTGTAGTGTGTCCGTGTCACTTTCTTTGAAATGTTGATGTACTCTTGCAGTATAGAAATAGTAGTGTTGTATTAAGTGCTGTCAATCCACACTTGGGTAGGCCCATAGAAAGAGGACGAAGAGAGTGCCAGTATCTTTTAAGCATATATACAGTCCTCAACTGTATTTTCAAGGCTGGCATGTATAGGTAAATCTGGCACTTGAGTAGCTTGTAATTGTGTGCACCGGAAATGTCAGTGTGCTGCTAGAAATCCAGGGGGCTGTTAAAATATAACTGATAATGTCACCTGAACACATCCAGATATGTAGACATATGAATATAAATAAAATATATAGATACGTAGCAGTAACATCTGCATCCTGAACAGTTTGTATATTAGATACAGGTCAGGTACATAAGGAACTAGCAAAACACATCCCACAATATAATGGACATTGCCTAGTGTAATAATACATGTAGGGGATATATACCTGCAGTCAATAGGAATGTAGTGTAAACTATAAGTTCATATAAGTTGTTAATGAAGGTATCTTTTTACACCCTACTGTATGTGCATAAACAATGCAATTCCACACCTCAATGGGTATGTGTAATCTCAAATCATTTGTTGGGACATATGTCATATTGGTTTATAAATATCTGCATAACTTTGATGAATGTGCCCTGTTCAAACACCACAATCTTGGTGGCCTCTTGCCACCAATCATTCCTGCATGCTGTTGGAATGTCCACTGTTGTTCAATATATGCATGTATTATGCTTGCTGTTCAACTGTTGGAACTCTGGTGTGTTGGGTTAATGGGAATATTACTGCATGCTGTTACAACTAATTTGGAATGCTGTTGGCTATATTGTCATTAAATACACCTAAACACAGAACGTATGGGAAGGCCGGTCCCAGGGGACCCACCTGTCCCACCTCAGCTGGCGATGGCACCTGGCACCAGCAGTTCCGGTGCCCAGCCTGGGACCTCCTCCTCCGTTGGCCCTGTGCCACCTTCGGGTGGAAGCACTGCAGGGGATGGGGCTTGTCCTCCCGTGCAAGTGTGGCTGGAGGAGGGCCACCTGTCACCCTTCGAATGGTCCGGGCTGTGGTGCGTAGGGAGATCCAGCATTCAGTCACTGATCCCCTACGCCAGCTTGAGGCAAGAGTGGCGTGACTCATGGGGGAGCCTGCCCTTCCTACGCAGCCCCGCGCACAGCCACCCTCTGGGCTGTGAATGTGCAGTGGTGACTGCCCATGGGTGGGGATCTCAGTTCCACTGTTACCATCTGTGAGCTCATGGGCTTGCGATTTCCAAACATCCTTCCCCGTCAATTGTGTTCACCCACCCCATGTGTCATATTCCGCCCCTGTATGCATCTTGTTTGTCTTGTCTGTTAACCTGCCCAACCTACTTTCCAAAACATACCTACTTCCCCTACCCCACATTCCACTCTCACCTGAAAAAAAAAAAGGGCAATCTGCTGCCACAAAAAAATTACGCCCCATACATAGCTGCCCATTTTGCACAAATGTCCGCTGGACACAGAAATTGAAATTCAATTGACAGTACAGCATCCTTCGTTGTCCTCACCCCTCGCTCAAGAGTGGAAGGTTTCAAAATTCCCCCCAAATTACTAGTATATGCACAGCTGTTGCTCAGCAGCAAAATAAAACACCACTGTCAGTCTCGAACCCCGGACACACTGCACTGCATGAAGTACCACTAGGCCACAGCAGATATACGGCAGGATGTTGCTGAAATATATATATCATGCATCAGAATGTGTGAATGTAAAGGAAAGATAGGAATGCCATAACACAAAACCTGCTCTGTGGAACTTTACCAGCAGTTGTTGTGGAATTGCATTACATGACTGTGATAAGAGAACCAGACATTCTAGCAGCGAATAATGTTACAGCAGCACTTCACAACCCCCACAAAGTATCATAGCAGGACAATCCCCACCCAAATGTACAAAATACCAGTGTGTTCAAGGTACAGCAAGGATGTAGGTAGGCATACTCAGTACTGGAATTGTCCATTTTCATGAGCACCCTGTGATAATGTCAACAAAATAAAAAGCACAAACAGTGCAGAAGTGAGTAAATTAATATCCACAGTATAGCTGTTCCCAAACAGTTCATGTGACAAATGAAAACATCTTAATAACTACATATGTATGGCAGCTAATTGTAGAAGTTGTAAAGAAACTCCATACTCCCATGTATCTTGTGTTAGCATTTCTAGGGGTGAGTACAATTCTACACTGTCAACTGTGTACTGGAAGTGGCAACATTCAGGTCTGAGTACAACATACAAATAACTGGCTACACCCTTAGCAACAATTAGAAGAAGTATACCAACCTTCTGACTTACACAACGGTGTCCACAGCAAACAACCATGGTCCCCACTTTGGAATTCTGAAAGGGCTACACCTACCTGACTTAACAATTTATAGCACTGGGTTGCTATGACAGTGAGTACTACAAGTACCACACAGCAGGCTGCATGCAATTGCCAAATGGTGGCCACAAATTGGTACAGAGGCCATCACATGCAGATACCTATAAAAGCAGGCTGTACTTGCTGCCCACACATGCAATCATTCCATTGCAGGTAAGGAGGGAGAGAGAGAAAAAAAAGAAAAGAAAAAGTGATGTAAAGTAAAGAAATATAACAAAAAGAATATATTGAAAACAAATTAATATACTGAGAAAATAAATTATATTGAAAAAAATATTGAAAAGAAACTATACTGAAAAAAAATATTGAAATAAAATATATTGAAAAAAATATATATTGAAAGAAAAATATATAGGAAAAAAATTGAAAAAAATATGGAAAAAGAAATATATTAAAAAAAATATATTGAAAGAAAATATTTAGAAAAAAAATATATTGAAAAAATATATATTGAAAATAAATATATTCTGAAATAAAAATCTATTGAAAAAAATATCTTGAACAGTAAAAGATATATTGAAAGGAAAACGTATATTGCGAAACAAATATACCAGGATATACGACAACAAAAACAAACACCTACAAAGGAAAGGTATGTAACAGCTATGTATTTACTGGAATGTAGCAGATGTTTATGAAGAGTACTCTATATAGTTTGAATCATCCATATGTGGCAGCAGTACGTATCGATGCACAGATGCCCTGCATAACTACTGGAATGGAGAAATGAGTGTGTTGCTCTGTGCAGTGGGATGTGACGGTGACATATGTAGTTCAGCATTAATTGTCAAACATCTGATCCATGTTATCTCTGTTCTGTACAGTTGTGTGTACAATGTCTGTTTGGGGTAGTAGCCCATACGGTTATGCAAACATGGATGTGACAGAGTAATAAATGCATGATAGTCATATTAACGTGTAGCTTAGCACTGGCAACAGCTGCACCAGGCTAGTATGCTAATTCAGCATTAGCAGCTATGTATACACCCACTAATATTACTGTGTGCTCACATGTGACACCTGTTCATGTTGCAGCAAGGCCCAACAGGTCAGCCGTGAGGTACATGTACTTACAACAGTGTGGTCCTTGTGTGTGTATGGCACACACATATGGAGAGATCTGTCCATGTCAGCTATATTAGCATCTGTACATGTGCATTGAGCAAGGGACATACTGCAAATGTTTGTGAAAGGTGTATATATATATATATATATATATATATATATATATATATATATATATATATGTTGTTGAAGGTTGTTATGTGCATATTTCTATGTAGGTTGTAGTGTGTGGCAGACCAGACAGCATACAGTGCTGGTATATGACATGTGGTGGTTAAACGCTGTGGGTATGATTCGTCAGGTTTGCAGTGTTGCAGCCAGTGAGGCCTGCTAAAGCTACATGGGCTGAGAACACCTTCAATGCATTCTGTACAACACTGTGCAATGTTATGACATAACTGTATACGTTAAAACCTTCCCATACTTGATATTCCCACCATGACAGGTGGACTGTATATGTGCCTATATGTATATCTATATGTACAGGGTCATAATTACTGCAACAGATGCCTGGTGACAAAGCCATGGACTCAAGCTCAATGTTGACACTGCATTGGCATCCCTCCTTGCAAAGACTCAGTACCTATGAACTACCACATAGGTGGTAGTCTACTTAACACCGAAGGTGTGATAAGAGACCATGGGACACAGGTGGACAGTAGTCTCCCCTTCAATAGTCACAGTGCCACACTAGTCATGTAATCCATCTGGGTGGCACACGTCATCACAAAAGGTGTGTCATCCAGGGAAAAATAGGTCAGTGCTCCCCTCTACTCCACACACATAAAACCCAGTATAGAGTAAAATGCTCCATGTGGTATGTACCTCACAAGACATCTACAGCAAGTGGAAAGGACACAGACATACCTCACAAAGTGTAATACTGGCGTCAAACAGATACCCTATGCATACTGTCCCACAAACCCACAACTAGACTGTGCCACATACCGCCTACCCAGAGGTGACCTCTGACTGACATACTAAGCTATGTCAAACCCAGATCTGTTGGACATGCTCCACATAAACAGATCACAATCTGTATGAGCTACATGCTCTAGGGACCCAAACACTTTGACCACAATAAAGAGCACATGCTGGAGGGATAGATTCCTATCTCAGAGACATCCCATACTCTGGAGCAAACCAACTATCCATAGCAAACAAAGCTCCTAATTAGCAGTCATCATAAATAATTCTGGAGATTGTATGGGAGATAGTGAATACATCCAGGCAATCACCTCAGTATCTCTGCTTGACTGGGCCACATGAAATTTAAATACCTGTGTGTCAGAGGCCAGGGTAGTGTACGGCTAGAGTTCTATAGGCCCTAGGGCCAATAGCCTCTTACCTACGTATGAAGTGATACACACCCACATGTACTTGTTGCAATAATTGATATGTGAGGATGACTGAGTGTGATGATGAATGTGTTGGTGAATGTGTCAGAGTTCGGTATATGTGTGATAGCTTAGTGGGAAACTGTTTATGTCATGGTATTATGTGTCCTAGCTGTGATCCCAGCAAAAGATGTGTATGCAATTGCTAGGCAGGAAAAGCAGTATGCCATACGGTCTGACGTAGTCCCTTGTTGTCGACTGGGGTGTCCCATTGTAGGCTAAAGCAGTACATGTATGCATATTGGGTGTTACTGCTGGTGAATCCAACTCCTGTATGAACTGTAGTACTACCTGAAGCTGTATGCCTAAACAGCACAGTATGGTGTAAGTTTACATTTATTGGAACCACTGTTATGTTTGTTCCCTGTAGTCCTCACAGATTACATACCTCAAGCATAAGGTCCGGTAACTACTGACACACAGTACTGTAAGGTACACAGGTAAAGGTCACCTGGGTTGCCATACCTTTGTGTCTGTTATGTATGTCTGCTGTGTGTGTGGGTATGCCTGTACCATGGCCTCAGTCATATGTGTGTTACAAGATATAACTGCATATCTAGCAACATGTATAGTCTATTTCAGCAGTATGCCACCTATATTAATGAATGTGCACATATGTTAGGCAGGGGTCTGCCATCAATGACTAGTGTGGTATACTGGTAATACTGTCAGTGGACTTTACAATCATTGCAATGGATTACATATTTCATGATGCATTAGCATGATATATACCTCCTGTGGCTAGGTGGTGCATTGTATCACATACAGTGTGCCATGTACTGTTGTATAGTCTTACATACTGTTATAACTTTGTTGCTGTGCAAAACATGGTTTGATATATAGAGTGTGCCAGGCACTGTCAGGCATCTGTGGGTTGAGAACTGGTATGTGGTATTGAAAGTGTGCATCTTCTGACAGCCAATAGGTTGCTATATATGGCAGTTAATTGATATCTATACTTTAGAATGTTACGTGTGCCACATGACTTGCTCACACATATTGTTTCATTGTCTTCCAGGGTAATGTCCCACCATCGTAACCCTGCATATAGCATGGCTGAGGAAGAAGCCATCACAGTGAGCCTGGTGCAGCACTATGCACTGCTGTTCTCCAGAACCAGCCAGGACCAGCATGAGCGGGCTGCGCTGTGGCAAGATCTTGTCCGTTGGGTAAATGACATAGGCATGCATAACCAGACATATGAGCAGGTAAGCCATCACTGCAGTGATTTAATTAGACATGTGCGGCAGCGTGCGCCTGATATTTATTTATTATTTATTTATTTGAAGTTTGTTTGCCAGGATAATCCATTGGGCCGAATGAGCCCATTTTCAATGGAGTCCTGGGGAGAAAAGCTCCACAGATACAATGTCAAATATGCAATTAAGAATAAAACAGAATACAGTAGTATAAATGTTACATAGCATTTTGTTAGAGTGTCAGAAGTAGTACATATAAGCAAAAGATAATGTTAAAGCAACATGAAAAACAAGACAGAAGAGCTTAAGCAACAATACATATAAGTTGACAAATTTTAGTTGTCTATGTACACAAGCAAATGGAAAAAGTGTTAAGTAAAATTTTAGCTAGTAGATATGTACAGAGAATATTTACATAAATGGTAGCTACAATATGAATGTTCCCATAGGAGGGAAGAGTTGTGGAGTAGGGGGTGAGTAGTAGCTGGAGGTATTATGCAGGATGGGTACAGGAGCATTCCCAGAGAGAAGATAGGTATGAATGGAGGAGAGATTTAAAGATTGAAAGGCTGCTGGTATTGTGGATATGAGATGGGAGTGAGTTCCAGAGGTGGGCCAGGGAAAAGGAAAGTAAGAGTTTGCCTGCTGGACGGGCTGGTTTGTGGAGTTGAACTAGGTTCTGAGTGTTGGTTCTGAGGGGTCTGTTAGGGTGGTGGATGGTGAAGGCTGAGGACAGTGAGGGACAGAGTGAGGGCTTGAAAATGAGTTTGTGAGCATGAGTAAGTTGAGTGTAGGTAAGGTAGTTAGGGAGCTCTAGCCAATTTAGTTTGTGGAGGGCAGTACAGTGATGGGAGGAGGATCTAAGGCCAGAGGTGAATTTAGCGATTTTGTTGTAGCAGGAAGAGAGGTTTTTTTAGTAGAGAATTTTAGGTTAGTTAAGAGTGGGGCACCATAAAGGAGAGAGGGGATGAGGTATGTGGTAGATAGGAGGAATCTGCTGGATGGGGAGAGGAAGCGGATATGCCAGTAGAACAAACCAAGTTTCTGATGTGTTTTTTTTAATGTTAGTTTGTATATGGGAATCAAATGTGAGCTGGTTATCAATGAGAGCTCCTAGCAGTTTGGCATTGGAAACAATTTCTAGGAATGTGTTAGTTTGACTAGTTATGAGGAAAGAGTTTATGTCGATAGTCATGCTTTTTGATGGGGTGAATAACATGAGTTTGGTTTTTGATGGATTGAGAGCAAGATGATTATCAGGCATCCATTTTTCAGTGGTTGAGAAGGCATCTTGAGTTAGTTTTATAAGGGAGGGAATGGAGTTTGCAGCGCAAATAATAGTTGAATCGTCTGCATACTGGACTATTTTAGCATTTGGGATGTTGTGGTGGAAGTCATTAATGAAGATGTTGAACAATAAGGGATCTAATATGGAGCCTTGGGTTACACCAGTGACAGTGTTAAGGTAAGAGGAGGTGGATTTCTTCCATTTGACAGATTGCTGCCTATTGGAAAGGTAACTAGAAAACCAGTTGATGCAAGAGGGGGAGAGATGTAGGGTAGAGAGTTTGGTGAGTAGCAGGGAATGGGAGATGGTGTTGAAGGCCTTAGAAAGGTCTAAGAGGAGAGTGGAGACAATATAGTTAGAGTCTCTAGCTTTATTTACAGTTTTGAGCAAGGAGAGAAGAGCAGTGGTAGTGTTATGACCGGGTCGAAATCCATGTTGTGTTGGGGTTAATAGGTGATTGCTGGTCAGGTATGGTAGTAGTTGTATGTGGATGCATTTTTCTAAAAGTTTAGAGATGGGGGATAAGATGGCAATAGGTCTAAAGTTGGAGATGGTATTGTTGTTACCTCCTTTATGGAAGGGAATAATGTATGCTTTTTTCCAAATTTGGGGTACATAACTTTCCTGGATTGACCGATTTATAAGTAAACAAATGGGGAAGGCAATGGCTTCAGTAGCTATCTTTAGGAAGAAGGAAGGGATATTATCGGGGGCATTAGAGCAAGGTTTTAATTTAAGAAGCAGTTTTTTTATAGTTCTTATGGGTATAGGTTTGGGGCAGAAGATTGGGAAGTCGGAAGTGGTGGAGTTTAGGTTAGGAGGGGTAGTTGTAGCTGGGGGAGTAGAGTTATTACTAAATGATGATGTTAATTTAGATATAGAATCAATAAAGAAGCTATTGAATTGGAAGGCAAGGTCGGTATCAGAAGTATTTTGATCGGGTTGTGGGTTTTCCTTTTTGCCAGGGTTGAAGATGGAGGAGATACTATTCCAGAATTTTTTTGGGTTAGTCTTATGATTATTTTGGAGGGTGATATAGTAGGATTTGCGGTCAAAATTAATAAGTTTTCTTGCTCTGTTGCGGAGTAATTTGTATTCATTTAGGGAGGCTAGGGTTTTGTATTTGTAGTAGTTTTTCAAGGCTTTATCACGAAGGAGCATGACAGCTAAGGTGTTTTTTGTTAACCATGGGATAGTTTTGCTCTTAATTCTTTTTGTTTTAAGGGGGGCTAAGGTGTCGAGAAGGTTTAGAAATTATGTATTGAAATAGGTAACAGCTTCATCTATATCCACAGACAACAGCTTGCCACAGGTGGGGGGTAGCCATCCATCCCTCCCTCACCAGAGTGGAGGAGCTGCTCCTGAGCCAGGTGGCTCCTGTCCAACAACAACCACAACAAGTAACCTGTATCATCATGGAGGCCGGAGCCACCCAGCAAGTTGACATGAAGCATGCAGGTAACATGGCACAGCTGTAGAATACTGTTACCTCTATTGGTAGAGCATGCTTATGTGCGATATGCACTGTGTAGTTAGATGATGTGGTGCCTAGTGTTGTGCAATACTAATAATTAGGAATATAATCTGTAGGCCTGTGACTGTCCACTGTTGTACTACTGTAAGATTGCAAACACACAGTAGCAATGCCACAGTTGTTGCCACTGACAAAGTGTCTGATATCCTTGTAGGTCCCTCTGGTGTGACAGCAAGGCAGCAGAGCCATGCTGGTGAGTGTGTTATACCTTTAATATTGCTAATTAAATGTGCATGTCATAGGTGAGGTGTAGGCTATGTATACGTAACACAACTACCCATAATGCATGTTGTGCATGTTTGCTGTGACACTATGCACATCCTAGTAATGTGGGTAGCTGCCTACAACACATACAATACACAGAGCATCCCACACAATTGTGGCAACACTGTAATGGACATCGGATAGGCAGATTCGATACACATGCACACAACATACACACCTTTGTCATACGCAGTACACGTTAACATGCCACACATGGCGTATTCAGACACTCGCTGTAAGGTCACACTACAGTATCTGAAACCTCATCGACACAGCACACATAATATACCTGAGGGGTAGATGCCTCACATGTGGCTGTGCAACACTCTTCAACACATAACACAATCATGTTAGGCAATGCCCCCTATTGGGCACCTCATAAACCCATGTAACAACTGGCCATAACATGGTGAATGTAGTCATGGTACTGCAGTTCAGGTACAGCATGATATGTGCTAGTCTGGCACACATTAGTAGCCTTGAGTGACCACATGATGCTGCATGATGATGGCTCATGGTACTACACCCCATCCAGTTACAGTGGCCACAGTAATACACATATCATGAATTGCTATGCACCTCAATGTTGTGTGTGTGCAGACATATGCACCTATATGCAATATGCATAGCAATCACCATTTGTAGAAAGTGACACACATATATCTTGTAATGCTATGGGGTGTATAGGTCACATGACACACATTGTGTATGTGTGATGTTTCATGTTGCAGTTGTGTGGTAGCATGCCATGTCATGGCTGGCACTGGCATGTCCACAATATGTCCTACACTCACCATAACCACTGTACAATGGCTATGTTGAGCAATGGTATTCCATCAGATATACATGCACCACTCATCCTGTGTGTATACATAGCATGCATGTGCTACACCTGTGTCCACAATTATCTGCTAAAGGCACAGATGCTCTAATCAGAAATGGATATTTATGTGACACACTGATACACTTACAGCCATGGTATGTATACCTGTGACTGATGGTGCACAGGACATTGCAGGGCTTTTAATACCTGCATAGCGATGTTGTGTCCATATACACATTGCGTTCCAGGGTGAGGCCATTCACTGAACAAAACACACATGCATCAAGGCCATGTATACTGTTATTAGCAAGGGTTGTCTACACTCACAGTGCATGCTGCTGAGCAACACACATCCTGCATGCTGTCACGTTTGATATAAATGTTTGACTTGTGATACTGTACCCCAACATCACACGCTATTGAGTATGTTCGGGATTGCTGGTGGTGTGTGTGTGTGTGTGTGTGTGTGTGTGTGTGTGTGTGTGTGTGTGTGTGTGTGTGTGTGTGTGTCTGTTCTAGTGAGGAGTGTATTTGTGTGCATGTGTGCATGTGTTCATGTATGCATGTGTTCATGTGTGCATGTGTGCATGTGTGCATGTGTTCATGTATGCATGTGTTCATGTGTGCATGTGTTCATGTGTGCATGTGTGCATGTGTGCATGTGTTCATGTATGCATGTGTTCATGTGTGCATGTGTTCATGTGTTCATGTGTTCATGTGTGCATGTGTGCATGTGTGCTGACATCATGTACAGGTCGTAAAGTGTGTTTCCTGTCTCCCTCTCACAGGTGCTGATTCTGGGCTGGTTCAATGCATCAGGGAAACTGATGTCACTGAGCATGATAGTGATAATGATGATAGGTGTGTTGAGGCACAGGCATGTTTGCCAGGGTCTATCGCTGGGCCACCAATCGACACTACACAAGTGTCCACTGCATCCATGCACACAGTCATACTGCCAATACATCCATCACCAATGCCCTTAGCAGAGGGACAGCGTACAGTCGGCATTGGCCAGGACAGTGTGGTATCCATGGCACATGCATCCCAACACAGCAGCCATACCCAGATGTCTGGAAGGGTACCACATAGGCAGATGTCCAGGGGCTCTCGTCAGAGCACTGCTGCCCATCATGCCACTGGCAGATGTGCCACAGGTCTTACAACCTCATGCATGTTCCAGGCTGTCATGGAGACACAGGCACGTATGGAACAGTACACCAGACAGAGACTGAGGGCACAGAGGGCACATAACACCGCCATAATAGACAGTATCCGTGACCTAGCTGGTGCCATCTGTAATTACACTGAGGTCACCGATAGATGTTGGGGAGAGACATTAGATGTCCTCTGCAATGTCATGTCCATGTGTCAGGACGGTGTGGGATGGCTGAGTCATCGATGTGGACGTATGCCAGCAACATCAGCAGCTTGCAGTCACCGCAGATGTTCCTCAAGCAACAGCCGCTCCCGTAGTGCCAGTACCAGCCCCAGCAATGTTGGGGGTGGGCTGTCCATAGAACGTCCTAGAAGACCACGTGCATATGGCTCTGGACAGTCCCAGCAGGGACCTGGGATCAGTGTACATCCATCTACCTCTGGAAATAGTACCCAGTCTGGCTTGGTACCTGATAGTGTCAGTAGCACCCCTGCCAGGCACAGGTACCATATCTGTGGCCAGAGATGGTGATCTGTAAAGCCTCGCAGGTAGAGTCTTTGTCTGTCCCACAAGTACCTATATGTGGAGCCCCATGGTGGAACTGTGTGCATGCAGACACACACACACATAATCCAGACACCTAGGGCTAACACATACCCATACACATTACATCAGCATTGGCCCATACCATTATTCTTGCCCCCCCCACACACACACACATACACACACACACACACACACACACACACACACACACACACACACACACACATACACACGTCGATTGGATGGCTCACTGTAGGCCTCTGGCAGACCAGCAACACACCCTGTGCATATGATGAAACATGTGCCACCTCCTGTCATCTGTAACATCGATGCAGGAACAGGCTACAATGGTGCTGATGCACAGGGTGTCTTTATAGCAGTATAGCAATGTTATCATGTAGTCAGCAATAGAGTGTAATGATATGTTTGAAGGTGTAGCTGAGCAGGCATGATGCATTAAAGCTATGATTGTCATTGTAGTGTTGTTTACACCAGTGTTAGTTCCAATTGTATATTGTCCGCCCACGTGCCACTTGGCTGATGTGTGCAGTATTGGCGGCATGTGTTACTGAGTGGACAGTATGTGTGGGATGTGTGTAGCACATATTTGCAGGTGTACAGTTGTGGTAATGGTGGAGGTGCACTGTCTGCATGTACGTGCATAGTGGACACATGGGCAGGGTGACATGCTCTGTATTACACAGTAACACTTCATAGTTTCTATTGGTGGCCAGTATGCATTGTACTACACACATTTTGGAACCTGACTACACATGTGTGTATGACATGGTTTGACACTGTGCTGTGGGTGATACTGTTACCATCTGTCATTGTTTTGCATTCTGGTAGTATACATGACTTCAACAGCCTGACCATAACCAATTGTTAGATGATGTCTTGACAACTGACACACAGATGTAGGACACACAGCAACATCTGGATCCTTCAGGTACTATACTATGCCAGTAACCAGTGGTATTCAGCTGAACCCATTACTGAGACCACTCCTGTTTGGCATATGTCTCTCTTAGGTACAAGCAATCACAGTAGGGATATGTCTGTCCACGTGTACTAATGCATACTGTGGCCTATACTGCATTCTCCAGGTGACACACACATCCTCCACAAGGGTATCATACAGACAGATACCTGTTGTCAAACCCATGCTGTAATGCTATAGGCGAAACTAAGCGTAGTCATCCACCTTTACAGAACATAGTATCCCCACAGTACCACATAGGTAGTAGCCATCAACATGATGAACAGGTACCGATGTGTACATGCAACCTAGTGTTACGTCATCTTTCCTTTGATAATCACATTCCCTAAGGTATTTTTTAATCCCTCGGTGGATCACATAAGCAAGAAGGGGTCTCCATGCATGTCCACAAAGGTTGTTGTAAACCTATAATGCATAGTCATCATTGACAGACTCTGCTGCGTTTGAACAGGTCTGACATATGCATCAGCCATAAATCCTCACTCACACGATTCAATAGAAACCATAATGAGTGTGTGTGACACGGATGACCTAGGCCAGGCATCACCGCAGTGGCTGGCCTTGTCACAAGCATACAGATGTGACCTAAGGTCTGTGAAGCAGCAGCACAGTTTGGCAAAGATGACAACTGTGTACTTGGATAAAGCAGAGTTCACACACATGCAATAATTGAGGTAACATGTACGTATATGTATTTGCCTCACAGCTACCTCACATGTGCAATGCCTACTGATATGTCATACGGTGGTAAAAGCAAAACCCCTGACACATTGACCAACACTGTCACACACACTCACCAAGTGCAGGATTCAAACCCCTACTTAACTACTTCATGGTACTAGAGGAGGATGCATTAACACGATGCGCTATAAACATTACTGGGGGCTCTTTTTTCAACAGGTATATTTGTAGGATGGTGACATCATCAGACTTGACAAAGATTGGTTTAACACCTTTAAGGTGTTTTACTACTCTCCTAAAAGGTTGCTCTTTCCTAAGGAGACCACACACAGTTGCCAAGTACAAGATTCAAACCCCTACTTAACTGCTTTATGACATTAGAAAAGTACGCATTAACACAACGTGCTATACACATTAGTAGGGGTTTTGTTTTCCACAGGTATATTTGTAGGATGGTGACATCATCAGACTTGACAAAGATTGGTTTAATACCTTTAAGGTGTTTTACAACTCTCCTGAAAGGTTGCTCTTTCCCAAGGAGACCACACACAGTTGTCAAATGCAGGATTCAAACCCCTACCTAATTGAATTACACATTAACACGACACGCTATACACATTACTGTGGGCTTCTCTTTTCCACAGGTATATTTGTAGGATGGTGACATCATCAGACTTGACAAAGATTGGTTTAACACTTTTAAGGTGTTTTACTACTCTCCTAAAAGGTTTCTCCTTTCCAAGGAGACCACACACTCACAGTTGTCAAGTGCAGGATTCAAGCCCCTACCTAACTGCTTTATGATACTAGAGGAATACACATTAACACAATGCACTATACACATTACTGGGGTGTTCTTTTTTCCACAGGTATATTTGTAGGATCGTGACAAAGATTGGTTTAACACTTTTAAGGTGTTTCACTACTCTTCAAAACGTTTTCTTTTTCCCAAGGAGACCACACACAAACACACACACTTGTCAAGTGCAGGATTCAAACCACTACCTAACGATACTACAGCAGCAAACATTTATACACCGCACTATACACATCACTGTGAGTTATTTTTTCCACAGGTTTATTTGGCGGATGGTGACATCATCAGACTATACAAAGTGGGTTACATTAGGTGACATAAGGTGGGCTACATTGAAGGAATGTCTAAACACTTTGGCCATGTGATCATCAAAGGTGAGTTTACTATCTACCTGTTTCCCCAGGGCCATAATGACTTTCTCCGTACATACTGGCTTACCACCTATGTGGTAATTTGTGTGCACTTTGTTGTACCCAAATGGGATGGCTATGCATTCTTTGACATTCAGCTTCAGGGCATTGTTTTGACACCAGGTATCTGTCTCTGTAAGACACTTCTGGAGGATGTCTGTGTTAGCCGTACAGTCGATTATGGACCACAGTTACCATTCATCTGCAGAACTGTTCAGCCATACACCTCCCATGCTTGCCTGTACCTCTGAGCAGTATCTAATGAACAGGTGGGGTCCCAGGACCAAGACCTGTGGGATGCCATTTGTGACTGGCTTAGAGTTGGACATTGCACCAGCAACTCTGAACATGTGTGTTTGATCTGTGAGCCACCTGGCCACCCATCCTGTGACATAGCTGTTAATGTTCCAGCTGGTACACTTGTCCATGATGACAGAGTGGGGAATGGTATGGAAAGTCCTTCGTGTGGTCCGGGTGGGCTGTGTGGACTACTTTCACCTCCATCTATGTCCTTGGTAACTGTTTGACATAAGTCAACTAGGTTTAGGAGCCAGGATCTGACTTTAACAAGGCAATGATGTGGAGAGTCCAGTGTCTGGAGGTCTCCAATGCCTCTGTTTATGGGTTCCATGACAATTTGCTCAATAGCTCTGTAGACCAGGCTGAGTAGACATATTGGGCAATGGTGTCCATGTTTTGTTGTGGCACCCCCTTTGGGGAGCTGGATGACTGTTTGTGTATGCCATTCTTTGGGTACATAGCCTGTGGTACGCTTGTGTCTGGACAATGAATGTAGGTGAGGGTCTAGTTCCTCATGGGCCTAGTGTAAGACGCAGCCTGGGACACCATCCAGTCACATTGATGCTGTTTTCTTAGCTTTGGTGAGTGCTGTCTTTACCTGGATGTCCATGACATCTGGGGCTCTGCATCCTTCTGTGATGGACACAGGCCCTTTTGGGGGTGATGGGGGGGAGTTTACACTGAACTTGTCCACCTGGATGTGGGCAATGAAAGTTGGTTTGGTGTATTTCTTTCCTTTTTTCAGTAGCTGACAGCATATTTGGAAGTTGACACCTACATGTCTGGTATAGCTGCCAAAGGCTTTGTGGTTGTTATTCTTACATTCCTTGGCTATTTGTCTTTTGAAACTGTCCTTGGATTATTTTATAAGCGATCATTGTTTCTTCCTGATAATGATCAGTGATGCCTTTCCTTTAGTGAAGTTGGCTCTGTCATGTGTTTGTTTCCTCCTTCTGTTGTCTAGCTTATTTATGGGCAACAACCACATGATTGTTGCCCTATTTTTGGAGGAGTGCATCTTGGCTTTATTTGTGATCTCTCATTCCATGCATCCCTGTGGATGCTCATAGGATGCACTTGTAAATGATTCTGCAGATTGCATACCATTATCCTATAGCAAGAGGGCTTTGGAACACTCCACTTTGGTCTTGGGAAGTGTGCAGTCTGCTTTTGCAAATGTCTTCACAGTGGTTTCATTGACTGGGTGGGGGTGCCAGATGTGGATGTCCAGTGTGATTACTTCATGATCTGATATTACCAGCGAGGGGTTTATTTCTGTAGTGGAACACTGGTACCCCATGTTGGTGATGATCATGTCCAGTATGTTGTCACCTCTAGTGGGCGTGGTGACCAGCTGTTCAAGGGTGTTAGGGTTTTTACACTCTAGGAAACATTGTGCAAAGGACATTGTACACAACTAATTCCACCACTCACTGTTTGGGTAGTTGTAATCTCCTCATATAATGGTGTTTGATAGGACCTTTATACTTTCCACTGTTCTCTGGAATACTGAGTGAGGTTCCTGAGACAAGGTACATGATCTGTAGCAGGCTACAATCTGATGGGCAGCTTTGGCCAATGTTAGTTGCACTTGCATGGTCTCCTAGGCCTCATGCTGTGCCACTAACTTGAAGGTGTGGGTATCCATAAGGTAAATGGGTACACCCCTTCCTTTTATATTTCACTCATGGTTTTGGGTCCAAAGTTAGGAGGGGTTGTGAGTGTTTTACGTGGAGCATATCCAACAGCTCTGTGTTTGACATAGCTTTGTATGTTAGGCAGTGAACACCTCTGAGTAGGCGATATGCAAGGGAGTACGGATGGAGCATTTTGAGATGGTCTGTGTATGGCATGTATTTCAGGCTGCTAATGCTCTTTGTGAGGTATTGCTGCTGGCTTTCCAGTTGTTGTAGTTGTCTTGTGAGGTACATAGCAGCAGTGGTGTTCTACTCTATTATAGTTCTAGTGAGTGATGAGTAGAGTGGAACATTGTCCTCTTCTATTCTGCAAGAGACACGTTTTGTGATGAGGTGTGCCACATAGGAGGGTTTCCTGACTACTGTGGCAATGTGATTATCACAGTTGTATCCACTGTCCACCTATGACCCAAGGTCTCTTGTCACACTTTCGGTGTGAAGTATACTACCACCTCTGTTGTAGTTCTTGGCTACAGAGTTTTTAACAAAGGGTATGACAATGCACCTTTTGGCATTGAGCTAGAGCCAATGGCTTTGACAGCAGCCATCTGTCTCAGTGAGGCCCTTTTGTAGGATGTCCACATCGTTTGTGTTTACAATTATGGCTCCTAGTTTGCAGTCCTCTGGAAACTTCAGCAGCCACAGACCTGCCATGTTAATATTTACTTCAGGGAAGTAGATACTATGCAGCCTGGGAAGTTATTTGGTCCCATGGCTGCTGTGATACTGGCTTTGGAGAGTGTTTATTACCATTGCGGCCTTGATGACAGCAATTTTGCAGTCTTCCGTTATAGAGATGTGTGCTCTTTCATGGGTGAGAGGGGGGTAATGTTAACAGTGATCCTATCTGCCAGGATGTTGGCAATATCAGTTGGCTCTGTAAATTTACTGCCATTGAGCTGTACCTCAGAAGAGATCTGAGTGTAACCATGACATGAACCTGTCTGTTGGGCAGAGATCTCCTGAGAAGACAGTATGCAACAGAGTACAGATTGGGTTACATTCAGTCTTGTTGCATAGGGCGACTATTTGAGTCCAGTAATCCTCTTGTTAAGGTGCTTCATTGGTCTTTCTAGCTGCTGAACGTGCCTAGTTGGATTCATCGCAAGTGTGTTGTGGTACTCTCTGACAGGTCTGATGACTGTTGAGTAGTGGGAACCTTGGCAGTTTGTGCGTACACATAGCATGATTTTTCCAACCACTTTGTGAATGTGTTTCAGGAAGTTGAGATGACTATCCACATTTGTCCATAGATCCCTTATTATCACATCTGTATTTAGCCTAATTGTGTGAGCATGCCCAGTATGACCTTTCAGTATGTTGCTGCATGTCATTTGCTTTGTTTCTTTAAGTATGTGAGCATGCCCAGTATGACCTTTCAGTGTGATGCTGAACGGAATCCACTATATTTGTTGGTGTATGAGCACGCCCGTTGTAGACATTTATACTATATGTGTATGGAAAATCAAGTTGTATTTTTACAGCAGGGCTCACCTTTGTGTCATAGATCAACAGAGATCATGCTGTGCCAGCAGGGCTTCCATGCGACACTTTGCATAGACTTATCAACATTTCTACATACAGGGGTGACAGCTATTCTTTGTACATTTCTACCCGGGGGCACACCTGGTTGTTACTGTGGGTGTACATAGGATGTGGGTTTCACCTGACACTTATTCACATTTACTATGCCTGCACTGCTATGTACAGGACACTATTTCAGTCTGTACTGTTGCCTATCATAGTGGCCTGCGGCATACTACTGTACTACAGATGTTAGTGTCCAATGTCACATATATTACACTGCGACTTCATAGCCTATACAACCCACATCACACCGCCTAGCCTGATGTTCTCTGTCTGCATAGGCATGTGGGAGAGGTTACCCATTTGCCTCTTTAGGGGCATGATACTGCATTTTTTGTGTTTGCATTAGTGTACAATTGTCCTGCTGTGTCTGTGCCACTGAAATGCTATCATGGCTCAGTGGTTCAGTACTGTGACTATAATACACAGTATCCTGGGTTCAAGCCCTGCCATTGCTTTTTATTTTCATGCTAGGCAGACCAGACTGCTTAAGGAACAGTAAAGCAGATATGAGCATGTTTAACTAACTTTGGCCAACCTTAGCCAACGTTGCCCAACGTTGCGTTAGTTGGCATGAGCAATTTTGTTTACATATACTAAATATTGGTAAAAGCTGCTTAGCACTGCTTTATATTGCTTAGAACATGGCAATCATGCCTCAGGTGGTGCTGCAGGGCTGCCTATGTCGGATGCACATACTACACTCCCTATACATGTTTGGAAACAGGTAGTGTCAAGTTAGGCATCCCTATTATTTTATGTGAGAGACAGAGGGAGGTATCATTTCCAGGGTTCCTACTGAGCCAGTGTATGTGCTATGTGTTGCCTTTTTGCCATGGCCAAGGCATATTGGGCATGCCTCCTTCTGCCTACTGGGGCAGGCTCAGGTTGTTCCTCCTCCGAGTCATGCTGTGCCTGTGCAGCCCTTGGCAGTGGTGGGGGGCTGTTTGGCCCTGCCCCATGCTGTTCCTGCTGCAGCTGTTTTCGCAGGATCATATTGTGTAGCATGCCACATACCATGATAATTTGGGTATATGTAGTTGGTGAGTACTGCAAGGCTCCACCAGATGTGTCCAGGCAACGGAACCATGACTTGAGCATCCCAAACACACGCTCGATTACATTTCATGTTTGTGCATGTACCTCATTATGGAGTTCTTGTTCAGATGTGTGTGCATTTCTGATGGGTGTCATCAGCCATGGCTCCAGTGCGTATCCAGCATCCCCCACTAAGTGACCGTCAGGGATGTCCCCACTGGCAAATGTCTGGTACAGCTGCGACAGATGCCAGATATGGAAATCATGGTAGCTTCCAGGGCAGCCAGCACACACATTCATATTATGCCCTGGGTATCACACATGACCTGGCAGTTGATGGAGTGTAAGCCCTTGCAGTTGATGTAGGCCCTATCCCGCTCTCCAGCTGGTGCTTTGATGTGTATGTGTGTGCAGTCAATTGCACCCACTACCTCAGGGTATTCCGCTATTTGATGGAAGAGACGCATGTTGCTGGCCAATACTTCACGGGAATTGGGGAAATATACATGATAACCAACATGTGCTGACATGGCATTCAGGAACTGGTGCAGTACCCTGGATGCTGATGCCTGTAAAATCCCCATCATATCACCAGTTGGTCTCTGGAAGGTACCTGTTGCTAGTGTTCTTAGGCCAACACATACCTTGGTTTCCACTGGGATGGGTTCCCCTCTATTGGTCTGTGTGTGAGGTGTGGCCTGCACAGCTCAACAATTTGCTGCAGGAGCTCTCTGTCCACTCTATAGTACTCCACTATCTCCAGCTCATGTAGCCCCTGGTAGGTTACCCTGGGTCTGTACACTCTTCTCCGTCTCCTCACTGTGGGTTGCTCAGCAGCATTTGCAATGGCACCACCCTCAGCATCTTGCACATGTCCCCTTATAATAGCAATGGCAGCCCCTAACATTTTTCTGTCTCAGTTAGGCTTTTTAAGTTTTCACTTCTGTTTGTAAACTGCAGTGTTGCAGTGTTTCTGAGAAAAACATGGGGGAATGTTGTTTGCAGAGTTTTAAGTGCTGGGCTGGGCTGGGCTAGTTTACTGCCTGTGTAATTGGCTGATTCTGATTGATTTCATCTGGCAGCTCTGCTAGTTCTCCTTGGTTAACTTCCTACTACTTCCTTTCCTTCCTTTTCCTATTTCTGTTTTCACAGGGGGCAGCGCCGCGCAAACAAGTGCAAACATGCGCACACATGCACACACAGGCTTACACAGGCTTACACGGGCTTAGGCGGGTGCACATTCGTGCATACAGGCTTAGACGGCCTTACAGAGGCTTACACAGGTGCACACACGCGCACACAGGCTTAGATGGGTATACTGGCGCGCACACGCGTGCACACAGTGTAAGCAGCTTTGCATAAAACTTCAGTGATAGCCACGGCGTACACCTTCGGTTTCTGGGTTTCAGTTTAGACAACTGTAGACATGCCTATTCCAGTCCTGAGTAACTCACAGTAACCACATGCCACTCTGCTCCAATAAGCTTAAATTCTTTTTGATACATACCCCCTCATGATGTCACCTATCTTCTACTCTGTTACTCCCCTAATCCTACTCTTACACTCTAGGGACATGGTTCACATGGCAGGGAAATTTGGGATTCACTATCCTTATACTCATATGCATAGGATTGCCTACTAATGCTTGGTTATATCTCTCAGACTGAGCTTGCCCCCTTAGCAACCACTACTCAGTAGCCATGTTGTCTTCAGCCTGCCATTCACCTGCATGGCAGATGACTATTGTGAATAAAATACCTATTTGTGGCTTTTATTTTTTGTTTTTAGGGTTTTTAGAGTGCCACAAGTTTGTGCGGCACTGCTCTATGCTTAAACATCAGAGATTGAGGAAAAAAAAAACATTTTTTTTATTATTTTGCAACGGATAAAAATGCCAATGGCTGTATATTTGGCCATTGGCATGCTTCCTCAACTGGATGCATCCTTTATTTAGAGCTGTCATAGCGCCGTTTTGCTATTTGCAGAAAGGTACTCAGTTCCCAACCGAGTACATTTCTGCAAATAACACTGCTCTTACTTGGACAGGTTAGTGTTTCCTGGATCGCAAATTTACCTCATTTGCATAGCTTTCAGCAGCAAATGAGGTAATTTGCATAAACTAACACTGTCCGTGCAAGAGTCGTTTTAGGTGCTCTCTTGCACGCCCCTGCCAGTTGTTCCTGGATCGCTCGGCAGACATGTTGGCTGGATGGAGTCTTACTCTACTCTTAGACAAGCCTTCGTCAATCCAGCCCAATGTCTTTTTGTAATTTAGTATTACAAACTGAGATCCCCCAAACTACATGACAGGTAGATCATGAGCTGGAACTCCCCTGATACATTCTGGAGGAAATTAACCCTAAATGAGTAAACCAAAGGGACTGTACAATGGTTAGATGGAAGGGCCTGCTCATGCTGCCTAGGTGCAATTGTTACAGTTTCATCAGGACCACCTGTATTTTATTCATGGCTCACTGCAAGCATCTCCCTTCCCCTACCTTTTGCAGTTATAGTATTCTTATTCCTTCTCAAAGACATAGCTCAGGAAATTCCATTATGCTGGTATCACAGTAGGCTACCAACCATGGAAACATGACCTCTTTGTTTATTAGTGCTTGCATTTCTCTCGCCAAAATAATTATTACCCAGATAAGGATGCAGACCAGAATGCCCAACTAGAGCATTTCTATTGCAGTTTAAAAATGATAGGTCTCCTTTACCTACAAAACATTCATATTTATAGCTGCAAAGGTCAAAACTACAAATGTGCCCTGCTTAAAAGTAGTATTTCCCCCCACAGACATTTTATGACATGCACCAGCTGAGTAACCCCTTCTATTATATAATTACCTTTCTCCCTCACCAGCCCTATTCTTGCTTAACAAAAGAAAAAAAGTGCCCTGTTTGCCACTGGCCCTCTAAAATATCATTAGTCTACAACAATAGCAAGCTAACAAGGCCTACAACTGTTTCTTGTAAATTAACAATTTTCTGTAATCTAGCTATACGATTTTTAACCTTCCTGTTGCCGTTACTTGGTTTCTGTGATTCCAGATCCACATGGCTACCTCAAGGTTCTGGATGATCAGAACAAAGACATAAATGGTTAACTTTGCCTGCCATTTGTTCCAAAATGATCTCATCACTTCTCAGTTCCTCTGCTTCACTTCTGATTTTACCCTACTGTTCTTTCTTTTTTTTTTTTTTGGGGGGGTGTTGTCTCTTGGAAGATAATACAATACCCACAAATAGGCATTTCATTTCTGCTGTCTCAGTTCATGTTGAAGGTGCGCACTTATTAGCTCTTCCAGTAGTGTCATATCTTGGATCCCTTCCATCAGCTCTCACAGGCCATCTTGATGACTCAAGTTCATACACTACACTGTACTATGTAGATACTATACTATATTATAGAATGCCACCCATTCCTAATCCACAACACTCTTAAACTGATCCCTATAGGCAGTGAGCCTCACTTCCTGAGATGGCTACTGCTATGTCCCTCGTACTGTTCCGCATTACGACCTATTCCTTACCATCACTTTTTAGCCATCAATCATTCTTCTTGTACCTCTTCTAGAACACTGGGGACTATTTAGTTCTCCTTTTATGAGACATTTCTACACAGGTAAAACCTTTTTGAGCTACTGAACACCAGCTTATTCACAATTTTCACCAACTGTAGGGCAGGTGTTTCTATTTTTTTTTATGTATTAAACCCTTTGGCCTGGATTGAACACATTAACATGCAATAGATACTGTACACCTGTTCCACTTAGCATGGATTTCTATATTCTGAGCATTGAGAAGCAGCTTGTATAGTTTTCCATCTCCATTTACTTACTTTCTTTTGTGTGGCTCAAACCTTGGCTACCAGTTATGAGGCACAAATACAGATCATCCCACTAAGGAAAGATAGATGGTCCACAGCATCTGAAATGCATCACAGTGGCTCTCTGGCTCTTAGGTTGTAAGTTATACATGGGTGACTATCATTAAGACAGGAACTTTTCTTCTGTAACAACAGGATGGCATGCAGTGGTAACTTCTTTTGACCCCTGAAGTCTTCAAATCCATCTTAGTGTAAATTTTGACCAGTTGCCCCACAGATATTCTCTCTCCTTCAATTTCTGTTATTCCCCCTTTTTAATATTTCTTGCATTTCCTCATTCCTCTCCATGGCCTTCACCCTTTGCCTGCCCTTCTTCAAGGTATTGATTTAGATTATTAAGGCTATGAGCTGTTAACAATCATCATCCTTTTGTCAAGCATTCATTTCCATGGGTCTATATCAGAACATCGGACTTTTAAAATCTCGAATGTTCTAATATCGACCCGTTTTAATCAAACACTAAAAATAGCGAAGCTGCAGAACACCGAATTCTTTCCTAGGGAAAGAATTTGGTTGGCCAGTCCCGTGGCTTCGCTATTTTCAGCGCTATGGTGGAGATTTACGGGTCGGGTTCAGGTAAGTGTACGATTGTGTGGTTGTTAGGATTAGGGTGCAAGTTAGCTGAGTTAGGGTTAGGGTGTGGGTTAGGTGAGTTAGGGTTAGGGCGCGGGTTAGGTGAATTAGGTTTAGGGGCGGGTTAAGTGAGTTAGGGTTAGGGCACAGGTTAGGTGAGTGTGCGATAGTGATGGACCTTAGGGTTAGGGTTTGGGTTAAGGTAAGTGGATAGATAGTAGTGTATGTATAGTTTTGTGTAGGGTTAGTTGTAGGATTATAAGTGTATGTGTGTGTATTGATGTTTTTTAGGTGTGCTTGTGTTGTGTATATGTGTTTCAGAATAGTGAATTTGTTCTGAATGTTCGATATTATGTGGTTTAGATATTTTAGTTTCGATGAAATAGCGTTCACTATTTTCATCTTTCGATAACGTGATATAAACGCATTTCCACAGACTTTGCTTGCATACTGTGTGACTCTGAGAGAGTCACTTAGCTAGACAGTGTTTCTGTTTCACCACTGAAAAGACATCTATGCCTAGTGGATTTACCAAGTTAAGAATGAATGAAATAAAATAAAAATAAATAAGAAGTCACCCCCTTCTCTGAGTTATAATGCTACAACTACTCTGTGCTATGATTGATGTTACAAATGCATGCAACTCTTCCAGGTATGCTGCATCAGTACCCATCGAATCGCATGAATGCAGGTGCTCAAACTTCATTCCCATTCTGGATTATACACTTCTCTTAGGCTGTGGGCTTCTCGTTGTTCCTGTTTCATGACCTTATTCAGTAACCACCTCCTCCTAGCAGGTGCTGCTTCTGTCAGCTCCACAGCTACTTCTTCCCAGGGATCTTCCTTGGCTTGGTCCTGACTTCCCTAAGAATCCTAACACAGCACTCCTCATAACTCTTTTCCTTTCTCCTTCAAGAATGACATCTTTTGCAACATGAATGAACAATTTATAGCTGATATTTTGTAAATCACAGTCAAAACATCAAGTCTTTTGAATGGACTGTCTCCTTCATGTTGAGTCATATAAAAATTTCCAGTTAATTGTCTGCCTTTCACCAGAGTTTCCTTTTTGTCTTAACTCCTATAACTGCAATCTCTGGTATCTCCCATTCTCCATTGCTAATTAGAAAGGAAGGGCCTTGGCCTATGGTGATCCTGCTCTACATTATACCCGCCATAATATAACAACCTACAAGGTATCCCACTGCATGTCAATAGCACTAGCCAAGCTTCTGTCCACTATAGTCATATCCATAACTGTCCCATGCAGCTTGGGCAGTACTGTGAAACATGAAACCCTGCAGCTGCCAGCATGTGGACAAAGCCTAATTTTGGTGTTTGTGCCAAAATACAGGTGGCTTGTACCATTGACTGAATTTGATATCCATGATTATTATGAATCTTCAGAGCATTTGGCCTCCCACCCAACATGCTGCATCATTAACCACCATAGACATGTAGAAAATAGTAGATAACAAACATTAATTCATTCTTTGCCAGTTACCAGTTTTATCAAATTCAGGGTGGCAGACTGGCAGATCCTGTCCCAGCACTCTGTGGCTACTAGGCTAAGGCACTAATCCTGAAAGGATGCCAGTTCATTACATGATGCGCATTTAGTCTTAAACAGAATGTGTACCTTTGGGTGATTTGGGGAAAGTCAGTTCACCTACAACACACCTTTGGGATGTAAATAAAACAGGAGCAGCTGATGGAAATCCACATGAATACAGTGAGGGCATGCAGTCTCTGTGTAGAAACCAGGCAAATGAGAACAAACCTAGAGAATGAAGCATTGTGAGGCAGCAAAGCTAACTGCTGTGCCATTGTGCTAGCCAGTATGCAAACAGTACTTGTACAATGCTAAATCCCTTTACCTGACTATATCACCTGTGTGTACTAGTGTAAAATACACTGTTATAGCTTAAAGCAATCTCAGTTGAGAAGCAGAGAGCATTAGACTTTTGAGATACCTGCATATATCACATCCAGTACGGTCTTATATCCAATATATGATTTTCACTGCATATTCCTTTTAACTGGCTATTTCCTGGTTCAGTGCATTTCAGCCACCAACTATGTGTGAATCTACATACATTTGCAGAATCTACTGTTGGCAGTAAAACAACATTTTAGTCTGGTGATAAGGGAGCAAAATTCAGTGACTGAAAACAGATGCTATTCAACCCACAACACAAATCTCACATACCTTTGAGAATCACAAATGTACAGTGGTGCTCATTTTCTGAATGTTGACTCATCCAAGGCATATACAGTCTCACCATACCTCTCAACCTCTTAGAGCATCAAATCTGGGCAAAGTCATACATAATGGTGGGACAAAGGCCCAAAAAACAGGGACAATTTTTAAATATTGCTCTTACAAACTTAGAAAGGTGATAGAACAACATGCTTTTGCATCAGAATGATTTTTCTGAAGGGTATGAAGTCTGAAACTCAAATGTCTTTCATTATTTTCTGACTTCAATCCTCAATTATTTGCCATTGATTTTCTAGAAAACAGCAATTTTATGAGAAACAAACCAAAAATGCTAGGTAAAAATTTGGACATTCTGCAGAAATCTGGACATTTGAGAGGTATGAGTCTCATCAAGCAGCTCCCAAGGGAAAGGAGACCCACAGACAGTATTGTTGAATTACAATGTACAGTGCCATGAATTATCCAATGGTTCTAGCCAGTCTTGGGGGGGCATTAGTCCTTAAAATGCTTCTTCTCTTAATTCAAGCATAAGGCAACCTTACTTAAAAAAAAACCCAAGTATTCTCTGTGATAGATAAATATCATACCAGTTGGTCCTATTTATATTGCATTGGAAGTTTAGCTATCCTGAGCAGGTGTTTAAGTTGTTATTAATTTTTGTGGATGTGAATGAGGTTCCATAGGAACAGATCCTTTGAGTCTCTGTAGGCTAGACGGAGGACCCCTATCTGTAGCTGATAGAATATGAAAAAGAGCAACAGTGCTTTAAGGTGGTTAGAGTAACTCAAGACGAACATGACCCTGATTGTCATAGTTAGGAAATGCTGTGGTCTCTTGAGTTGCATCATGGGCTAAGATAAGTACATACCAAGGAAGGTATTGTACTCTAAAATTGGCCTTATAAGGGAGGAGTAGATGGGGATAATGACTTTCTTGGATCCAGTAGCTATACCAATGGTGACTAGTTTGACTATTTAAAAAAATTCCTAACAACAGAAATAATGCGATGGTCAAATGATAGTTAATTGTAAGTGAAAGTCTCTGAGTCTCTAATGAAATGATTGAGTCAATTTTTAGGGGATGTTACTTATGTGATACGGGCATTGGTGCCTGGGTTGCCAAAGGACAAAATGCTACATTTTCTGACATTTGGTTTGAGGCTACAGTCTAAGCACTGCTTGTTAGAGTGTATTAGACCCTCCTGGAGAATCTGATGGTCAGTTAAGATGTTTATGACAACTCCCAGTTGATAATCATCAGCAGACTTCATCAGCCACAGGCCCTTGGTGTAAGAGAAGTCAGTAATAAAGAATAGTGGTTTCAGCTCAGAACCTTTGTGTACAATATTGATTACTACTTGTTTGGTCCAAAGCGTACCTCCAACACTAATAAACTGGTTTCTGCCTGTTACCCAGTATGCTATCCACATAACATAGGGATTTACATTAGTCTGATTAGTTTATCAATGATGCCTGAATGTGGAATGGTATCAAAGGCATTAGCCTGAGCCCAGGGCCTTGGTAACTTGTTTAAAAAGTCCACTGGATTTAGGAGGTAGGCTCTGCCTTTAACAAACCAAAACCTCTTTATGTCCAGATTTTGAAGACTGCCTAAGTCTTTGTTAATGAGCTCCAAAATTATATGCTCTAATATGTTACAGATAAGGCTGATGAGAATTATCGATCTATTGTTTACCAGATATATAGTGGGTTTCTTTTTCCAGAGTGAGATGATTACAGCAGTTCTCTGTGCCTCTGGAACAAATCCAGTGGAGAAGCTAGGGCTGAAAAGAATTAACAATGAATCAGACAGATAATATTTGGTGTTGACAAGAAGACAACCTTGCACGTTATCTGTTCCTTAACCTTGGAGAGAGCATTCAAGACTTGCTCACAGGTAATCTGGGGTGGGGTGGGGGTGGGGTGTCATATGCATAATATTGTGCTGTGGAGATAGGGGAGTAAACTTTGAGCTGAACTTTTCTGCTAACATGTTGGCTAGGTCCTCAGGTTATGAGTATGTGGAGTTATTTTGTTTATCCTTAGCGTTTGTTGTAATTCTCAGTTCATGTTTGCTTTTGAAAGATTTGATTTTGTTTTTTGTCAAGCGTCTGCATTTCTTCTCTAGCTGATGGTGTATTTTTGCTTTAATGGGCTAGTCTTCTCTTCCTCTTAGTGTATAGTTTATTAATGCTGGGATTCCACTGAATAGGTTTGTTCTTAAACATGGCACTGTATTTATGCTTAATACAGAGTCAAGTTTTAATGCATGCATAGATGTGGGCATAAAACTTATCTATGAATATGGCTGTTTGTCAAGTGGAGTCAAAGGGGTGAGATTGGTGTTGGGATTTCGTCAGAGCATCACTGGAGTAGGCTACAAGATAAATGAAGATACAGGGTCTACCATGTAACTCAGATCTTGCACTTAAATGTTATTACAAAGTGGCAGATTTGACTAGTGATTTATTAACTATAGGTGTTGAACATAGGGGAGCCATCTTGGTGAGGACCAGGTCCAATGTTTTTGAGACCCTAATTTGAGGTTGAATTAACTGCTCTAAGGAGTTAGCATTAATGAATTCCAGGAATATTTGTGCCTACTTATTTGTAGTGAGTTAGGATTCACAAATAATAGGGGGGGGGGGTTGAAGTCATCCAAGAATATAGTGTTGAGCTGCATAGTGAGAGATATCAATTTGTTTAAGTATGTCTTATAGTTCATCAGCATCCTGGAGTTGGTATTGCAATTGGCAGTGATGTGGTAGTAGATTTTGTTTAATCTGAGAAATATGTGGAGGAGTTCAAGGTCGTTGTCTTGCATTATGAGTCTGGAGGTGAAATGGTTTCTTAAGTTCATAGATACAACCCCCCCTCCAGCTACATATTCTAATTTGGCACTGGCATCCATAGCAGAGCAGCTGAAGTTGTCAGTCATCTTTTCACAGGCATATTTATATGGGATCCCCCCTTATAATGACACCAGTAAAGCCAATAATTAAACTCAATTTTTTTTGTTTGTATTGAGGCATCATTGTTGGTGATGTTGGAATTCTGATAAGTATTTGTTTAACAGCCATTTCAGATGCATATTCCAAGAGCTTCAACATGTCCCTCTTCAGGAGTTGCATCTCAAGCTATTCACTCCCATGTGTGTAATGATCTGGTCTTTTGTGTTCCTGGGATTTAGGGACTAGAGGTGTCTGTCAGTCTGTCTTTACTCAGCTTGGAAAATGGAGTGCCTGTGTGTCTGACTATGGAGTTACCTATGACCAGGACATTGCTAGCTGGACAAGCTTGGTCCTGCTGCCTTAACGGCTGCTGCATGCTGGTTGTCTGAGCCTTTTATTGTGGCTGGGTTTAATGTAATGCCAAAGGGAGCTGTATTTTGGTTTAGACCTCTTGATGCGGGGTTATGTGCAGGTGGCTGATTTCAGGGCTTAAGATCATGCCCAGATTTAGGAGTTCCAGGAGGCTTGGGTAGAGACTTTTTATTTAAATCAGCACATGACAGTTTTGTGTTTCTATTATGTGAATGTTGTGTCAGTGTGGGTGGAGGAAAGACAGTGTTAAGTACAATGCATATTGTTTGAGAGAGGGATGGTTTAGGTAAGTATTTACCCTACTCACAGATATTGTCCTTTGAGTTAAGTTGGAGTTCATTTATAATAAACCAAAAGGAGTATGACTGGCACAAGACTAACAAAGTAATCATTTAATTAGTTCTTCATGACTTTTTTATTATGGACATGTTTTTGTCATGTGATTTTATGGATTACCTACACAAGAACGACAGCACATAACACCGACACCCACAAAGCTAACACCACATGGTCAACAATTGAAACACTGACAACGTAATTACTGCACAAAAAAAGGAAAATAAAATTTCCTTTTTTTGTGCTAACAGGGGGACTACACCCTCCTGCACCCCCCGTAGAGGGATCTGCCCCCACACCCCTGTAACTTTAATATACCAACTCAGAGATCGCCTTACAGTGCAGGAATGGAAATTTTTACATTCCGCACTGCAGAGACATACCGTTTTCCCATTGTCGGCATTTTGATTGTCAACCATGTGGTGTCGGTTGTGTGGGTTTTGGTCTTCTCAGCTGTTGTTCTTCTGTAGGGGACCCATATATATATATATATATATATATATATATATATATATATATATATATATATATATATATATATTTATTTATTTATATACATATATATGGATCTACTTTATATAAGCAAAAAAACTCTTGCTCGAATTTCATACTGTGGAGACGACTTCAGCGAAATTCCATATTATCGAACACCCAGAACATTGAAATGTCACTCTGGGAAACTAACCACTGAAGAAGGTACCCTTTAAATAACACAAGAAGAGAGAGTTTACTCGTGTACATAGCTCACTATGTAAATACAACTATTGGGGCTCTGCACAGTAAGTATTAAACTGGAAAACAAAAGAACCAGTGAAAAACAAGTGAAATGTTATATACCTAAGCACCTTTATGCAGTTTTGAAGCATATCTAACCATTTATAAAACCTTACCCTTTTCACTAAGTTGTGACACCAGTCAGTGGTACATAGATGCTGACTCAATTTGTTACTTTGTCTCTTCTCAGTGACAGATAACCCAGCATATGCCACATATCACTACCCTTTCCTTCCACTCAGGCACCACGTATTCTGTCTTCTCAGTCCCTAGCTCTAAGGCAGCAAACATCTGCTCTATACCATACAAAGTAAGTTGACTGGCTGATCCCTCACTCTGCAGCTTCATTCAGCACTCTTCTGTACTGCTGTTCTTGTTGACTGTGAACTCATCTCTTCACTTATTCTTTGTGGGGATCTCACATAATCTCCATGATGGAGATAGTAACTACTTACAATAGCTTTATTGTCACCCCTGCTACAGCCTGCTGAATATTGTTCCCTCTGTGATTCCTTCTGCTGATTGAAGATGCTCTGACCTGATACCTTTCTTTTTGAGTTACTTGCTGTTTAAAATGCAAACCGGATCAAGGGAACACTGTAATATATTTCCAGTTACAGCCGCACTTCTGCTTTCCTTTTCCTTGAAAAACACCAGACTGACCCCACCAATTCACCTTTCACAGCCATTTTGGATGGCTCCACATACTTGTACCCATTTTACTTTGCAAGACATGATGTATCATCAATCAGCAGGTAATGAACAAAATTCCAGTCACATAAATGCTTTGTGACAACTTTATTGTCTAACTTAAATTTGCTCCCACATTTTCCCCATTTCCTTTTTCTGTCATGCTTTTCTGAGTTCTAATTTCCATATTATGAATTAGGTTTTTAATGCTGGACTACTCTGATGGCAAGAAATTTGTATTTAAAATTGATGTATATATGTATATTGTACCTTCTCACAAAATCATTATGAATATTATAATTTGTACTTCTTGTGAAAAAAAAAACTCATTAATGTTTTTATGTAACAATTGCTGATTTTATAATATCTGTCATAACTTCTACATTAACTTTGTATGATTTCTTGGACCTTTTCTCCCAGGGCCTCTACTGAAAATGGGCATGTATCCAGCTAGACTAGCCCGGTCAACAAATGTAAAATAAATAAAAATAAAAATAAAATAAAGAACACTACAGGGAAGGAAAATACTTTAAAGACCTTTTACATCTGGTTCTTGTTGATTCATTATACTACAAGAACTTCATCAGCCTCTTAGGACAGGATCTGCAGTGTTCCAGCCTTTGAGGAATAGCTAACTCAGCCAGAGTTCTAATGTAGGACTGGAGTGCTTGTTTTTGGTTGACCAGTTTCAATACGGGCATCGACTGCATTTTGATTGGCCATCTTCTGAGGTGTTGGAGACTTACATTCTTGAAATACTTGGTTGCTTAAGCATAGCAGCATAATCCAGTTTTTATCCTATTAAGTATCTAATATAGCAGCCTAGTCTACAACAGGTAATGAACTCTCTTCATTCTTACTGTATTTCAGTGCCTTCCGTGTCACAACTCAGTGTTATTCCTGTGACTGATTTTACTACTGCCTTATTATACACATTGAATTTGTGATGCTGTGAGGTATTGCCGGCTATACTAGGAGATGTAGGGCAGTGGATGTGTAACATATGCCAGCATAGCTAGCTGCAGTTTTGTAAAGAATTATATGTCATGTGTATATCAATCTGATTTGTACAAGTGCTTGTGTTGAAAGTTCATTTATAAAGTTGCTTGTGCTAAAAATGTACCAACAGTGGGCCCTGCTAGCTACAAAAGAAATACACCTGTATGTCTGACTGCATTGTAACTGTTGAAATTAATATATTGTAACAGAGGATAGTGGAAGAGAAGAGGTTAATCTCAGTTGAGCTAACTCTGAAAATAAACTGAAATTAAATTATCTGGTTTAGGCCATAAAGATTGTATCTTACAATTCTGATTGCAGCCAGAGACAAAATGTCTGTGAAAATCAGGACTAAGAATACTACTGTATTGTCCTTATGGATGAACTAATTGCCACCCTGGAAGAGTGGAAGCTTTTTTGAAATGGTTTTATAGCTTCCAGATGCTATAACATATCTTAGCAAAGCTCTATGTGTGTTTATTAAGATACACATGTGCTAGATTCTGGTTCAGTTTCTAGTAAAGGAGGGTGGTGTGGGTACTAAAAGACAGGTGACCAGATGTATGTGATGTCATTCTGTAACCCAGCACTGAAATGGACCGATGAGACAGAAGTCTCAGGGCAGTCTGTTTTTGAAACCTGACAAAGAAGGATCACTCACCCATTTCATCTTGGCTTGATTTAGTAAGTGATTTAGTAAGTAACCAGGGAATAATAATTATTTGGATCAGTCAGGAAAATATAATGAGATTAGTTAAGTATTGCTTTTCCCTGTATCTGTGTGAATCTTCCTATCAGTGTTCTTTTTAATATTTCTTGTAATTGAAACTCTGGTATTTATTGCAAATAGATATTTAGTACTGTCATGTTCTTTTATTATTTATTACAAATTATGTTTAAAGTTTTCATTGTGGCTGGTCTTTTAGAGAATAGTTTATCCTTTGATAGTACTTATATTTGTTTGGTGACATTGTTGCCACTTCTGAAAGCCTTGCTGCATTATTCAAACACTACCATTTGTTTTAGTATTAATTTTACTAAGTATAATTACAAACCCTGGTAAGAGCCTTAGAGTAGCTGGCTTCGGAGTGTTCTGTTGGCAGTATCTACATTATAGTCTGGGCAGAGGGGGCATAGCTGATAAATCTGTGCCAGACTTTCCTAGATTGTGTGTGTGTGTGTGTGTGTGTGTGTGTGTGTGTGTGTGTGTGTGTGAAAATCAAATCTCAAAGCGTGCGTGTGCGTCTCATCTACTTGTAGCAGGGTCACAGAGCTCTGGTTTCATAGAGAGGGTGGTGAAAGGCTTAAGGGCTTCTAGGCTATTTACTAATGACCTTGTGTTCAAGGAAACTGTACATAGATTGAGCAATGGCTTCTCTGAGAGTGGTTACTCACAGATGCACATAGTTAAAACCTAATGCTAGGAATACAACTCTACAAGGCAGAGGAACCCCATATGTTTCCTCTAGTAGAAGGACTGTGAACAGTAACCAAAGTTCCAGAGAGGCCCAACACCCTAGGGTATTTCTAAGATATTCTAGCGATATACAGCATTACTGCAATATTATAAGAAAGAACTGGCCTGTCCTTTTAGCTGATCATAAGGTGAGACAAATAGTGGGTGAGTACCCCTCCTTCGCCTATAGGAATAATATGTCTATTAAAAGACTTTTATGTTATGGACTAAGGCCTCCACCCCATATACCTACAGGGAAAGTTGGTACGCTTCCTTGCCACAGTTGCAAGGCATACTCTTCCATATCCACTGAACTTTATTTTACATATCTCATTACAGGGTGCATTTTTGCACCCAGATTTGTGGCGACATGCAGGAGCAGCAATTTGGTATATTTGGCTACCTGCTGCTCCTGTGATAGTTTCTATGTGGGCAAAACTACATGACAACTTAGAGAGAGGGTACTTGAGCACCTAGTCAACACATGTAACATCAAATGCTTTAGCTAATCATACCTTATTGTTTCCAGGATATAATTTTTTTAAATTCAGAGTTGTACAACTTTTGCATTTCCATATTAGATGAGGTGATTTTAATAATGTTGTTGAGATGTGTGAACCAAAATGGATTGTTTCTTTGCATGCATATGAAGACCCAGAACTTAATAGTGGTGTCTCCCTTAAACCAACCCTACTGAGTAGGCGGTGGTTTGGGTTACAACACTTTGTTTGATTTGTCTTTTTTAATTAGTTTTAGTTGATTGGTTGTGCCATGTTTTAAATATTTCTGTCTTTTAACATACTTTTGTATTTGGTCTGATGAAGCGGTAACCCCGTGAAAGCGCTAACCTTCTTCAATAAAACAGTTTTTTATACATTCTTGGTGTTCAACAGATGTTTATCCTGCCTGAAACATGTTGGTTGACTCACATAACCATTGTGAAGCCTGCAGTGCTTAAAGAGGGGCAGTACTTGCTTGGGCAGTCCACTCCAGTCAGAGCCTTAGGAGGGACTCACTCAAAAAGCCTTTGGCCAGGGTTCACCTTGACTGGGAATGTGGAAAAGGAAGCAAGCAAGTAGGTGTGTTTGAGGATATCCCTGCAGATGTCTTGACAGGGAATGACTTTGAAATGCAGTACCTTGTGTGCATGCAGTTATATTCAGTCAGGCTTGGAGACAGATATGCAGGGCTGGTAGCCTCGGGGAGACCCAGACAGACCCCACACT
Organism: Protopterus annectens; assembly: GCF_019279795.1. NCBI lineage: Eukaryota > Metazoa > Chordata > Ceratodontiformes > Protopteridae > Protopterus > Protopterus annectens. Next base: position 1,093,987,664 of record NC_056747.1, on the reverse strand, counting down.
TGAAGCAAAGGCTTGTCAGGTGGCTATTTCAGGGAGGGAGCTACCCTGTAACAGTGAACCTGAAGGTGAGCAAACTGCTGGTAGATACTGATGTTCCCTTGGACAGAGTGACTGCAAGGGCAGAGGTGAGTGGTAGTATGCAGGCTGACAGTGAGGCACCACAGTCAGAGGATACCAGACTTCCTGTGGAAGGGAGCTGGAAAGGGTCACAAAGGTAGAGTTGAGACAGGCTCAGCTCTCAGATCCTACAATAAGAGGACTGAAGGAGGTAGCTAGGAAGGCACCTGATTGTCAAGGAAAAGATGAGTCTGTATAGTGGGACCAAGGGTTACAGAATAGAGTGTGGACCCCTGAGGGAGGGCTAGAGGGTGAGTAATGGAGCAGTTGGTAGTGCCCTGAGCCTAACATCGTGTACTTCTAGTCATAGCCCATGACATTCTTTTTTCAGGTCATAAGAGCATAAAGCATACCTATAGACATTCTATGAACCTATGAACCTAGTATGCAGAACTTTTATTGGCCTGGGATTGCAAGGGATGTAACATGGTACTGCAGAACCTGAGAGCAGTGCCAAAATGTAGGCAAGGAAGGAGACAAGGTCAAAGCTCCTTTGATGTCTTTGCCTGTGATTAAGGAGCAATCTCAGAGGGTAGCTATGGATATTGTGGGGCATCTGAGTACCCCACATTCTACAGGGAAGATGTATATCCTGATGGTGGTAGATTATGCTACTAGATACCCTGAGGTGGTGGATCTGTCCTCCATTGTAGCAGAAAAGGTAGCACATGCTTTGTTGGAGAATTTCAGCAGGGTAGGTTTATCAAGAGAAATACTGATTGACACAGGTGCCAACTTCATTTCAGACCTCCTGGCTTGTCTATGGGAGTGCTGTGGGGTAAAGCACCTAAAGACCACCCCCACCCCCCAGACTCATGGTCTTTTGGAGAGGTTAAACTATACACTAAAGACCATGCTACGGGCATTTGCAGACCAGTTTAAGAGAAAGTGGGACAAATAATTGCCCCATCTGCTGTTTGCATACAGAGGGGTACCCCCAGAAATCCAAAGGTTTTTCACCCTTTGAGTTGTTGTATGGGCATAGGGTGGGGGCCTTTATATTTGATGCATGATGAGCGGGAAGGTGAATGTGAATCACACAAGGACTCTGTTGTGGCATATATCCCAAAACTCAGTAGAAGGCTTAGGGAACTCACAGGCTTGGCCCAGGAGAACCTGGTGGGAGGTCAACAGCAGAAAATGGTCTGGTATGACAAGAATGCTTGAGCCCGAGTATGTTGTGGGACAACAGGTTATGGTTCTCATTCCTATCAGACATAATAAGCTGCAGGCAGCTTGGGAGGGACCCTTCAAAGTGGTAAGGAACATCAGTGATGTTAACTACATGATAAACTTGCTAGATAGGAGGCAGGGGCACAAATTGTACCATGTTAACATGATGAAGCCTTACCATGATAGGGAGACCCTGGTACTGAGTATTTGCAGTGGGTGGCAGGAGGAGTCTGAGGGGGATCTACGGCTACATTGAGGCAGCCAGCAAAATGACAAGTTTTTAAGGTGGAGCCTAGGTTTGCAGGCATATGACATGACAGTGCATCACAGTAGTGAGGTCAGCAATGCCAACATAGATGGGTTCTCAAGACAGGGTATGGATTAATGTGTTCCCAGACAGGCTCATTCTTCTCAAGCAACTTTCCTTCAGAGTCACTTAAGAAACTATCTTGAGTCTTAAAGGGGGAGAGCTGTGATGATGTGAGGTATTGCCAGCTGTGCCATGAGAAGTGGGGCAGTGGATGTGTAACATATGCCACCATAGCTAGCTGGAGTTTTGTAAAGAATTATATGTCATGTGTATATTAAACTGATTTGTACAGGTGTTTGTGTTGAAAATGTATTTATAAAGTTGCTTGTGTTAAAAATGTATCAACAGAGATTCCTGCTGGATAGAAAATAAATGCACCTGTATGTCAGACTGCATTGTAACTGCTGAAATTAATATATTATAACAGAGGATATTGGAAGAGAAGAGGTTAATCTCAGTCCATCTAACTTTGAAAAATAGTCTGAAATTAAATTACCTGGTTTAGGCCATAAAGATTGTATCTTACAGTTCTGATTCCAGCCAGAGACAAAATGTCTGTGAAAACCAGGACTAGGAATCCTACTGTAGTGTCCCTAGGGGTGAACTAATTGCTACCCTGGAAGGGTGGAAGCTTTTGAAATGGTTTTATAGCTTCCAAATGGTATGAAACATCTTAGCAAAGCTCTATGTGTTTGTGTATTATGACACACATTCTAGATTCTGGTTCAGTTTCTAATAAAGGGGTAGTGTGGTAACTAGAGGTCAGGTGACCAGATGTGTGTGATGTTATTCTGTAATCCAGCACTGAAATGATGTTTTAATGCTTGATGAGACAGAAGTTTTAGGGCAGTCTGTTTTTGAAACTTGACAAAGAAGGATCACTCACCTACTTCAATTTGCCTTGCTTTAGTAAGTAACCAGGAAATAGTAATTCTTTAGATCAGTCAGGAAAATATAGTGAGATTAGTTAAGTATTGTTTTTCTGTATCTGTGTGAATTTTTCCTTTGGTGTTATTTCAATTATTTTCTGTGATTGAAACTCTGCTGTTTATTATAAATAGATATTTAGTATTTTCAATGTATTGTATTATTTATTATTAAATATATTTAAAGTTTTCATTGTGGCTGGTCTTTAAGAGAATATTTTATTTTTTGAGAGTCCTTATATTTATTTGGTGACACTATGGCTGCTTTTGAAAGCCTTCTGCATTGGTCAGTCAAGCAGTACCATTTGTATTAGTATTAATTTTACTAAGTATGCTTGGATACCCTGCTAAGATCCTTAGAGTACCTGGCTATGGATTGTTCTAGTGACAATATCTACCTTGGAGTCTGGGCAGAGGGGGCATAGCTGGTAAATCTGTGCCAGCCTTTCCCAGGTGTCTGTGTGTGTGTGTGTGTGTGTGTATATGGGTGTGTGTGTGGGTGCGTGTGTGTGTGTGTGTGTGTGTGTGTGTGTGTGTGTGTGTGTGTGTGTGTGTGTGTGTGTGTACATGTGTGTGTGTGTGTGTGTGTGTGTGTGTGTGTGTGTGTGTGTGTGTGTGTGTGTGTGTGTGTGTGTGTGTGTGTGTGTGTGTGAAAATCATATCTCAAAGAGTGTGTGTGTGTCAGCTAATTGCAATGGGGCACAGAACACTGGTTTCATAGAAAGGGTGTGAAGGACTTGGCTTGGATCACTCAGCTAAGGAGGTGTGGAGTCCTAGGGTGGGAGTGTTTTCCATATATGCTCTTAAGGAAAACTGTGCTTGATGCAAAGAGTTGCATCTGGAAGTACTGTGTGTATCTATCTTTGTTCCAAGTGAACATCCTTCACCATTGTCAGTGGTGAGGATCAAGGCACTGGCTCAGAGGAGGGGTGTCACAGAATTCATTGTCTTTTTTTTTTGGTTATTAACTTATTAACTGCACTTCTACTAAACACATTGCCTAAATGAGCCCTGCTGTTCTGCTTACTATTGTGTTACAGAGTTAGACACTGCACTATTGCACTTCATTGGTTTTGTGCTGTTGTTGACTTTTATTTTGCTGACCGTAGTGTTATTAAATTTTGCACTTTGTTGCTTTAGTATTGTTTTTCTCTACTGGCAATATCTAAGATAATACTGCAGTGTTAAATGTGGGTTTACACAATTTCAGTGAATTGCCACATTGCCAAATGGTACTGCAATGAAAATGCAGTTTGTCGAATGCCACATGTGGGGGGCTGCTCCTCCCCACTAACTATATATATCAGCACTGAGATTGCACTACAGTGGGGAAAAGAGCAAATTTCCTGATTCCGCAGTAATGCAATCTCAGTCAGAACGGTTCAATGGACTGCATTTTTCGATATATTGCCGTTCAGCGATGTGGCCATTTTCTGAAATTATATCGACTCATTACATGTTCCTGATACTGGGTATATAAAAAACAAATTAATTATTATCTCAGTTATTGATTACACTTAACATTGGTGTTGTTGCATTTCAGATTACTTATTTGCGTACTGTTATGGCATTTAAAAGTACTGCTCTACAGTACTGTACTAGAGAGTACAATGTTAGGTATGTGGTATACTTTATTATTTGGCTGACTGCTATACTAATGCTGCACTGAGACTATTTTCATTATGGCTACTGCACTTAAAGCTACTGATTTAAATTAGCTGTAGTAATTACAGTTACTGGACCTGGATCCATTGGGTTAGACTGTCTGTTGCTCATTACTTTTGCTAGTTAGGTAAAAACCACAATGGGTAAAGCTGTTTGATTTTAAATTTGCCACTTGTTACTGATTACATTATTGCTCCTACATATTTCTGTCACTTTTACATTTCTTTTTTCCACTTGTGAATGCTCAGTAATCACAGCTCATATTTACATATCCTTAAACCATATTCCTTATTACTAACTTTTACTAGTCCAGAAAATCCTCCTCCTCCTCCTCTGCCTTATACCAAGAGTAAGTTATTATCCTGTTCGGCATTATTATACCCTTCATTGGCACTGGCCAATATGGAATCTCAGTCAGCTGCTTCCCCTTCTGCAGCCAGCATGATAGCACCAGGTATTTTATGGCAGCATAACAACAACCTCATGCTTACTGAAAACAATTGTTACCTCACAATGATTCAGTATGAGACTTATAAGTATTTACTTAATGTGGAGGTTACCGTCTCACTTCAGAACATGTTTTATAAGCACAGCTTTCATATACACAGAGAAAACACCACTTCTGTAAACAAAACATTTTCACGTACCATATAAATGAATCACCCTCCACTCATACATTCTCATAAGGGGTTGAGGCACTCTTGCTGATAATTCCTTATCTTTTGACCATCATCTCTCAGTGGTACTTCAGAAAGCCTTCTTTTGGACTCTTCTAATTTCCAAAGGCATCTCTTCTAGAGCCATTGAAGTCGTAATCCCCCTTAACGTATACCTTATCAGGCCAATTACTGAATATAATGTACCTTTTGGCATGTATTTGTTTAAACATATCACACACCTTGACAGAACTCGGAGATTCATAACTAAAAAGATCAGTGGCTTCAAAAGTCTTAATTTTCAGAACTCACTGGCAGCCTTCTCTCTGCCGTCAGTCTGTTATAGACCCCTCCATGGAGATGTGCATCATGCCTTTAGAGCCAGGAAAGGGCCGGTCTTTTTTTGACCTCGGATTCCTTCACAAAACAAGATATATAGCTCATATATGTGGTTAAAGGAACTGATAGGTAACTAAAAGTCTGGCAGTAAGTGCAGATGACTAAGGCCACAACTATCAATGAATTACTTCTTTGGCACAAGGTTTGATCCCTTAGCCTTCATTTGTCTGCTGTGTGACCTTGAGCAAAACACTTAAGCAGACAATGTTTTGGGCCATTGGGAATCTAGTCTAGGCTCCTTAATGGTTTCCTGGACTGCATGCCTGGTAACCACCTATGAACCTAAATTTTTATCAACAGATGAATAAGACACATTGGTGTGATAGATTCATATCCCAATATATCCCCCAACTCTGGAACAAACCTCTATGACATGTCAAGCAGATAAGCACTGTTGCCACCTTCAGGGTAAACCTAGATAATTGGATGGCCAGCCTGAAAATTTCTTCCATGAAATAACTATACATAATGTATCCTGATAGCTGCTAGCTTTCTTTATACAAAACAGAAAAAAGTAAAGAACTGCCAGGTAATAATACATTCTTGACCCAATATGCTCTTTAAAATAAAAATATTTACTTGATCAAGTTATGCAGAGCCTTAGCAAGTCTTACAGGGTATAGCTTAAGGTGGATAAAGATTAGAGTAAATTTATGACAAATTAAATTTCACATTCTGTATATGTGATTGACAAGCATAAACACAGATCACAGATACAGACTATGCTTCAGATACCTGGGCTGCAGAAGATGTCACAGATGATGTCATGTTTGGGATAGATAAATTATTACCTTCAAGGAAAATCACCCCTAGACGTCGAACAAATATGTTTTTAAAATACACCTTGATATTTTGTATATGCCAATGCATCAAACACACTCAGTTTCTTATTATGATTTATACCACAAAAAGGGCTAAGATGCAGGCTGCCATAATGTGCTGACTATTTTATAATCTTTATCTCCACAAAATGACACAGTCTGGATTAAAATTAATTTTTCTTCAGTTAGTTACAATCATAGTATTGTGAGCCACTGGCTTAATTTTTTGACAGTGTCACTCTCACTTTCACTAAATTTCTCTGATTTATTCTAACTGTAAGCTGGCAAAACCTTTTTATGGTACATTTAAATCTTCTTTAAATACAGCAAAGGAAATTCACAGGCTCATAAATACTCAAAATTGTTCTCCTGGTTACTTATAGGTTCATAGGTTCATAAGTGGTTACTAGGCTCTCAGCCCAAGAGACATTTTAAGCCTAGTCAAGCTTACCACAAATTTACTAAAATATTGCTGACATGTCAATATCCCAAGGAACTCTTCTGGTAGAATATCGGTTTGTACACATCAAGCATTCACAGGATGCCCCTGTCCACTAGGGACATAGCTTACAAAACAGGAACAAATTTGTGATTTTCCACCCAGGGGTCCAAGTTATGTTTGAATATGGGCAGGGATAAGCTTTGCTTCACTTGGATTGGAACCCTGTTCCAGAGAAGGGGTAATCTTTGGACATATACCTGTGACACCAGCTTGTCCTGTTTATGTCACAGATGAGGTTCAGGTACTTACATTTCCAGACCCTTACACATTCTTGCTTAGATAGCAGAGTTGCCAGGGAAGTCTAGCAGCTGTGCACATTCATTTGTGTCTGACAGCAACCACTTCATAGACCTAGTTCAGCTGATGCAAAACTGAATACAGTTTAACATGCTGTCATTAATTTTTAACAGTCCCATGGATTAAAGCAACAACACTTCTGTGACGCCCATGCACTGGCCCAGTAATCAAGGAGCCTAAATCCTCACCACCAACAATACCAGTGAGGGACATGCACATTGGGAGGATGAACAGTACACACACACACAGTTAAGTACAATTTCCCTTAAGAGCACACAGAGATCACAGTCAGTCTGGGTCTGGTTTCTCCATTTCTCTCCAGATTCCCAATAAGACGAGCCACTGGCACAGCTATAGGGTTAATATCTCAGCTGTGTGGTCAAGCCAAAACCTCCAGCACATTCTCTGTCCATGCACTGACCCAGTAATCAAGGAGCCTCAATCCTCACCACCAACAATACCAGTGAGGGACGTGCACATTGGGAGGATGAACAGTACACACACACAGTAAAGTACAATTTCCCTTAAGAGCACACAGAGATCACAGTCAATCTGGGGCTGGTTTCTGCCTTTCTCTCCAGATTACCAATAAGATTCACCACTGGCACAGCTATAGGGTTAAGATCACAGATGAGTGGTCAAGCCAAAACCTCCAGCACCATCTCTGTCCAACCAGTGCTTTGTGTCCCTGCCCAAGCAGCTGACAAACACACTTTGAGATTTGAATTATATACAAAAATACAGACACTCCTGGGAAAGCCTAGTGCAGGTTTACTAGCTATGCCCCCTTTTGCCCAGACTATACAGTAGTTATCACTGCCACCAACCACTACTTATCAGCTACTATAAAGGCCCTTACCAGAGGTTGCCCAATCTTACTGTGTAATGTTACTATTATCCAAATGGTAAGTATGACCAAGCTTTTAAAGCTATTCTAGAGTGGCCTATACAGTATCACAAAATACATGTGCAAGTACTCTAAGAGCTTAAATATCTATATACAAAAGCCAGCCACAATTAAAAGGTTTTAAATATTTAATAATAAATAATAAAAGTACAAGACAATACTTATTAACTAAACACAGTGACAGCAGAGTTCACAGTCACAGGAAATACTTTAAAAATAACATAGGACAGTCTCACATAAATACAGAAAACATCTAGACTGATCTGACTATTTTCCTGTCTATCTCTAAGAGAAATTATGTTCTAAATAACTTATTTACAGAGCAAGGCAATGAGCTGTTAACAGGTCCAGAACAAAATACAAAATGCACTCTCTCTTTCTGAGATAATTCTTAAGTTAATAATACACATTACTGCTGGGTTAGCTAGATGACATCACTATTTCACGCTTGCATCTACTTTCCAGGCTAAAGAGATACCAACAGAATTTAACATGTCTCTATGAAAAATACTTATCTCTTAGAAGTTGACAATTCTCTCCTAGAAGCTTCCAGAAACTGGAAGTCATAAAACAATTACCTTGAAAACTTGTAATTAGCTCTGTTTCAAACAATAGAAAAAGTATCAAGTTGCAGACATTCTGTTTTCTGGTTCTGGTAAACACGCTCGTACAATTCCTTATTTATCAACTTATTTTCTTAGAGTTTTGCAAGTTAACTCTGTATATCCCAGTTTCTACTATGAAACATACATTTACTTAGGCTTAGAGTTTATACACATTTTTGCTCTTTTCCAGCAGGGTGCACTGTGGTTACAATCTTGAAGCTCAGTACAGAACATATAGTTTTCTTACATTTTTTTAAGTCAAGCATACAAATCATATTACTATTTATTTACAAAATTCTATTTAGCTGGGCTAGTAGTGTCACATTTCTCCCCCCAATGAGAATTCAAGCTAGTTTTTCAAGTGTCTGTTAAGAAACATTGGTTGAGATGGTTGACCCTATCTGGGAATACCTTACTCCATTCCCTGTCTTGACAGCCCATCTTTGTTGGCATTGCTAATCCCACTGCAGTGCTGTGCTGACATATCATATGCTTGCAACCCTAGGGTCTACCTTAGTAACTTGGCATTTTGCTGGCTGGCTCGATGTAACCATGTTAGGGGATTGTGATCTGTCACAAAAGTGAATTTTCTTCCATACAAATAAGGCTGAAGTTTCTGCAGTGCCCACACTATGACTGGACATTCCTTTTCTACAGCTGCATAGCATTCTTCCCTGGGTTGGAGCTTACGACTGAGATAAACCACTAGGTGCTCTTCTCCCTCTAAAGAAATCTGGCTAAGTACAGCCACCACCCCATGGTTCGAAGCATCCACCTGCACAACAAACTACTTGCTGTACTCTGGACTGGCTAACAGAGGGTGTCTTCCCAAAGCTTCTTTAAGCTTCTGGAATGCCTGCTTACATGCTGGGGTCCACACTACCTTATATGGTCTGTTTTTCCTTGTCAGGTCTGTGAGGGGAGCAGCTATGGTACTATAACTAAGGATGAACTTTCTGTAGCACCCTGCTGTCCCTAAGAATACCCTTACCTGCTTTTTGGTAACAGGTGCAGGCCATGCCTGAATGGCTTCCACTTTGGCTGGTTTTGGCCTGATCTTACCACTCCCCACTCTATGTCCCAGGTAGGAGACCTCTGCCATACCCACCTGACATTTGCTAGGCTTAATGGTCAACCTTGCCCTCTGTAGTCTGCTCAGCACCTCCTTGACATGCTGAAGATGCTCTTGCCAGAATGGCTGTAGATGGCAATATCATCTGTGTAAGCAAGGGCAAAATCTCCTGCTCCTGCTATGATATGCTCTACCAGCCTCTGGAAAGTCACTGGGGCATTTTCCATCCCAAAGGGCATCTTTGTGAACTCATACAAATCAAAAGGAGTCACAAAGGCTGACCTCTCTCTAGCACTGGGAGTCAAGGACACCTGCCAGTAACTCTTGGTAAGATCAATGGTGGTAAGATACTTAGCCCCACCCAGCTACTCTAGGGCTTCATCTGTCCTAGGCTTGGGTTAAGCATCTGACTCTGTGTGAATATTTATTTTTCTGTAGTCCACACAAAACCTGGTACTGCCATCCTTCTTTGGTACCAGCACCACTGGGGATGCCAAGGGACTGTTGGATGCCTGAATTACCCCTAGTTCCAACATTTTCTGTATCTCCTCCCTCAGAGTCTGTTTGACTCTCTCAGGCACCCTATAAGGGGTCTGCCTAATAGGCCTTTGGGGTCCTGTATCCACATGGTGCTGCACCTGGTGGGCGCACCCTGGTTTCCCAGTGAACATGTCCCCAAACTCCTGTAACACTGCTCGGATTTCTTGAACCTGGGTAGGGGTTAGCTGCTGGGACATTGCTAACTCTTCCACTGAGATGTCAGTCTGAGCCACACTAAGGAGATCAGTCACCAGATCCCTGTAGACCTCTCCTACCATCCATTGCAAATACTCAGCACAAGGGCCACACTATCATGTTAAGGTTTCATCATGTTAACATGGTACAATTTGTGCCCCTGCCTCCTGCCTAGCAGTTCTACCATGTAGTTAACATCACTGACCTTCCTTACTACCTGGTAGGGTCCCTTCCAAGTTGCCTGCAGCTTGTTGTGTCTGACAGGAATGAGAACCATTACCTGCTGCCCTACAGCATACTCTCTAGCTTCAGCATTCCTGTCATACCAGACCTTTTTCTGCTGTTGGGCTTCTGCCAGGGTCTCCTGGGCCAAGCCCATGAGTTCCCTGAGCATTGTCCTGAGATTTAGGATGTATGCCACAACAGACTCCTTGTGAGATTCACTCTCACCTTCCCACTCATCACAAATTAAATCTGGAGGTCCCCTCACCTTATGCCCAAACAACAACTCAAAAGGTGAAAAACCTGTGGATTCCTGGGGAACCTCTCTGTAAGCAAACAACAGGTGGGGAAATATTTGTCCCATTCTCTCTTAAACTAGTCTGCACATGCCTGTAGCATCGTCTTGAGTGTAGAATTTAACCTGTCAACAAGACCATTAGCCTGGGGATGGTAGGGGGTGGTCATAGGTGCTTCCCCCCACAGCACTTCCACAGACAAGTCAGCAGGTCTGACATGAAATTGGCACTTCTGTCAGTCAGTATTTCTTTTGGGAAACCTACCCTGCTGAAAATCTCTAACAAAGCATTTGCCACCTTTTCTGCCTCAGTGGAGGACAAAGCAACTGCCTCAGGGTATATTGTAGCATAATCTACTACTACTAGGATAAACTGTTTCCCTGTGGAACTTGGGGTACTCAGAGGCCTCACAATATCCATAGCTACCCTCTGAAAAGGCTCCTCAATCACAGGCAATGGCATCAAAGGAGCTTTCACCTTGTCTCATGCCTTGCCTACCTTGTAGCAGTGCTCACAGGTCCTGCAGTACCCTGTTACATCTCTGAAAATTCCAGGCCAATAGAAGTGCTGCATAATATGTCACTTTGTATGTTTTATGCCCATATGACCTGCAAAGGGAATATCATGGGCTATGGCTAGAAGTGCCAGATGGTAGGCTCTGAGAACTACCAACTGCTGTATTCTCTCACCTTCTATCCCTCCCTCAGGGGTCCACTCTCTATACAGTAACCCTTTGTTCCAGTATACAGAATCCCCCTTCCTTTGAAAATAAGGTGCCTCACTAGCTACCTCTCTCAGGCCTTGTAATGTAGGGTCTGAGAGCTGAGCCTGTCTCAACTCTCTCTTTGTAACCCTTCCCATCTCTCCTTTCACAGGATGTCTGGCATCCTCTAACAGTGGTGTCTCACTGTCAGTCTGGGTAGTACTACTCACCTCTGCCCTTGCAGTCACTCTGTCCAAGGGGACATCAGTACCAACAAGCAGCTGTGGCTCACCTTCAGTCTCACTTGTACAGGGTAGCTCCCTCCCTGAAGTAACCACCTCATCAGTCCTGGCTGCAAGTATGCGGTCTGACTGGGTCTCCCCCAGGCTACCAGACCCACATGCTTGCCTCCAAGCCTGACTGTGTGTAACTGCATGAACACACGGTACTACATTATCAAAATCATTCCCTATCAAGATATCTGCAGGGATATCCTGACACACATCTACTTGCTGGCTTCCTTTTCCACCCTCCCAGCAAGGTGAACCTTAGCCAAAGGTATTTTAAATGGGGTCCCTCCTAAAGCTCTGACAGGAGTAGACTGCCCAGGCAAGTAGTGCTCCTCTGTAACCATTGCAGGCTTCATAATGATTATGTCAGAGGCTGTGTCTCTCTTTGCAATGGTCTCTTTGCCATTCACTAAGATAGGATATAACCTCTTTTGATAGTTTGGTACCCTTGTTGTCTTAAGACAACTTACTGTTGGCATTTTGTCATTCCCACTTAGTGGCTCTCCCACGTTTTGTTTCCCACCTTGCATCCTGGGACATCTATATGCTACATGGCCCCACTGGTTGCATTTAAAACATTTAACCCTAGGTCTTGGACTTGTATCTGGACTAGTGGCTTCCCCTGCTACTGGCAGATTTTGTTGAGACAGTCTGGCCTGTCCACCATGGGCTCCCTTAGACCCATGAGCAGCACTGGGTGTCCCTTTCCTGTGCAATGATGCCCTGCTTGCTAGGTTTCCGTCTCCCTTCTTCCACAACTCATCTACAGTAAGGCATTGTCTATCAGCTGACCGGATCCTCATGTCCTCAAGCTAAGGGCTTGTTCCCTCACTAAAACACCTGCCACACCTTCAAAATTGGTGACCTGATGTCCACTCACCCACCTATGAAAATAAGTGCTTAGTTCAACAACATATTCACACACATTTTCATCTACCTTGCATCTATGCTCACAAAACATTTTCCTATAAGCTTTAGGTGTTAGCTTAACAATTCTCTCAAGCAGTTCTTTACAAGTCATCATCTGACAGTTTTGCTAGAATATTTACAGCTTTACTATGGAGTAAGGGAGTCAGGAACTCTACCCAGAGCCCTTGGTCAACACTATACTGTTTACATACCCTCTCAAACATATGAATGAAACTATCAAAATTATCCCCCTCTGTAAACTGTGGAAGAAATTTGCTGACCTTTGTTGCTTCTGGGGTTCAGTTACTCCCTTTTCCATTACCTCCATGACTCTGGCGAAGAGTCAGTATCTCCTTTTCATGTTGCTTCTGCCTCTCCATCTCCTCAGCTTCCAGGCATAGCAGTTTCTCATTCTCCTCAGTCTCTAGATGCCCCAGTCTTTTTGCTGCTTCTATTTCCTAATGCTTGGCCTCCATCTCAAGTCTCTTTAGCTCCAGATGGATTTTTAAGACCTCTGTAGAAAGGTTGATTTGTCCATTCTCTGAGTGTTGTATATCTCCACGGCCAGTCTGATCATCCTCCTGGCTGCTATTCTCAGATGCAGATGTGACTAAAGCTGCAATCATGTCTACTTTAGTCGGGTTTCCATGTACCAGTCCTTTAGCCTGGCACATCTCAGCCAACTGGCTCCTTGTCAGCTTAACATACTCCTTTGCTGACATGCTTGCCTGCTCTTCTTGACTAACTAAGCTAACAAAAGAAATAAAACAATTGTGATCTGAACTCTGAATGTTCACTGCATGGCTGATTTAGAGTACAAAAACACCTTCAGTGACCACTGTATACAAGCTACAGGAATTCACTATCCACACCACTGCAAGACAATTAATATGTGATATGGCTAACTCACCACTATTAGCCAATTAATATTTGATGTGGATATCCCACCACTGATACCAATTAATATGTGATGCCTGTGCACTGACCCAGTAATCAAGGAGCCTCAATCCTCACCACCAACACCAGTGAGGGATGTGCACATTGGGAGGATGAACAGTATACACACAGTAAAGTACAATTTCCCTTAAGAGCACACCAAGATCACAGTCAGTCTGGGGCTGGTTTCTCCCTCTCTTTCCAGATCCCCAATAAGACTCCTCACTGGCTCAGCTATAGGGTTAAGATCTCAGCTGAGTGGTCAAGCCAAAACCTCCAGCACTGTCTCTGTCCAACCAATGCTTTGTGTCCCTGCCCAAGTAGCTGACACACACACACTTTGAGATTTGAATTATATGCAAACAGACAGACACTCCTGGGGAAGGCTGGCACAGGTTCACTAGCTATGTCCCCTTCTGCCCAGACTATAAGGTAGTTATCACTGCCACCAACCACTACTTATCAGCTACTATAAAGGCCCTTACCAAAGGGTGCCCAATCTTACTGTATATTGTTACTATTATCCAAATGGTAAGTGTGACCAAACTTTTAAGGCTATTCTAGAGTGGCCTATACAGTATCACCAAATATATGTGCAAGTACTTTAACAGCTTAAATATCTCTACACAAAACCAGCCACAATTAAAAGATTTAAAAATATTTAATAATAAATAAAAGCAGAAGCTAATACTTATTAACTCAACACAGTGACAGCAGAGTTCACAGTCACAGGAACTACTTTAAAAATAACATAGTAGGACAGTTTCACATAAATACAGAAAACACCTAGACTGATCTGACAATTTTCTTATCTATCTCTAAGAGAAATTATGTTCTAAATAACTTACTTACAGAGCAAGGCAAAGTGCTGGTGAGTTGTTAACAGGTCCAGGACAAAATACAAAATGCAGTCTCTCTCTCTCTCTGAGATAGTTCTTAAGTTAATAATACACATAGATTCATAGGTTCATAGGTTGGTACTAGGCTATCAGCCCTAGGGCCTATACAAGCCTAGCCATAACAATTCCCTGGCTATTTCTTCCCACACTATTTACTTCCCTGGACCCCTGTCTGCTGGGTTAGCTAGATGACATCACTATTTGACACTTGCATCTAGTTCCCAGGCTAAACAGATACCAACAGAATTTAACATGTCTCTGTGAAAAATACTTATCTTTTAGAAGCTGGCAATTCTCTCTTAGAAGCTTGCCAGAAATTGGAAGTCGTAAAACAATTACCTTGGAAACCTGTAATTACCTCTGTTTCAAACAATAGAAAGAATTTCCATCTGCAGACATTCTGTCTTCTAGTTCTGGTAAACATACTCATACATTTCTTTATTTATCTACTTATTTTCTTAGAGTATTGCAAGTTAACTCTGTATATCACAATTTCTACTATGAAGCATACATTTACATAGGCATAGAGTTTATACACATTTTTGCTCTTTTCCAGCAGGGTGCACTGTGGTTACAATCTTGAAGCTCAGTACAGAACATATAGTTTTCTTTCATTTTTTACAGCAAACATAAAATCATATTAATATTCAAAAATGGCATAGAATTATTTACAAAATTCTATCTAGCTGAGCTGGTAGTGTCACAACTTCCTTAATCAAAATGAGAGGTGCCTGTTGACATTGTTCTAGTCCATTTCAAAGTGAAACTGTTAAGTATGATTAGTAAGAGCATTTAGAATTTCTATGATTGCAATATCTTGGTCTGTTCCTCTTCTACCCCAAGGAACAGTGATCTCGGAGTTAGTACATATAAGTAGCAGAAGTGTGAAGGGCACAGTGCACCACATTGGGAGGAGGGGTTAGTGTGTAAAGTACCCATATAAACATGCTTTAAAGGTATAACAGTGAGGTTTTAGAAGTCACCATTTTTTGTTCGATTTGCAATTAATGTTCAGTGTTGGAACTCACAGTATCAGTTTTTCACTTCTGAGAAGAAACCAAAATTGAGAATACTTACCAGTTTGTTTATACCGTGTTGCACTATATATCATCCATAATTAATATATGAAGATTTTTTCCAGTAATTAACTATTGAAATATTTTAGTTGTTATGCATGCTTCATTGCACTTTACTGAAATCAGCAAGACATAATTTTAGGACATAAAATTATGGGCAGTGAGTAACAGTGAAAACTTCAAAAGTATGAGGCCATGGTTGGGAAGTTATGGCATAAGCAGCTTCCTCATAGACCTCTGGCAAAAACTCTTCCATGGTTATAGCACTTGTAGCAGGATAATAGCCTCTGTCTACCTACTTGGGAGCAATGTGAAGGCAAGACATTGTCTGAGAGGGGTTCAAACCTTTTGTTATGCCCTACCCATAGTCCTGACTCATACCCAGCATGCAATGATGCCTATGTGGATCTTGTCTGAGAACAGTGGAGCCTCCAGTCTCTGTCATGCAGTATAGTCCTTGCAAAGGAATCATCTTCCATCTTCCTAGTAGACAAGATGGCAAAATACTGTTTATCTTCACCTCCAGCTGACTTCCCAGCCACCCGATCTGTTAATTAGACCTAGGTCTCCTAGGCCACAGTCAGAGCTCCATACTTGTTTCCAATGGAATTGGCCCATTGCTTTGCTGTTTTATGATTCGCTGACCCTGTATATGATAGTTTGATGTAGAATATTGTTAAAAAAACACACCATTCCTCAAAAGTGCATAATAAAGTATCTAGAAAAGGATATAGTTTACTTTTTCTTGATTCAAAATCATATAGGAGAGAAGGGGAGCAGCCGTCCCAACAAAACAAAACTTGATATCAGCACCTTAAAAGCAGGCAATCTGGGTGTAACCACATGAGCTGCTAGCTGCAGTTAAAATACATTATGAATGGATAATCTGACAGTAAGCACAGAGAATTAAGGCTATTGGCTGTTAATGAGGTGTTTCTTGTGATCTTTGGTTTGATTCTCTTAGCCACTGAGTAAGTCATTTAACTAGACAATGCTCCTGGGCTGCGTTTGAAATGGTTTATATGGATCATTGTCCTGCACTGGTTAACAAATACAAATAAATAAATCTGTACCATGATGACCTATGTACTTTCTTGTAGTTATGGGTCTAGGCAATGTAAAAACCTCATTAAACCCTTAACGGGACTTTAACAACACAGTCTTATGTTTGATGGTGACTGTGTTAAATCCTAATTTGTTGCCATTCCAGGGTTCCTTCCATACAGCCAAAACTGTTAGAGATTATTTAATATTATGTTTCACTAGGTTTGTCAAGCAATGAGGTGACAGACAGGCTGACTTTGCTAAAAAAGTGGAAGAGAAGCAAATGTTGGTCTAATCCCTGGGATGGCTGGGTTTCTGACTATTGTGACTCAAAACATTGGGCAGCCATGGTGGTGCAGCGGTTAGCATTGCCACCTCACAGCAAGAGGTTCTCCAGTTCGATCCTCGGCTGGGGTGCCTTTTGCGCGGAGTCTGCATGTCCTCACTGTGGTCGCGTGGGTTTCCTCCGGGTGCTCCGGTTTCCTCCCACATCCCAAAGACATGCTGTAGGTGAATTGGACACTCTAAATTGGCCCTAGGTGTGTGTGCGTGTGTGTGCCTTCTGTGGAATGTTGTGCGCTGGGCTGGCAACTCGACACTGTAAAACTCCACTGCTAATCATGAGTGGACAGGTGATCCACTGTGGCGACACCTAACCAGGAAAAGCTGAAAGAAGAAGAAGAAGAAGAAATGACTCAAAACATGTTTGGTTTACAATGACATATTCTTCTTTAGGGGCACATTGAACAGTTGTTAAGGTTTTGTTTTGATCACGTTTGTTGATCCATATACAAAACTTGTTAATAATGTAGCATCTTCAATTGCCTTTAAACAAATTATATGGCAGTATAAGCCTGTCATTTATGAGAAGTGGTCAGAATATAAACATGAAAGAAGCAATTCAATGCTTTGCTATGTTGTGATTGTCATCCATACTAAAAATATTCTTATGACCATAATAATTGTTTCTAATCTATGTTATGATGGGTTTAAACTTCTATAATATATATATATGGATAGTTGGTCTGCTAAATATTTGTTTTGATTCTGATATTATTATTATTTTCAAATTCAGACCGATCTCCTTTTTTGTTAGAAATGTCATTCACAGTATTAGTGGTTTGCAAGCGAGTGAGTTGGGAGATTCTGGTGCATCATCATACCTATGGCCCCTTTTGGCCATAGTCTATCTCTACTACTATAAAAATACCATTTGTTTGGGCACCTAGTCAAAAAAAAAACAGCAACAAAAAAAAACTTTACACCCACATCCTGCTATGAATGTACATAGTTAAGGGCAATAGATCCCCTCTACTTGAAAAAGCATTTAGACTTCATTTTCAGACGTCATTCTAATAAATCTTTAGTTTTTCCACTCCTGCCTTTTTACCAGTCTTGGGAAGGTTAACTACATTTATCTTCTTCAGTGGTTTTATTGCACCATTCTTGGCACAATGAGCATGCTGCTCCGGATGTCTCGTTTTTGAACATTTCTGCCTCTCTTGTTATGGCCTTGAACTCTACCAAGTCAAATGCTGTAATTCTGATCACATTCAGGATTTAACTCTCCCCTCCTATGACAGTCTTTTTAGGGGCTGTTTTGAGACTTTGACTAAGTTTAACTAAGTGCCAAAGCATTTTTTTAGATTTTATAGATGATTTAATATTTATTTGTGACAGAAACATAAACGGAGGTAAACAATGTTTAATAAACATATTTGGACTGCATTTTACAGGAATAGCTGATAAGCAGATTGACTATTTGAGTATTTTTCATAATTATTGAGGCTGCTAAAGTACATGCCAAGTTATATAGGAAGGAAACACTCTCAAATAATTTTACATGGTTCTAATGGCTGTGTAAATGAATACTCTTTACCATATGTTAAAATATCAATGGTCTTAAGACTGTGTAGTTAAAAAAAACATGACTTTGAGATGTCATTGAATAATACATTCATTAAATTTAAACAATGTAGATATGGAACAGATGCCTTGAATAATTCATGTGAGAAGCTGGATACAGTGTTAACCAGCCATTAATTTATTATAATAGGGCAGAGAAAGATATTTCACAGAAAGTTCAACCATTTATGTACTGACAGTGAATTATCAGAACATCTTGGTATCGTCATACATAAGAATTAGTACATTATCAACTATGTTCATTTTTTTTTGCTGAGATCTTTACTAAAAATCCTTAATTAGCCTTCTGCAGGACAGGTATATAGTGGAAAAATGATTTATAGCTATTAGTGATTAGTAATTCATGATTTCAGAAAACGTTCTGATAAATAAAGGATAAGCAGACTGACTATTTAGATAGTAGTGTGAATTACAATGGAAGGAAGTATTTATATTATTAAATTCAGGACTTTTCAACCAGCATGAATAAATGTTGAAGTCAAGTAGATCTATTAAATTGACAATATGCATTGTATTCCCTTTTGCATTATATTATGTCTTTCTACATTTATTGCATTCACCATATGGCCCGGGCAGTGGCTGAAAAGAGTCTGACTCTAGCCCACTAGCCTTTTCTCTAGCTTCTCCTGTAATTTGTCAGACTTCTATTTTACTGCATAAACTTTGCAAACACATCATTTTTTGGGAATCTTGTTTTCATTTTTCTTTTGGTCTTGGTTCATGCAACAACATGTGACCTTTGTGAAGGGAGTTTTTCTCATAGGTGACTGTTCTCTCCCGTTTTGTTTGTAAGTGTGTTCCTTAGTCACTGTCCACTTTGTTGAAATCAGCTATCCTAAAGTTCATAGCACATTGCTTTGACATATTTTAGTTAGGCTGCTGTTTTTTATTCTGAAACACTCTGTTTGCTGGTTGCACACACTTCAGTGGCTACCCACTGGGAATCTAAGACCCACATGGCATTGTTGGGTAGATTAAGGTATAAGACTGCTTCCATCCTCAGTGGATTCCACCACTAACCCTCACAATCATTTCTGATTTTGGTTATTGTAAAAGTTGACTGTGGTTTATAGGGTTCCCTATTCTGGACTTCCAGCAACAAGAACCATGCCTCATTCGTATTATTAGCATTAAATTCCAATGCCCTCATTAATTTTCTAAGGGGGGGGGGGTAATACAAATTATGAAAGAAAGGTCTTGTAGTAATATGCACAGTTTCTGTGTTTGAGCTTCTCTTTAACACAATCTCTTTGATCACATTCATTACATAATGTTCTGCTCTCTCCATCCTTTATTGTGCACTCTGTTTTCCTGACCTCGCTGTCATGGCCTCCCTACACCATGTTTCCAGGGCTAGAAAACTAACTGTTCTGTCTCAACAGTGACACTAGTTTGTGAATCTTGCTATCAAAATGCTCAAAGCTTTTCCTTGCATTTATCAGTGTTTTTAATTGTATAAGTTGTTTAATACCTTTTTGAGTTTATGTTTTTTTTCAATATCTATGTAGGTCCCACTACTTTGTTTTTCTATTCTTCTATTTCCACCTCAGAAGTAGTCAGGACTGCCTGTCCCACTGCTTTTTACACTCCTTTATATCCTGTACCTTTAGTCTATCTTTGTTTTTCTTTCTTGGACACGGATACCCCAAAACCATCACTGTCCCTTAGCTGCAGTTGCAGATGAGCTTTTTAACCTATTCAATTTAATAAAAGCACCATGGGGACCAAGGACTGGAAGACAGAAGGTACTATTATCCTTCGAGGCATTCACTAGTTATTACTGTCACCACAGTGGCAATGCAGCAGACTGCTGACCAAGATTTGATTACTTCAATCTCCACTTACATCCATTATGACTCCAAAGAAATCTTTCAACTACAGCAGAGCTCTTGTCTCAGTGCTAAAATGGGATACTTGTGCTTACTAGGCCTTGCCTCTCTCTCAATGACTTGAATTGTCCTTCATACCGAGGAAAAGCAGCTTCCTGTTGTAATTCTGAAGACCATAATTGCGCTCTGTGCAATTTTAGCAGTATTAGGAGAAAGTGGAGAAAACTATACTAATAGTGCAGCATTTTGGAGTACTTCCCTTTCTCTGAGGTACTGAGATCTTGGAGTTTACTCTATGTAATTAGTGATGGGATAGAAGTCAGATAATGCTGCGCCTGGAGCATTTCTCCCTACTCTGAGATACTTTAACCATGGAGTTTACTCGATGTAATTAGTGACGGTGTAGGAGAAGTCAGATAATGCTGCAGCTTGCAATATTTCTCCTTACTCTGAGATACTTTAACCATGGAGTTTACTCGATGTAATTAGTAACAAGGTATGAGAAGTCAGATAATGCTGCAGCTTGCAATATTTCTCCTTACTCTGAGATACTTTAGCCATGGAGATTATTATATGTATTTATTGTGGGGTGTGAGAAGTCTGATGATGGAGTAACTTGGAACATTTCCTTCCACCTTCCAATCTGAAGGATCGTGAGCCTGGAGTTTACTATATATTGTTAGTCGATGGTGGGAGGGCTGATGTTGCAATAACTTTGAGTATTCCCCATACTCAGAGATGTTGTAATTGTGGAATTTACTGCATGTAGTGTGTGTTGGGTGTGGGAAACTTAATGGTGCAATAACTTGGAGTATTTACCCACAATCTTAGATACTCTGACTCTGAAGTTTAATATATATATATATATATATATATATATATATATATATATATATAGATGGGGATGTGATAGAGCAGTAAATTGGAGAATTCCCTCTACTTTGAAGTACTGTGACTCTGAAGGTTATACACACAGATTATTGTTAGTTGGGAGGGGCTCTGATGGTGCAGTAACTTGAAGTAAGCCCCCCTATTCTGAGGTGTTGCCATGGTGTAAGTAGTGTGGGGTGTGGGAAGTCCTGATTGTGCAATAACTTGCAATATTATTGCAGTAACTTGCAATATTTTCCCCATATTATGACATACTGTGACTCTGTAGTCTACTATATATTGTTGTGAGGAGAATCTGCAGTACCATGGAGCATTCCCCCTACCTTGAAGTACGGTAACCCTGGAGTTTACTGTATTTAAATAGTATAGGATTTCCCAACAATGCAGTTTACTATATGTAATTAATGAGAGATGACAGTGTGGTAAGTTTAATGGTGCAGAATCTTGGTGCATTCCCCCAAGTCTGAGATGTTGTGACCCTGTGTAATTAGTGGAGGTGTAGATGGTGCAGCTCTTAGGGTGAGGGCTGCAGAGGGATTGCTCCCATGCACAAAAGCATGTTTAGAACTGCAACAGTGATTTTCATAATTTGCTGTTTTTACTCTTGTAATCAAAGTTCATTTTTCACAGTTGCAAGACTCACTATACCAAAAAAAGCTGTCTTGCTCCTACATAATATGATAGAAGCTTTCCTTCCTTTGCTCCCCACTAGAGATCATTGTGTTTGATATTAAACTGGTCTTGCAGTTTGCTTGTCCCCTTTATCTTTTCTTATAGAGTCCATTGTATCTTCTCTTATGATTCAAATAAGTGTGCCATACTTTCATTCATCAGTTGGATTTTATATTGAGCCTGGCTGACATATTCAAGCAATTCCACTTGCTGATAACTTTCAACGTTCTCTGAGTGTCCCATCTTGATTCCAAACAGCCTTTCCTATATCTCATGGCCTCCTTGTCCAGTACACCCTCACTGGATGGATCCACAGTGACAGAGTAGGAAAGAGCATAGGGTACTACAGTAGCAGCTGACTTACTTAGGGGGCTCCCAGATGGGTCTGGTTGGGGGAGTGGACACTGACTGTGGAAGATGGAGAGGAGCTAGGTTGCCTGCTGTGCCACATGAATTGTTCATGACAGGGCTTTTCTATTAGGCTGTACCTCCTCTGACATCATGGGGAGCATACAATGACACTATGATAGACCTGCCCCTCCATATGTGGTAACGTGTCTCTTAAGCTGCCTGCCTCAACACACAGCTGGACTATTTGCATGAATGTAGTATCACCACTAGAGCTTCTGTGCTGCAGCTGAATTTTCCCAGTATTGCCCCGCACTCTTCCACCAAAGAATGATATGAGCAGCTTGAGGCCAGAGCTGCAGATAGTTCATTTGGCACCCTTGGACTAGCACACCTCCTCTACCCTAACTTGTGGAGGAAAAAAAAAAAGAAAAAAAGTGTTCCATGCTGCAGCTATACTAAGTTGCTTGCCATAAATGCAATAACGTTACTAGCAGACACTCACATAAATAAGAATGCAGATTTGGTATTCACTTATGAAGCTGAGATATCCCTACCAATCACACCTCCCAACAACTTGCACCAAAGGATTCCACCTTCTAGTTATGGCACTGCTTGAGTCTTATCACTTCTCATTTCCCTTCTAGCTCCAGCAGTTGCCCAAGCTGCTAGTCAAATTCGGGTTGCCTGAATCACAGTCAGTACATCATCCATCTATGTTAGCAGGGCTAGTTACCTCTACATTACTTTGCCATTGAATCTCCTATGAATAACTGTTTCCCTCCAGTAAACAGAGCTATTCTGGTGTTCTACCACATTAGCATGTGTGCATTAGTGAAGTCAGCAGGATGTTGGCTGCAAAAACCTAAAACTTCCTTCATCAAAAATGAGGGCCAAAGCACTAAACTGTCAGGGATAAAGTCCTAAAATCAAAAATATTTCTTATATTTTGGAGCAGTTCATTTAGAAAGTGGTCAGAACAGAATGATCTGTGTTAAGATACATTTTGGAGCAACAGGAAATCTGCTGACTAAAATGCGTGACATTTTTAGTGATGTAGCCCTCAGTCTTTTGTCACAAAAGTGTTACTCAAGTAAAGGGTGGAAAGACATTCTGAAACAAAATCAGACGTTCTTAAAAGTCAGGAATATCGGACAGGTAAAAAAAAAAAAAAAGGCAGAAGTGGAAGTACACCATGGCTGTATGAAAGTCATGAATAGGGTTACCACCTGTCCCATTTTGCGAGGGACAGTCCCTCTTTGGGCAGTTGTGTCCTGCAAATAAATTGTAAAATGGCAAATGTCCTGAGATTTTAGGACAAAAGTATTTCCTATATTTTATGTAATAGTTGCATAAAACAGTTATTCTGTATCTGAAACACCTCAATGTTATAAGAAACAGAATAAGCAACTAAAATACTACAAGAATAGGCTTTTATTTAGGCAAAAAAGTGAAGTTCTGTCCTTTGTGATGGTCATGAGTATGTTTTGGCCTGCAAAATCTGCCGTTTGTACAAAAGATGTCCCACTTTGGGCATTTGAAAAGGTGGCAACCCTAGTCATGAATAAAAATGGCATATACACAACCAGGTTAAAACAAATGCATTTCATGTATGCTTTTACACTAACATACTTTATCAGATATGTTCAATGAAATACATTAATGCAACATCTTATAGTAAATTAGATTATATTTTCCATGCTGCTTGGGTGCCTTTATTGTTTTATTTACTTCAAGCTATCCTCCCCTTTATATGTTTCCTGCCAAGTGCTAAGACAGATCAAGGCACACTCCCTGCTTAGTATAAGTACCCTATGTGTTTTTATATTTGTATGGATTCTCTGAAACTCCTTGGATGAGGTCATTGAATAAAGAAAATATGCCAGCCCAACATCATCAATTCTGTTTTCATCTGTTGTGAGACCTAGACACCATCAATGGGGAGATGCTAATATTAACTGTTTGTGGCTTGCTGTCTGGAGTGACTCACTGTTTATGGGATGTTCCTGTTCCCAGGTGAGGAAGCTACAGGCAGGGGAAGCTCCAGAACAGGTGTTTCAATGTAAGTGATCATCTTGTCTGAATCTCTGATTTCACTACTACTTTGTGCATGATTCATAGATAGATGGGTATTTACTAGGCATGCAGTCCAGGTGATTATTAGCAGCCCATAAATGCTCTAAACCAACGTCTGGTTAAGTGACTTCCTCAAGGTCATACAGCTCATTAAAAAGTCAGAGCTTTGGTCCTCTGTATAGTAGAAACCTCCTCCCTTGTTTTTATGTGCCAAAAGTCTGAACATATTACTCCACAATCAGCAAATATTACTTTTCTTTAGCATGAATCAGTGTTTCTTTCTTCAATAGACATTTTCTGTCTCCTTTGTTGCATTATTTCTAATTTACTACTTGAAATACCAAATCTTCTCTTTTTCTGCAGTGCTTAATTCTCAGTTGGTAATGGGTAGATACACTAGATGCAGGCTTCCATTCAAGAGTGACACATGAGCACTGTCTGGTTAGGTAACGTCCTCAGAGTCACACAATAGGCAAATGGAGGCAGAGGGATTCAGACTTGTTCTACTGCATAGAGCTCATTATGAGACAACAGCATTATTGGGCCATAGTTCATAAATCTAACCAGTTGGCATTACAGGGATAAACATGAGGCTGCTTGTAACAATGAAGATCTAATAAAGGATGACTGAGTAGATCACTGGGGAAGGGTGTTATAGTGGGGTAGTGTCGAGCAAAACTGAAGTCTAGGGCCAGTATAAAAGGCTGAGCCAACCAATCAAGATAGTGTTACTGAGACAAGAATTTTTAAAACAATAATTGTACATGTCAATATCGTAGCCACTATGCATCATGCGAAGGCCAGAGTAGAATTCCAGGTCTGTTAAATGTAAGTTTAAGAGGTGAATTGGAGAGCGCATGGAGCAGGGAAAGAGCATGAAGCATCCTGATTCACCTGCTGACCACCTTGTTGGATGGGGACCAGTTACTACCTTTCAAGCTGGGGACAAAACCGTGTCCCTCCAGTCTCCCACTTGTGGGTGCAGTGTACTGTTGCAGAGAATGATCATTGACACTGCAAAGGGGAGGGAGAACACCTCTCATCATTCCAGATTTTTCATGGAATGTCCAAATTTTTGCCTCATATTTTTGGTCTGTTCCTCATAAAATTTGTAGTATTCTGGCAAATGGCTGAGGATTGAAGTGAATAAATAATGAAATACATTTGAGTTTCAGACTTCATGCCCTTCAGAAAATGCATGTTAACACAACTCCTTTTATTCTAGCAACTTTCTAAATTTATAGTAGCACTATTTAAAATATGTCTCTATTTTTGGGCCTTTCTCCCCCATTATTTTAGGCTTTGTCTATATTTCTTGTGTTGAGAGGTTGAGAGGTATGGGAGGGAGGCTGAACACATATAATGGGTAAGCTGGTAGAGGAACACAATCACCTTCATGCCAAGTTTATGCAGCAGGAGATGGTTTCAGTTATTTCTGAGATGAGCAGAGGTTGCCTGCAGTGTCCGGAATGATGGAACTATCATAAAAAGCCTTTTATGGACTCAGATTACTGCTGGCATGATAGAGAGTACAGAACAGAGTCTGATCATTGCTAAGAAGGAGAAAGAGAAGGTCAAGTCAAGGCACTCAAGTCGCTACTGGGATAAGTGAGGGAGTTGGCCAAGCACTCCAGTTACTGGTAAGATATGGAAGAGTGCAGGGATGAAGATGGCATGATGGTTGGGACCCTGATTTCTGTCAGGTTAAAGGAAGGGTTATGGACTTGGAGTGTGACTGATTTATACCATCGGTTGGGGTCAGTGATGATTGCCAGACAATTTATGGGAGTTGATGAACTCTAAACGTAGACACATGGGGAAGGGGAATACTTTTCTAAACAGAATGTCTGCTTTTCCTGCAATATATAGTAATGTGGCCACAATGGACACTCACAGATATAGGTAGGCCTCTGGCACAGGAAAGCAATACTCTTCCCTGAATTGTATGCCACCTTTACTGAATGGAAAGGTATGTTCATGATTTTTGTGCAATGACCTGCAGGCTCATGGGAAGGGAATCTTCAAGAATTGGGATTCTCCATTTCTCCCCTGCCTTACACAAACTCAGCACAAGTGGCTTGGTTCAGGTACTGCTGGTTCATTAATTCCAGCCCTGTTGCACAGTGTAGCATTTCTCAGTGACTGTTGTAATGTTTGTTTATTTGTTTGTTTGTTTGTATTTGTTTTCTGGGGTAGAGCACTGATCTCCACCAATCTTTTTCAGACTCAGCCTGGGAGCAGTTTTTGGTTAAGTAACTTGCTTGGAGTCACACAGTTAGGCAATGGAGCCTGTGGGAATCAAAGCCTGTAATATGACTACTGCCACTTGTAGGATTATGTTCTCCAGGCTAGGCGGCATAGTATATGTTGTAGTCCAGGGACAGGAGCTCTGAAAGTGAAGTTCAGGAAGGACATGATTCTTAAACAACAGTATGGAGGAAGAAGAAGAAAAATATATACTGCTTAGCTTAGACTGTGTGGGAGTCGGGAAGGAGGAAGTAAGGGATTATTTATTATTTATTTATTCGTCTGTGTTGACTGGGAGAAGTGCAACTGGGTAAAACGTATTTTCAGCAGACACCCAGGGAGAAAAACTCTACATTTAAGTTGCACATGATGCACATATATAATTTCAGGGTAAAAACAGCTATACTTCAGCTTATTTACATGATTTTTAAATATTTCTTACATGAACATAGTATTTTAACACAGAAAAATGACAGAAATGAACATAAATTGGCTAATTATTGAATAGAAAAATAAAATACAGCATCAGTTAATGTATTTATGGCATGATGACTGCAGGGAAAACATTGAACTGAGGCATTTTTGAGGTTAGTAATTCTGTACAGACAGACAAGTAGTCCTGTAGCTTAATAACGGATGATCAGAGAGATACAAAAGGAGAAATTATGGAAATGAGCAGGAAGATAAATGGACAGAGAAGGAAGTGAAGTCACTTGAGTGAGAGAAGGCGAAAGATTAGGAGTTTAGGAAATGAGAGCAATGTGAGGAGGAGCAATAAGGTACAAATATTGGGAAAGAAAACATCTGTAAGAGATGAAGAAAAGTAATCTGAGTAAAGCTAGCCAGGTGAGCAGGAAGAACAGAACCATCTTTAGCATAGGTGTTGTTTAAGCAAAGTTTTGAAACTATTTACATTTTCTATCCCTTTTTAACTGCGTGGAGATTTCATAGGTTCATAGGTTCATAGGTAGGTACTGGGCTATCTGCCCGAAGGCATATATTAGCCCAGCTACATTGTGTGGTATTCACCACCCCTTTGGTTAGTTCCCTAGGCCCTTGATCTAGCAGCTAGTACCCTTGGCCCTTATCTAGTAGAGCTGTTGGTATGATCCTTGGTGTGAACTTTCTGTTACCCATCCACTCGTCAAGGTTCCTCTTGAAGAGTGATAGTGAGGGGCTCTGTCTTATGTAGATCGGGACCTTGTTCCATAGCAAGGGAAGTCTTTGCGAAGGGAATCTATCCCTCCAGCATGTTCTATTCATTGTTGTGCTGAGGTTTATATCCCTAGAGTGTGTAGCTCGAGTAGATTTGGTTTTGCTAAGCTGGAGCATGTTCAACATTCCAGAGTTAACAAACATAATGGGAGTAGAGGCAGTCCCCAGCACTGTTGGATGTCTTACTGATACATAGTAAGAGTTTATTGCTAGAGCGAAGGTCTCTAGTGGGTGAATAGTACAGTAGAGTATTTTGTAATGCTGGGCATTTGTCTGGAGAGTACAATAGTTGTGGACAATAAGTAGTTGTGAGTATGTCAACTGGTTTGGGAGTTCAAGCCAGTTTAATTGTTTTAATCCAAGGCAATAGTGTGTTTTATTAAGTTGGTTGGTTGCAAATTTAGTTATTTTGTAGTAGCTAGAGGCTATTTTACTTTTATACATAGTGCTGATATTTGTAAGAATCGGGGAAGCATATAAGAGAGAAGGAAAGAGGTGTGCTGCTGCTAAGATAATCCTTGCTTGATCTGTCAGGTAATGTTTAGCCTTATAGAGGGAGGTGGGTTTTTAGTGAGTTTTCGTGATGGAATGAAGTATGTGGTGATCAAATCTGAGGATGTCATCTATTATGACTCCGAGTAGTTTAGTATGGCATATGGTTTCTATTTTTGTGTTATTACTTGAGGTAATATGAAATGTGTGTTTCTGGTTAAGGTGTTGTTTTGGAGTAACTAGCATAAGCTTTGTTTCTTTGGCATTAAACAGCATGTTAGAATTTTTTAGCCACGTTTCAATGTCAGTGAAAGATTTTTGAGTGATTTCCTGTAATTTTGTTATGGATGGGGCAGAACAGATAAGGGCTGAATCATCAGAGTATTGTACGAAAGTGGCAAGTATTTTAGCAGTATGAAGTTTATTTATGAAAATATTAAATAGAAGGGGTTCAAGTACTGACCCTTGGGGAGCACCAATAGAGATTGGTTGAAATGCTGAAAGGTTTTGTTTCCATTTAGTTGCCTGCTGATGACTGTGTACATAACCGTGAAACTAAGAGAGGGTGGGATAAGTTAGACCTAGAGTTGCAAGTTCAGAGGGGAGCTTTTGGTAAGACACTTTCAAATGCTTTAAAATGATCAAGGAAAATTGAACAAACAAGGTTACCTGCATTTCTGTATTGGTTTGCCATGTTGGTGAAGTTGAGGAGGGCAGTAGTACTACTGTGGTTGGACCTGAGGAGGGCAGTAGTACTACTGTGGTTGGACCTGAAACTGTGCTGGGTGTTGCAAAGAGATTGTGTTTGGTTATGTTTCATAAGCTGAGAGTGAATACATTTCTCAAGGATTTTAGAGAGGGGTGATAGGATAGCAATAGGCCTATAGTTTGTTAACTCTTAAAATGTCCCTCCTTTGTAAAGGAGTATAATGTTGTTGTGTCTTTCAGCTTTTCCCAGTTAGGGATCGCCACAGTGGAACTCCGGTCCGCTAAGGATTGGCAGCAGATTTTTACATACCGAGTTGCCAGCTCTGACGCACAACCTTCAACAAAGGTACGCCCATTCACACATGTCTCCGCACAGAAGACGCTTTAGCTGAGAATCAAACAGGACATCGTCTTACTGTGAGGTGGCAACGCTACCGCAGCACCGGATTTTTTTCAAATGGATGGGACATAGTTTTCAGTTATTGACTGGTTGATCAGAATGGAGACAGGGAAGGTGAGCGCTTCTACACCCGTTTTGAGGAACTCAGTGGGAAGGTTATCAGAAGCTGAGGTTGTTGCTATTACTTTGGCTAGTAATTTTTTTATGGTTGATTTTGGGATGTGCTGAAAACTAAAAGACAATGTATTGCTTTCAAAATAGAGGGGAGTTGGAGGGGTGAAGTGAGGTAGTTATTGATTAATGATATAACTGACTGGATAAAATGAGTGTTGAACTTAGTGACAATGGACTCTTTGTTGTTTGAAGTAGAAGGGCAGGGTGTAGTGGCATGGCTGGGGTGTAATAGTTCATTTACAGAGGACCAAAAATCTTGGGGTAGTTTTGGTGCTTTTATTGCATATTACTCTAGTATGATTTCTTGTCAGATTTAACAAGAATTTTGGTACAGTTTCTGAGATATGTAAAATTTTGGTAGCCATGTTGTATTTTATTCTTATGCCGTTCTTTCCACTCTTTACCTCTTTGCAGCATGAGCCGTTTGGTCTCTTTTGTCAGCCATGGTGCTGCATTAGTTTTTACCCTGGTATTAAGTCATTTAGTATTTTTAGGAAGATGTAATTAAAGTGAGTAACTGCTTCATCTAGGGCCATTACTCATAATACATTCCCGTTGTACTGAGATGGGGGCTGTAATGAATGTCTTTGTCAAACTGAGTTAAATTGTATATCATTTACAGATTATTTGTTTGGGTGAACCATGTTATTGTCTGATTACACAGGCTGGGAGGAGGTCAGTTATAGTATCTGGTAAGCAACCAGAGGATTTTATATTATGGTTTGTTTGTCAATATTCACTCCAGCACATGGGCTAGCTGTTAGTGCTTTTGTTGATTCTGGTGGTGAAGCTTATTAGTTGGGTGAAACCAAATAGGTGAAGAGTCATTAAAATTGCTGCTATTTATGGATTGCCAGTCTATATTCAGGTCATCTAAGATAAAGGTTTCTTGGGGCAGATATGGAGTGCAAGATATTTTCGGCTGTGATAATGTTGCCTGATGGGATGTATACTACTGAGATAACATAGATTTCTTGTGGTTGATTTTGAGGTATACAGTTAGAGGTTCAGCATTAATTCTGGGATGTTTAGATGGTCTGGGGTTATTTCTAAGTTATCTTTATAGTACCATCTGCTCTTTTGAGTTTTATGTCCATTCTGAGTATGTGTATTTATAGGATAAATTGTATGACAGTGCAGAAGGAAAGAAGTGTGTGGAAAAATGGTACGGTAACTGTATGAATCCTTTTACATTAATAAATAAAATCTGAGTGCTGCCTTTGTAAAGAGTTCGAAAAATGGCAGATTCCAGCATTATTTAATCTAAGAGATGCAGGAAAGAGGAAAATTGACAGGATTTACAGAGAATAAATTCAGCAGTTATCACCTGTTTAAATCTGAAGAATAATTTCACATTCAGTCTTATCTTAAACTGGCATGTTATCAAAAAGAAGTGTGGAATAGTGTAATGTACTGAGGAAATTCACATCATGTATTTGCAGAAGTGATGGTAATATAACACTCTTTGGTGCATTTCTGCAATTACATGTAGGTATTTTGATTGATAACCAAGAAAAGAAGGTGATTTCACACACTACGTTTTGACCCAAGCATGCCTATTAGCTACCAGCATTTTAGTGATTTTTTTTTCTTCTCAGAGCCTAATGGTATATGCTAATAATTACTGACTAGAGCTGTTATTGTACAATAAATTCAAATAATACAATCAGTGACTTTTTTATCAGAAAATGTATTTTGTACTAAACTCTTTAGTTTGCCAGCCCTTTTTTTAGAGACGCCATCAGTTTTAATAAAATATCAGTGATTTTGGCTTTTTTTCCCATTGTGTAAATATCGTGCATCTGGTGTGGGAGGCTAGAGGACAAGAAGAGCAGTAGCTTGGTCATCTGGTGGCTTGGGCAGACTGATGCCCTATTAAATCAAGCTTGAAAACCAGTAAAACAAGAGGTCTTTCCAAAGCTGAGGATAAAAAAGGACTTATGTAACTGTGACATTGTTACAACTGTAATAAGCACCTTGCTACTTCTAGCAGACTGAGCTTCCATCTATAATTGCAAAAGCAACTTATAAAGCCACAATATCCTTGTAGCTTCATAAATGAATGCAGGTTCTGCGCTCACTTAACATCAAAATGTGAAATCCTGTCCCCTAGCTGGATGCATCTGGGTTAGCTGCCCACTTTGCTGCATCCTAGTTACAGTTCTGCACACAAGAACTTTGCAATCTGATAGTCTCTTGTGGTATTCAGAGAAACTAGTGCCAGAGGACTATTTGTGCTTCTCTGTAGCTCTAATAAAGTTCCAGGGATAAAATGTGATTCAGAGACAGAAAGACTCGCATTGAACAAAAGCTCATCAAAGACTCATTTAGACATCTCTGAACTGAATACTTAATGCACTTATTCCAGGCACATTCACCCCCCTCTCTCACACACACATGCACACATACACAAACTGTGGTACTAACAGCCCTACTCCTGTCCTATACAC
This sequence comes from Protopterus annectens, assembly GCF_019279795.1. NCBI lineage: Eukaryota > Metazoa > Chordata > Ceratodontiformes > Protopteridae > Protopterus > Protopterus annectens. The sequence continues at coordinate 1,093,955,676 of NC_056747.1, read as the reverse complement.
AAATGGGTGTACACTGTAAAACAATGGTGTACATTACTCTAACTTAACTCTGAAATTGCTCTGTCGAGCTTGTCTTTAAATCACTATCATGCTATTTCAATCATGATGTATAACTCCAGGACAGCTCACATGACTAATGTACATTAGCCATGCCCCCAGACTGCTGCATTTGTGTGTAGTATTATCCAAGAAGACAAGAGTAGAGCTATTTATCAGATTTTTCATATGACGGTAGAGCTGCGGTAGCCTTTGAATCACTCTCTCATAACAACTGAGTAACCATGGTCCCCTAGACGGGGTACTCTATAAAACACATTGTGCAATTTGTAGGGTATATGTGTGGAAGGTTACATTGTTATCTTGGCCATCGTGGGTGTATATCTGCCCAGGAGTGAGGTAGACAGTTTCAATGTGTCTCAAGACTGTGAGTCAATGTGCATATTGGTATCATTGTCAGAACCCAGCAGGGAACTGACCACTACCTAATGTTGTTGTTGCTGCTCAGCCTTTACAGGTGTCACAGTAGAGGTGATGTTCCCTCCGCATAGAAAAACATAACAAACCATGCATTTATGTATGGCCCACATACCCCATGTCTAAGAATGGACATGCTATAGACAGCTGTAGTCCCATGTCCAAATATGAACACCCATCCGTGGCAATGGTTCCCTGTGCCTGTTTGGCAGATGTGGAGCTTGACAGAAGACTGCTCCCTGTTACTGTCTGTCCCATTTCTCTGCTGGATGCCTTCTTTGTGGTCCCATCATATCATGTTATTAACATGCTTGTGACATTGATGTGTGGTGCAATTCACAGCATTGACATCATGCCCCATTGTTTCTCACACATGGCCACATAGAGGATGGTGCCTCCCCCCCCCCAGAACAACTACTGCCCATGTCTCCTGAATCCAGAGTGACTGTAGCAAGATAACATTGTCTGCAGAACTGAACTTGTCCAACTTCTGCCCTGCATGACATTGATACATACAGAAGGTCAAAACCTTATAGACTAGAAAGGCATGTGTGAGTGAACAGAGCTGCCAGTGTCACAATGAAAGTAAACTGCTGCATGTGCACATTCCAGAGTTTTCTGGGATGTGTACAATGTGTGGGCCTCATATGTTCTGCTTACAGCCTAGAGCTGCATGGGGTGGGAATGGGTGGTTGTCCTGTATCATTCGGCTGCAATGCTGTGTTTGTCCTGTATCATTGGGCTCCCATGTCGTAGTTGTCCTGTATCATTGGGCTGCCATGCTATGGTTGTCCTGTATCAATGGGCTGTCATGCTGTGGGTTGTCCTGTATCAATCGGCTGCTATCCCCTGCTTGGTGTGTCTGTGAGAAGGTGCATGAGTACAGAAAGGTGCAGCTATAGTTGGCTATTGTAGTATACATACACCTACTCACCAATATTATCCACACAACTGTTTATAAACAGGCCACATTCAAAAGGAAGTCAATGACCTGTGTGTGCATCTGCACATATAGCGCTTGCCACAGCACTATAGACCTCTTTGTACCCCTTCTGGGCTGTGTTATATGTCTGTGCTGCTGCTCTATAGACCTCTTTGTACCCCTTCTGGGCTGTGTTATATGTCTGTGCTGCTGCTCTATAGACCTCTTTGTACCCCTTCTGGGCTGTGTTATATGTCTGTGCTGCTGCTCTATAGACCTCTTTGTACCCCTTCTGGGCTGTGTTATATGTCTGTGCTGCTGCTCTATAGACCTCTTTGTACCCCTTCTGGGCTGTGTTATATGTCTGTGCTGCTGCTCTATAGACCTCTTTGTACCCCTTCTGGGTTGTGTTATATGTCTGTGCTGCTGCTCTATAGACCTCTTTGTACCCCTTCTGGGCTGTGCTTTTTGTCTGTGCTGCTTCAGTGATGGCAGAATGTGTTTCAGGTTGTTGAACCACATCTGCTGCTCATTTTTCTTTGATGTGCATTTTGGCATTCAGAATTGTGCAACACCCATAGCCATCATTAATGAGTCCTGGCTTGCTATTTTTTATGCTAATAAGACTCATTAACAATTTTTCTATAAATCATTGTATTTTGTATGTGCATACCAATGAGATGGGATGTAGGCACACACCATTGTGTGTCAATGGTATGCTTTGTATGCCTACTCATTCCTATAAGCTATGTATGCACATTGTGCACCTGTGAGACACTAGAGTGTTCTACCCATGATTCATAGTCCAGTGAAGGGAATAAATCTCATGCTCCCATTTTGTATTGCATTACATTTGTAGAGCTGTCCGTCAATACTAATGCATCATGGAGAGAATGTGCCAGGTGTTTAAAGGACAGTGAAACAGCAAAATCACGGTCTATCTTCTGCATATCTTGTTCAAAAAAATGACTGCTGAAGCCCTGTGCAGGTCCATTCAGGAAGGATGATGCCTGGAATAACATGGCAGCTTTGTGTTTATGGCAGCTGGCATCCATCATACAGGTGAATAATGTAGGCACCCAGTACAATGACCATGATTTAGGCATAGTGCTACAGTATGATTTTGGCCCTCAGATGTAGCATTACTCCTAGATTTACTGATTTCCTTGTAATGTCAGACCTGGTTACAAAAACATACCTTTGTTAAATAAATAAATAAATTAAGCCTATGCAAATATTCCTTATCATGTACTGTAAACAGTCTAATATAGAAAGTACTTCCATAGTGACATATAAGAATGTTCTTCTTCTAACCCCATGCTATGATTTTTAAGTGTCAAGGCTATGAATTCTAACCCTGTACTATGATTTCTAAGTGTTGAGGCTATAATTTCTAACCCCATACTATGATTTTTAAGTGTCAAGGCTATGACTTCTAATGCCCTGAAGTTGAGAGGTAAGACAATGAGCTATCTTGCCATTGCCTGTAAGCTATCCAGATGTGGGAAGCAGCGGTTTAGGGAAGAATGTTCTGAATGTAGAGTTAGCATTTCCATCAGCTCTGTAAAGTTTTGCAAATGATATATATATATATATATATATATATATATATATATATATATATATATATATATATATATATATTTTTTTTTTTTTTTTGCTGTTTGTAACCGGTGTTTCTCTGTTTTTATTTAATCTGACAGATCCCAGGATATTCTAGGTTGGCTGCTGTGGGTGAAAGTATGCCCGTTGTCTGTGCTGTTGGTGGCAACAATTCTGTTGTGGAACTTAGTCATGTAGTACCAGATACAGGGTCATGAGCTTGGGGCATGGTGGATACAGAGTCATGACCTTGGGGCATGGTCGGTGTAGTACTGGATACAGGGTCATGACCTTGGGGCATGGTGGGTGTAGTACTGGATACAGGGTCATGATATTGGTGGTGGGTGTAGTACTGGATATAGGCTCATGACCTTGGGGCATGGTGGGTGTAGTACTGGATACAGGGTTATGACCTTGGGTCATGGTGGCTGTAGTACTGGATACAGGGTCATGACCTTGGGGCATGGTGGGTATCATTTTAAGCTCCAATATCACAGCATATATGAGTTTTTAATGTAGTTGCATCTTAACAGCACTAAGCATTGGTGCCTGTGTTCAGTTGTACGTGACTGATGTAGCGTTGATGTTTGTCATATATCATGGGTCCCTGAGAACATTTTACTTCTTTACACATTATCATGCTGCTGTAGTTGTGTTTTAAAGTCTGGGAATCATTTCAGGCTTCTGCTTGCTTGCATATGTTTAGGGACTGTATTGTTGCAGTATTATTTGCATTTTCCCACACTCGTGAATTTATTTATTTATTTATTGCATTTGTTTACCGGGATAATTCCACTGGGCCTAAAAGTGCCCATTTTCAGTGGAGGCCTGGGGAGAAAAGCTCCAATGAGATGCAGAAAAAAATATAAACATTAATTAGTACAGAAGCAGAAACAGTGTTACAGATAGTAAATATAGTAACATATACAGAATATATACATAAAAGCAGGAATCTAGTTTGATTACAGCAATATATACAGAAAATATACATTAAAGCAGAATTCAATCAGATTGGTATAAACAGAGATCAGTATTATTGTACCAGAATCAACAAGTGAAGATAAAAATAAATATGGAGAAAATATCATCAGTCACTAGTAGCAAAAGACATAGGAGTTTGGTAATCATATAAGGAGAGTGAAGAGGTTAGGTTATAGAGCAGGAACATAGCCAGGTAGAGTTGAGATGATTTTTCAGCATTTGTTTGAAGGTGGTGGTGCTGCCTGTGTTTCTTATAGAAGGCAGAAGTGAGTTCCATAGTTTGGCGATGGTGAAGGCATAGAGGAGTTGACTAGCAGGTAAGGTGGGCTTATCTACTTTTAGAAGTAGATGATTTTCAGATCTTAGATGCCTGCTGGAATGGTATTTGGCAAGTAGAGTTGAGAGAGCAGGACAGTCTGTGGGTCTGTAGATTATTTTGTGCACAGTAGTTAGTTGGGTGAATGAGAGATGGTG
>NC_056747.1:1093921223-1093946223 GCF_019279795.1 Protopterus annectens | reverse complement strand
ACAAATGTGATATGATGGTGTTATGAAAGATTGGTGAGCAAGTTGATGAACACACAAATGTGATATGATGGTGTTATGTAAGATTGGTGAGCAAGTTGATGAACATACAAATGTGGTATGATGGTGTTATGGAAGATTGGTGAGCAAGCTGATGAACACACAAATGTGATATGATGGTGTTATGGAAGATTGGTGAGCAAGCTGATGAACACACAGATGTGGTATGATGGTGTTATGGAAGGTTGGTGAGCAGGTTAATGAACACACAGATGTGGTATGATGGTGTTATGGAAGATTGGTGAGCAAGTTGATGAACACACAGATGTGGTATGATGGTGTTATGGAAGATTGGTGAGCAAGTTGATGAACACACAAATGTGGTATGATGGTGTTATGGAAGATTGGTGAGCAAGTTCATGAACACACAAATGTGGTATGATATTGTTATTGAAGGTTGGTGAGCAAGTTGATGAACACACACGTGATATTATGGTGTTATGGAATATTGGTTATCAAGTTGACCACACAAATGTGGTGTGATGGTGTTAAGGAGGATTGGTGAGCAAGCTGATGAATACACAAATGTGATATGATGGTGTTATGGAAGATTGGTGAGTAAGCTAATGAACACACAAATGTGGTATGATGGTGTTATGGAAGATTGGTGAGCAAGTTGATGAACACACAGATGTGGTATGATGGTGTTATGGAAGATTGGTGAGCAAGTTGATGAACACACAAATGTGGTATGATATTGTTATTGAAGGTTGGTGAGCAAGTTGATGAACACACACGTGATATTATGGTGTTATGGAATATTGGTTATCAAGTTGACCACACAAATGTGGTGTGATGGTGTTAAGGAGGATTGGTGAGCAAGCTGATGAATACACAAATGTGATATGATGGTGTTATGGAAGATTGGTGAGTAAGCTAATGAACACACAAATGTGGTATGATGGTGTTATGGAAGATTGGTGAGCAAGTTGATGAACACACAGATGTGGTATGATGGTGTTATGGAACGTTGGTGAGCAAGTTGATGAACACACAAATGTGATATGATGGTGTTATGGAAAATTGGTGAACAAGTTGATGAACACAAAAATGTGGTATGATGGTGTTATGGAAGACTGGTGAGCAAGGTGATGAACACACAGATGCATAAATGATGTGGTATGATGGTGTTATGGAAGACTTAGAAACACACTGCAACACTATGAAGGAATGGACATGCTGCGACTTTCATTTTGTTCTTCAAATCTGAAAAGGTACCCTGCGCAGAAGAATTACTGTAAGGGATGGCCTATAAGCACTTTGTGTTAAATGAGACTCCACATATTAGGTACGCAACAGTTCCATCTAATAAATCCAGACATCCTCTAAGGACTAATTAAGTCCAATAAGGCCAATTGCAAGGTCAACATAGCCTCACAGGCTAAAGATGACCACAAGGACCTCTACAGCTATGTACAAAACCTCAAAGGAAGCACAAGCTAGTGTGCCAAACTGGTGGTCAGTGGTGCCACTTTCACTGACACAGTAACATAGCAAATTTTCTGGCTGACAAATTCAGCTCGAACTTCATTTCCACTCCCCCACCTCCCTCCATGAAATACCTACTAGCGTAACCCCACCAGCTATTAAAAGACCGGATCCTGGCTTTACTTGCTAAGGTCAAAACCACAGACTCACTGGGCCCCAACAGTATCCTAGGATGCCTCTAAATTGATGGAAATATGACCTATCTGGACTACTGGAGTCACTTTTCAACAGTTATCCCACTTCACAAGGGTGGTCCATCAACCGTCCCCAGAAACTACACACATACTAATCTGACTACTCTAATATGCAAAGCCATGGAACAAATTATCATGAAAATTAACAGCAAAGACATAGGGCAACCTTCAGACACTGGACCCATCCCAGTTTGGCTTTGTCAGTGGAAGATTATGCCTATTAAACCTGGTGGACTTCTTTGGGAAGGTCACCAAGGCAATGGATGTGGGGAAAATTGTGCATACGATCTACCTGGACCTGGCTAAGGCATTCAATACAATGCCCCACTTAGGTATAGTTAAGAAACTCACTGAAACTGAAATAAGTCCCTGTATAACTCACTGGATTGCCAGCTGGCTCACAGACATTACCTAGGAAATCAGGATTGGTGATACTACCTCTGCTAAGTGGCCAGCAACCAGTGGGGTACCTCAGGACTCCATGCTGGGACCACTCCTACTTGGCATCTACTTTTCATAGGTAAAGGCTAATGTCAAGGGCTTTTGTCTGACCAAGTTCACAGATGACTGCAAATTGGGAGCTATCACATACTCCCTACATGATACAAACATATTACAAGAGGGTTTAACACAGAAAAATGACTGGTGCCAAAGTCACAGACTAAAATGCAATGCCAAGAAATGCATTGTAGTGCCTTTTAGGAAAACTGCCACAAATACAAATTACTCCATCGATAAGATACCCCTAATAGTTGTCTCAGTAGTCAGGGATCTGGGAACATATGTAGATAGTAATCTGGCCTTTTACCAACATGTGACCAAGTTAGTAAGAAAATCATTCTATGTTGCCCAGCTTATAAGTAAGGGTATGGCATCCAGGTCCAAGGATTTCATAATGCCACTTTATTTAGCTCTTATCAGACCGACCATTGAGCATAATGCCCCTTTCAGCATTTATTTGACCAGACATATGCAACAGTTGGAATGCCCACAAAGGTTGCTTACCAGGAAAATTCAGGGTATAAACACATTATCCTATGCGGATCGCCTTAAAGCCCTATCTGTATACTCTGTCTCCTACAGTTTACTAAGAGGCAATCTATGTCTGGCATATAGATCATCCTCAGATCCCATTCTGATGGACCTTTTGTACATCTGCAAAATGAACACCATCAGAACTACTAGATCCAAGGATTTAAATTTTGATTGAGACATAAATAAGATATTTTTGTGAGATATTTGTGTGTCTCAGAGGATCCTCATGATCTGGAGCAGGCTCCCCATCCATGTGAAGTAGAGTTTACCCCTAACCCTATTTAAGTGTAATGTTGACCAATGGATGGGAAATTAAAAATCCATCTTGGGTCTGGTCATCATGTATCTGATAGACAGAGGCATACAGTAAAGTCCAAACTGACATACCACCCTCACACACAGCTTCTAAAAACTTCCTAATTAAAATACCCTATCCTAATAGACACTCATGACACATAGGTAGATTGCATGATTAGGCTAATAAAGGCCCTGGTGGTCCTTAGCATAGTATATAACTATGAACCTATGAACATATGACCCTATGAACTATGAACATATACTACTTGTTATTGTGATAGTTAGCTATATAGACATGTCCAAACTTCCTTGTTCCAAGCAACAGACTCCAGCACATCCAGCTGGGTCTCCAGGTGTTTTTCAGCAAACTGAAAGATAAAATCCCTTTAAAATGTCCCAGGTCTGCATTAGACCCTTCCCTCAGTGGGCTCTGCCTGGTATACTTCCCTTGCGAAGCAGCTTTTAGAACCCAAACCACGTTAACTTGTTCCTTCTGGAGAAGCAGAAGGACTACATAAAGATTGTTGTTGTGTCTTTTAGCTTTTCTCGGTTAGGAGTTGCTACAGCAGAACTCCGGTCTACTAATTACTGGCAGTAGATTTTTACATGCCGAGTTGCCAGCTCTGATGCACAACCTTCAATGAAGGTACACCCATTCACGCATCTCTCCACACAGAAGACGCTCTAGCTGAGAATCAAACAGGACAACGTCTTACTGTGAGGCAACAATGCTACCGCAGCACCACCACCGCAGTCTAGAAGGACTACATAAAGATAATTCCATAATACCAAGCTCTTCAATACTTTATGGGTCATGACCCTAGCTACCCTAGGGAAGGGACTTCACTTCTCTTGCATGTAACCATGGTCTTATTCTTTGGTCACTTCTTAAAGTTTGTCACCAAAGGAGAGGACTGAGACACTGACTATTAAACTGAGAATATCATCCTGTAGTTGAGCTCTGAATTTGTTACCATAGCAGCCATACAGTTATCAATTTGCCAATCCCCTCTGCCTTCACTTATGAACAAAACAACAAGCTTCTTAAACTGCTCTGTTTGACATAGCTGCTTCCCTTTCACCTGCATTGAGCAATTCTCACTTTATTGAGAGAAAACAATGACCTCTTATTTGGAAGTGCTGTCTTTCATTCCATCTACTTAACAGCCATCATCAAACCATCCCTCTGCATGCTGGAGATCATAGTCAGGCAAGGCATATAGGACAATATCATCTGTAAAAGAAAAAAAAAGACAGGTGCAACTCTTGTTCTGTACAGCTGGATACATTCCTGACCTTAAATGCACTTAGATATCCTGTCCAGGAAAGTTGTAAATGGGGTAAAATGCTTCCTTGATGGAGTCAATGGCTCATCTTGAATGTATGTGACTTAAAGTTGAGAATGCTGACATTTCTTTTGCTCTTAAAATACAGAATGCACAAGCAATGCTCAGAACCTATATTGCTGTAACACTTTTGGCAAGACATCCTGGGGCAGATTGCTTCTCCTGGAACACAAAACACATGGTGACAGTACTGGTAAACTCCCCTTATACTCCAGTTCCTAAATTAGGACAATAAATACACTTTTCCACAGTCAAGTTGGAACCCTCTCTGCCCCTCCAGATACAGAGACTGGTGTTGGATTATGTATATTTTCTAGCACTCTTGCACACACCTTCCCTAGGAGGTTTAGAGGCATAATTCATCTATAAATGGCATAAACCCTCCCACACCATTTTTGAAAATGGGGACCATTACCCTAATTTGACTGTCAAGAAGTACTGTTCCCATCTTTTAAACAGTTTTGAAAAGGTCTGCTAGCCATGATGTCCTAACAATGCCCTTCTTCATTTCTGTCTAGATCTCGTCCATTCTCACAGTCTTGCCACAGCAGAAGAAATTACTTGTCAAAGTAAGCGCACCTAAAGGAACGGATCCCCTCCCACCAGTGCTGGCATTGCTTCCTCATTGGATGGCAAATCCATCAGGTTCAGGAGTTCTTCAGTATTCTTTCCATCTCCAGCCAATGCTGCTAGATGAGGTAAGCATTCCTCTGGCTTTGTTGACAACAGCTTAGGTAGTGCTTTCCTTCCCCTCTTCAGTCAGTGGATGGTTTGCCACAGTTTTCTGAACCATCTGAATGTCATTCTCTGTGATCTTTTCAAACTCCTCTTACACTCAGCCATTTAACACAGCTTCTACCTTCCCAGCCTTTTGGTACCTATTGATCGGGTTCCTATTAGATGACCGAAGACACATTTTATCGAATGCGTCTTGGTCGAACTTAAAACAATGAAAAGGCAAAATAGTGAAGCGGCTTTTAAGCAAATTCTTTCCCAGGGAAAGAATTTGCTTGGCCGTTTCTGTTACTTTGCCGTTTTCTGAACTGTAGTGCGATCTCGGAGTTGGTATATTTAAGTAGGGGGGTTGGGGGGCAAAGCCCCCCACTTTATGTATTCTTTCAATTTTTTTCTTTTTTTTTTTTTTTTGGAACAACGATTTTTTCCCTTGGAAAAAAATTGCTGTTCTGAGCTTTTGAGATTGTAAACTTTCACTTACACGGGGTCGATTATTCATTGTTCGCGTTCGATGATATAATATAGACTCTAGTGATCAAAGCTGGAGGTTCTCTCCTTCTAGTATTTCATGAAAGGTCTCTTTATTTAACATATAAGCATCCTTATCACTCGTATATAACAGCTGGTCTTATGGTTACTGCTAAGACAATCACCAAGCACTTTCTGGACACAGCTTTTTATTATTCTGTCTGTCATTGAGGTCTTGAATAGTATTCATTCTGACTGCTTATACTGTCCTCAATGGATGCATGGGAAAAACTCTACCAGACGTAAAATGTATCTTGCACTGAAATGAAGATTCGAGAAATCAGAACAAAAATCTGTAAATTTTAGCTCATTCACTTGTGTCTGTCAGATGGTCCCAAGGTTACTACTAAGGCAAGAATCTAGCACCTTTTGGACACAGGTCCTTAAAACACTCTCAACATCTTAAGTATTGCACTGCTTATCCCCATCCTCCCTAGATGCATGGGAAAAGCTCTTTTGGAGGCAAAAGCTGACTGGACCTTGCAAAGAAATGGTGATTCAAGAAATCTAAGCAAAATCTGTAGGTCGTAACTCATTCATATTATATTAGGTTACCCACTATGCTACACTATTGTAGCTCATTCACAATATGTTACTATAGTATCCGTGTTATTGTTTGCTATTCCAAACTAATTCCTGGTTATTTTATATATATATATATATATATATATATATATATATATATATATATATATATATGGAGAAATGAACCCCATAATATTTTACACTGGGGATAACATACCTGGTCTAGCTAAGCAACTGAAAATTGTGGACTTATGTCAAGTTGTATAAGTTTGGTTCTTATGTTTATACTATACTGATCTTCAAAAAGCTTGACTGCTGTTACATCATCATCTCATCATCTTCTTTTGGCTTTTCCCATTAGGGGTCACCACAGTGGATCATCTGTTTCCATTTCTTCCTGTCCTCTGCATCTTGCTCTGTCACACCAACCACCTCTCTCACCACATCCATAAACCTTATCTTAGGCCTTCCTCTTTTTCTGTTACATGGCAGCTTCATCCTTAGCATCTTTTTTCCCAATATACTCAGCATCCCTCCTCAGCGCATGTCCAATCCAACGTAATCTTGCCTCTCTGGCTTTGTCTCCAAACCTTCCAACCTGGGCTGACTCACTAATATACTTATTCCTGATCCTGTCCACCCGCGTCACACCCAGTGCAAATCTTAACATCTTTAACTCTCCATATCCAGCTCTAACTCCTGCCTTTTTGTCAATGCTACTGTCTCCAACCCATATAACATAGCTGGTCTCACTACCCTCTTGTAGACCTTCCCTTTTACTCTTACTGGTACTCGTCTGTCACAAATCACTCCTGACACTCTTCTCCACCCACTCCATCCTGCCTGCAGTCTCTTCTTCACCTCTCTTCCATACTCACCATTACTCTGAACTATTGACCCCAAGTATTTAAACTCATCCACCTTCGCCACCTCTACTCCTTGCATCTTCACCATTCCTCTATCCTCCCACTCATTCACACACATATATTCTGTCTTAGTCCTGTTGACCTTCATTCCTCTTCTCTCTTGTGCATATCTCCATCTCTCCAGGGTCTCCTCCACCTGTTTCTTACTCTCACTACAGATCACAATGTCATCTGCAAACATCATAGTCCACGTGAACTCCTGTCTGATCTCATCTAACAAACTGTCCATCACCAGACTGCTGTTACATCACATTGATATTTTCTATATATGGTCAAGATTATTTTTGAAAGAAGTTAATGACTGCCTTGTTCTAATTATAAAGTGGAATTTAATTCCACAATCTAGCAATAAACAGCATAATGTACCTGTCACATTTGCTCTGTTAATGATATTTATTTTTTATATTTGATTCCTAGATCTGATGTTAGATCTACAGTCAGTGCAGTCCTCTAGATTTTCAAGTAGAACCAAATGAAAATTTCCTTACATATAATGCCAGGCCATGAAGACTTTCCAAGTAGTTTAGCTATTCAGAACCTCTGCTTTTCCAACAAGAAATCATTGTACCTTTTCTAGTTGTTTCAGGGGCTTGTTCAAAGGCTGTAGAATGCAGCACTGTATTCAGTAATAGATTCATAAGTAAATATCAGGCAGTCAGTCTGCAGACTATTATATGCCTAATCAGTAATCAGACAGTGGATAAAGGTCAGAATTAAACCCTGTACCTTGTGTCTGTGAGGCAAACACCTAAACAATTATGTGAAACCCCTACCTAGCTGAGGTCTAAAGTATATACTGGAATGGCTCAATATGCTTTTTAAAATGGGATACAGAATATGTTTTTCTGATAGTGTGAGATAGACACTGGTCATTAGATAAACATTTGTCCACATTTTAATCACTATCACAATGGTTCATAGAGCATTGGTCAATACTATCAAAATTGTCCCTTAATCCTTCATGATGGTTTAATTTTTCTCTTTGTGCTTTGACCATTTCTTTTGTAGTCATGTTTATTTCTTTTGAGCAAATCTCGTGATGTTTCATTTATTGAGATTAGAGGTGAAGTCACTGCTACTGCACGATCGTGCATAACTTATAAACTGTTTTGGGCAATTCTGGCATCTTTTATTCAGGGGATTCTTTTGCTAACTTTGCAGTTATGAAGGTATTTGCTTATTTATACCTTACTTCCCACTTAAGTATCAAAGAATATTAGTCCAAAAAGAAATGGCAGTAATACAAAACCATGTATGATACCACCAATAACCACTTTTGGGATAAACAGGTAACTTCCCACCACAGCTTGTGTCCTGTTATTTAATCATTGTTTTACCCATTGGATTATGCATGGATTAACATAAATTTTTAATTTACTAGTTAATCCTTTCTTCAGAATACTCTTGAATGCCTTATTAAGCTTAGAGTGAGCAGTACACACAACCTGTCCCTTATCAAGTACTGCTGTTACCTCTTCAAAATATGTCACAAGATTCAAAAAGCAAGACGTCCTGTTAACACACCACAACTTTCCCATATATAACAGACATGCTTCCTGTGTTGTTTTTGGGTAGGCTCTACTGTCTGTCTCTATGATTTAACATGAAATAATGGTCAAGTTTGTGGGTCTAAAATACTTTGTGTCTGATGTGACTCCCTTATGAATTGATACTGTCACAGCCTGTAGCCGTAGGTCATCATAGGTCAGAGAGGCTCCCAGATGGTAACATTTTGTTTAACATGAATGGTTTAGTTAGGTTTGCTTAATTCTGTATAAGAAACTGCTAGGTACGTTGCCTGCTCTTAATGAACTTGAGTTTTAATCTTGCCTGTAGCATGGCTATTATAACAGATGTCTCCTTTTGTATCTGGAACATTCCCACAAAAGTATTTTTTAAGTGTAAAGTGTGTACAACAGTTTTCTTTAAGTGCACTTGCTATGTCCCGAGGCTGGCAAATCACATTGCTGTTTCCTAAGAACAATACACATTCATAAATGTTTTTTTTTCAGTTTTTGATGTAATTAAAGGATATCCTATAGCTTTCACCCATTAAGACTAAGCTGAGTTCAGAGTCAGAGATGTAAGATATGATAAGTGGTTTCTCGGTTTATGTTAGTAATAAAACTGAGTCTAGATTAAACAATCTTTGAAAGCTATCTAGCCTGACAGTAGGCACACAGGGTTAAGGCTATATCCTCATTTGCTTACCATATGACCTTGAGCATGTCAGTTATAGGTTTATAGGTTCATAGGTTAGTGCTAGAATAACTGCCATTTTATGCCTAGTTAATTATCCCATTTGCTGCTTAAAATTAACCTAGCCCACTGGAAATTAGATTAATCTAACTCTTTCCAAGATCTGTAATTTGACATAACTCTGGCGATAATTACTAGACCAAAACATAAATATTTGGAAAGAACCCATGCATTATGATAAGGAATTTAGGAGCTACCTCTGTCCATTAGTAGTACAAACATAAATTTCCTCCTTCCCATCCATTGATCCAAGTTATGTTTGAATGAGGTCAGGGATAATACAATGCTTGGGGCAAAGTGAGAATTTGGGGTAGGCTCCTCAATAGTCCAATGGATTGCAAGTATAGTCACGAATGAAAGGAAAAAAATAACAGTCCATCCATCCATCCATCCATCCATCCATCCATCCATCCATCCATCCATCCAGCCATCCATCCATCCAGCCATCCATCCACTTTCTAAATGGCTTCTGCTGGTTAGGGTTATGGTAATAATAAGTTCAGTAGGGCAGGTCAGACTTCTCAATGCCCACTAACAGTTTTCAGGTGTTCAGCTCAACCTATGGGATCTCATGGCATTCCTAGTCAAACTCTTGTGCATGTGTGTGTGTATGTTGTGTGTATATATACACATACACACATATATATATTTATATATATATATATATATATGTATATATATATATATATATATATATATATATATATATATATATGACAAATTCACCACCATAACAGGAACAGGTAAGCAAAAACTGACGGTGATGCTACTCAATGCTAGAAGTCTAAATCACAAAATGCACTCACTCGAGGCACTCCTTAAAATGGAGAACATTGATATCTGTGCAGTGACTGAGATCTGGTTCAAGGCTCCAGAGAGCACCCCTGCACTTCCAGGCTATAACGCATACCACACTTTTCAGCCATGTAACCTGGACCGGAACACCAAAGGCGGAGGTGTGTCCATATTCATTAAGGATATCCACACCTCCAGGCTAGTTGCTCAGCATAATGCAGCCGAGGTTATCCAAGTACAACTAACTCTGGGCAAAACTGCATTCCAAATTGTAGCTTGCTACAGATCACCCACCATGCCCCAGCATTCCCACACCTCTTTTCTTGATGTACTGGAAAATATTAGGGTTCAACCAAACACCCTAATAATGGGTGATTTCAACTACCCCACCATTAACTGAAAAAACTACTCATGTACCAACTCTTTCGCTCAGCGCTTTCTGGAATTCATAAACTCAAATGCCCTGGATCAACTTATCCACACCCCCACCAGGGGCAACAATATCCTAGATCTAGTTATTACCAACATGAGTGGCTGGTGTTCCACACCTGAAGTCAACACCTCATTGGTCCAATCTGACCATAAGCTAATTATCCTAGATATCCACATCCTGCCCCCACCCCCCATTAAGGAAACCATGGTAAAATATTTCTCCAAAGCCAACTTCATGCTTCTTAAGACAGAAGTGGTGAACTTCATGACACCCATGCAGATGGACAATACAGTTACGACTACTGAATCCTACACAATTGCACTTTATAAGCACTTACATGAGTGCATGGATCATGCTATCCCAAACAGAACCAAGATGCTATCCTCCAAAAAAAGGAAGCCAATCTGCTGGTCCCCTGCCATAAACAAACTGTACAACTGAAGGAAGAAACTGTTGCAAAAAAAGAGTAAAATCCCATGAGTGGAGGAGCTCCCTGGTCAGCCTCAGTAAGAAGCTGCAATCCCTGATGAAATCCTCCAAAGCTAGTTATGAAAACAAAATCACCACTAATTCTAAAGACAACCACAAAGCATTCTATAGCTATGTCAAGAATCTCAATGGCAACACTCAGATCTGCTCTGAGTTACAGCACAATGGCACTAAATATACAGACCCAACTGATATTGCCAACATCCTGGCAGCTAGGTTCAGTGCTAACTTTACCCCCTCTCACCCCCTAAAGAGCCCATCTCTATACCAGAAAAAAGCAAAGTTCCTGTAATCATGGCTGCACAGGTAAAAACCACACTCTCCAAAGCCAAGAACACAGCATCCATAGGACTAGACAACATCCCAGGCTGCATTCTACGTGAACTACGGAATGAACTGGCACCACTCCTAAGTACCATGTTCAATCATAGCCTCACCTCAGGCTTTGTGCCTGCTGAATGGCGCACAACGACGGTTATCCCACTCCACAAGCGGGGAGCCACCACGGACCCCGAGAACTACCGCCCCATTAGCCTGACGAGCCTGGTCTGCAAGGCCATGGAACGTATCATCATTGAACCTATAAACAAAGACATTGGTAATCTCCAAACTCAGTTTGGGTTTGTAAAAGGCAGATCATATCTCCTAAATCTGATAGACTTCTTTGAAGCAGTCACCAAAGCTGTAGACAAGGATAAGGTGGTTCACACAGCCTATCCAGATCTTTCCAAGGCTTTCAACACCATCCCCCCACTCTGGAATTATAGATAAACTCACTAAACTAGGTATAAATCCTTATGTCACAAGATGGGTTGCCAACTGGCTCACTGACAAAACCCACACTGTGAAAGTAGCAGACTCCAAATCCGACTTCAGACCAGTGACAAGTGGAATACCACAGGGTTCAGTCCTGGGTCCTCTCCTGTTTGGTATCTACTTCTCTGAAGTACAGGCTAACACAGAAGGTCTTTGGCTAACTAAGTTTGCAGATGACTGCAAACTAGGAGCCATAATCGAAACTCCTAACGATGTGGACATCCTACAAAAGGGCCTCACTGAGACAGATGCCTGGTGTCAAAGCCATGGCCTCAAGCTTAATGACAAAACGTGCATTGTCATCCCCTTTGGTAAAAACTCTGTACCCATGAAGTACAACATAGGCGGTTGTATACTTAACACCGAAAGTGTAATAAGAGACCTTGGGACACAGGTGGACAGTAGTCTCTCCTTTGATAATCACATCGCCACAGTAGTCAGAAAATCCTTCTACATGGCACACCTCATCACAAAAGGTTTCTCATCCAGAAAAAAAGAGGTAATTGTTCTCCTCTACTCATCACTCATTAGACCCATTATAGAGTACAATGCCCCTTTTGGTATGTACCTCACAAGACATCTACAACAACTGGAAAGGCCACAGAAATACCTCACAAAGAGGATTACCAGCCTCAAACAGATGCCCTATGCAGACTGTCTCAAAAAATTCCAGCTTTACTCCATCGCATATCACCTTCTCAGAGGTGATCTCTGCCTAACATACAAAGCTATGTCAAACCCAGAGCTGTTGGACATGCTCCACTTAAATAAATAAATGCTCTAGGGACCTAAACCTTGTCACCACAATAAACAGAACATGCCGGAGGGATAGATTCCTGTCCCAGAGACTTCCCATACTCTGGAATACACTACCTATCTATATGAAAAAAAATTCCTCATTAGCACTCTTCAAGAAAAATCTTGATGATTGGATGGGAGATAGGAAATTCACCCCAGGGATCACCTCTGTGGCTCTGCTCGACAGTGGCACAGGAAAATAATTTTCTTGGGTGGCAAAAGCCAGGGTACCTTTTTGGCTGGGCTTGTATAGGCCCCAGGGCCAATAGCCTAGAACTTACCTATGAACCTGTGAACACTCCCTTATATCTTCTTCCTGCATATCCTATCTTGGCAACCACACTATACAGGGCTTCCTCATCATTTCTTTGCCTCTCTTTTCCCATTTTCATTCATTTAGTTGCTCTCCAGACATTATCTAGGTGGACTGGATCTATGGCTTTTTGTAGTTCAACTGAGTTACCTGCCCTCACATGCTGACTGCACTGTTGCATGCCCTATCACCTCATCTCTCCAAGTCTAGCCTTGCACTTCCAATCATACCTCTCGACTGTCCAGATTTGCACAGAATGTCCAGATTTTTGCCTCATATTTTTGGTCTGATCCTCATAAAAAATTGTCTTTTTCTGCCAAATCATTGAGGAATGAAGCTACTAAATAGTGACATACATTTCAGTCTCGCACAATATATCCTTCAGAAAATGCATGCTATTGCAAAACCTCTTATTCTAGCAATATTTAAAATCTGTGCCTATTTTGGGGCCTCTGTGCCCCGTTGTTTTTGGCTTTGTCCAGATTTCCTGTGCTAAGAGGTTGAGAGGTATGCTTAAAGTTCCAATTCTACTTTTGTTTCATCTCTTGTAGCTGTTTGTCTCATCTGTCCCTCAGCCTGTAGGATGCATCTCACTCTAGACAAAGTATGTGACAGCAGTATAATTTTTGCAATGCTGATTCATCATGTCAAGGACCCAGCTTCCCCCTCCAAACAGCTTGTAATCATGGTACCTTTTGTACTGTTCCTTGCAAATCCTTTCACAGTTTTTTGAGCTGTAGGATAGATTTTCAAATCCAGTTATTTGATACTCTTCTTGTATAACCGGAAGATCCAACCATTAAAAATGAATGCCCTACAGAAGAACAACCATTGACATTTTCAGAAACACAGCTTCCCATTTATCCTGATGACTTCAAGCAAAATTTCTGAGAGTACTTTCTCCACTCCAGTTTGCAGGACCATGCTGTTATCAATAGATAAAATAAAGCTGTTAAAACATTCTAGTTGTCCTTTAGCCACAGGTTCCACCAGCTCCCCTTTAACCCTTGAGTAGCATTTCTTCAACCAAAAAGAGAAGAAAAGTGATAAAAGACACTCTTGTTTGTCTCTTTTCCTACCTGCATTGCTCCCAAACAACCACCATTTGCTGCTACCCTCAGCTTTGGCCCTTTATAAAGTGCCATGACCCTGCACTGAAATTCTGACCAAGGCCAGTCTGCCTTATTACCTCAGCTAAAATCTCAGGCAACCTTATGAAATGCCTTCTTCATGTCAAACCAAATTATCCCTTGACAAATTCAGTTGCTTGCTGTCTGCAGTTTAAATTTAATCCAAAAGTAGATGCCAGTGGTATTCTAACTTTATCCTCCTCACAATGGCACCCTGGGCCTCTAATACCAGATAGGGAATAGCAACTAATTTGGCTTGCAGCACCTGACAAACATTTTAGCATAATGACAGCATTTATTAACCATGTAGGTCTACTGGCTAGACAATCCCTTTTCTGGTGTGTTCTAGGAGCAATGACTGCTTAAGTGACTTGCTCAAAGTCATATAGGCAAATAAAAGCTGACAGAATCAATCTCTGTACAGCTCGCAGCCATAACCCTCTGCACCAACTACCAAATATCAACATTAATGAGAAAAGTAGGCATATATTTATCTTGATGTCCACCCCCCCCCACCTCCTTTAAGTGGTATTACTGCTATCACCTTTAATAATGGTGGTATGGGGGCCTCCCATGAAAATTGGAACATATCTTCTAACACTTGTTCCCCATTATTTTTTAGCAAACTTCCAGAAAACGTTCCACTTCGCATGCATTCACTATTTAGGATTGCACACAGCTCTGTGGCTTCTGCATTTAAGACATCCTTAATGGATGCCTCAGTTTTGATCATATCAATAATCCCCTAATTCTATGCTCTCTGCATACAGATCATGGTAAAAATATGTGAAGACTTCAAAAATGCACCCCCGTAGTTCTGCTATTTTCACTTTATCATCTAGCCTTCTTATTCTTTCTTTTTCTTCTTCTGTCTTTTGAATGAAATTACAACTTTTTTTCATACCTACATCTCCATATGCCCACCAAACTGTCCTCTTTAGGCCTTGGGTGATGCAGCCTGTGTTTATTCTTAATCTGCAGCATTTCTGTGTATATATTGTTGGAGTCTTCTTTTTACCAGGATCTGTATGTAGCCTGTCTATGCTTCCTGCTTTACTCAGCTCTTAGTACCTCAGTTCCCCTTCCTCATCCTTTCCTGGAGTATTCTCAGCTATTGCACCTTGCTCTAAACTTCTCCTCTCCACTCCTCTCCTCTTTATTGTCTTCCATTCTTGTGCGTCCATAATAGCATGACTGCATTCCACCAAAAACTTCCCTTCCCTGTACTTTGGGACTAATATTAGATGTAGTTGACTCTGCTATCCCTTGTAACATCATGGTTCTTTCCACAGTACCCCATTCATGTAGATTCCACTTTCATCCCACTAGAATCCTATCTCACTAGTCCTGTACACCCACCAAATGGTGTGGTCTGACAGTTTCCTCTCTGGCAGACTATTTCAGACTATAATTTCCAAACTGAGCCAATCAGCAGATGTAATCTAATCTATGCGGCCACTGAGAAGGTAAATACCTTAATAGGTCCCCCTTTTTGTCATTCAGACATCAATAAACACTCTGTTTACTAACTTAAAAAAACAGTTTTTGACACATCTGATATGTTTCTTATACACCAAGCAAACTGTACAGCTTAGTGTCTCGAGGTATATTAAAATCTCTCCTCTTCAACTATTCTGTCATCTTCCACATCTGTCTCACTGATTCTTGCAAATTTGTCAGAAATATTTTACAAGTTTCCTCATTCATATTGGGCTCATAAAAGCATCCTGATCTACTTCCATTCAACCCACTGGCCCAGTATTCAAGGGGCCTCAGTTCTCGCCACTAGCACCAGTGAGAGACATACACATTGGGAGGATGACAAGTACACACACACAGTAAAGTACAATTTCTCTTAAGATCACACAGGGATCACAGTCAGTCTGGGGCTGGATTTGCCTCTTTCTTCAGATCCCCAGTAAGACTCCCCACTGGCACAGCTACAGGATTAAGATCTCAGCCGAGTGGCCAAGCTAAGACCTCCAGCATCTTCTCTGTCCAACCAGTGCTTTGGTCCCTGCCCAAGTAGATCACACACACACACACACACACACACACACACACACACACACACACACACACACACACACACACACACACACACACACACACAGACACACACACACACACACACAGATTTGATTGATACATAAACACACACACCTGGGAAAATCTGGCACAGGTTTACTAGTTATGCCCCCTTCTGCCCAGACTATAAGGTAGTACCAGCTGCCACCAGCCACCCTTACTTATCAGCTACTATATGGTCCTTACCAAAGGGTGTCCAATTCTACTGTGTAATGTTACTATTATCCAAATGGTAAGTATGACCAAGACTAAGGCTATTGGAGTGGCCTATACAGTGTCACCAAATACATATGCAAGTGGCCTAAGAGCTTAAATATCTCTAAACAAACCAGCCACAATTAAAAGGGTTAAATATATTTAATAATAAAGAAAAGAACAAGACAATATTCAGACAACACAGTAACTACAGAGTTCAGAATCATAGGAAATATTTTAAAACAACATTGCAGGACAGCCTCAAATAAATACAGAAAACATCTAAACTAATCTTTACTATATTCCTAGCTATATCTAAAAGATACTATGCCCTAAATAACGTACTTGCAGAGCAAAGCAAATGCAGATGAGAAGTGCTGAATGGATGTTTTTAGATCCAAGACAAGATACAAAATGCACAGTCTCTGAGAGAGTTCCCAAATTAATATCAACACATTACTGCTGGGTTAGCCTAGATGACATCACTCTTTGTCACCTGCCTTCAGTTCCCAGGCTAACAAAAACTTAAAAAAAAAATTACATTTCTCTGTGAAAAAATACTTATCTCTCAGATGTGCAGCTACTAGGAAATCACAGTGCAATAAAACACTTTACATTTTAAACTTAATAATTATTTTTGTTTCAAGAAAATAGAAAGAAACTTCTAGCTCTACTCACCCTGTCTCCTTCAGTGAAACTGAGAGATAAACACACCCTGGGATTCATGAAGCTCGGTGCAAGGCCGGCGTAAGGCTTGCGCCGGCCGTGCAGCGTATATATGGAGTAGTCTCGCCATATGCATATTAATGAAGGTGCGCAGCCACCACAGCCACGTGCATAGGAAGCGTGCGCGAGTGCAAGGGGCGTATTGAAGTTGCGCAGGGAGGCATGTCAATGTCAGCTGTCGAGGAGCAACCTAAACTGCTGAATATTATATTCCATCAGCAATAGTAATCGTACCTATCAGTGTCCGTGGATACTGAAATGTATGCAAAGCATAGTCCCTGTGAACAGAAAATGAAGAATCAAACACAAATGCACAGTAGGGAATAACAGGTCCCTACCCTTGAACAAATGACATGAAAACCGTGTGCCCGTAGTCCAACATAGTGTTGATAGCTATACCATGTGGAAGTGAAACGTATCATATGTTAGCGTGCCACCAGTAGGTACGTCCAGTCCAATGGAGAGGGTCACCAGCCGACCCATAATGTGAGGGAGGGAACATAGCTGTGCAGATGTGTCCATAACAAAATACATGAGGAGAAATGTAGATATATGTAGTGACCATATGTCGAATCATATCCCACAAGTCATGTAATAGTCACATACAAAAGGTATGTCCGTATTTCACATACCAAATGTGATAGGAAATAGCATACACATGTAAACGAAACAGAAGGAGCATATAAACAGCCATAACAATACGAACACATATAGGCTGAAAGGAACAGTATGATCCATACCATCGACCAAGATTACCACCTGTCCCACTTTGCAAGCGACAGTCCCTCTGTAGGCAGATGTGTCCTGACACAAACATGTAAAACTGGCAAATGTCCAGAGAATATAGGACATAATTCTTCCATAGACGTCATGCAATAGTTGCATTAAACATATTTCACTAAACGTATATTACATAAATGTCATAGCAAACAGAATAAGATACCGAAATGCTACAAGAATAAGCTTAGATATAGGCAAGAATTGTAAGTTCTATCTGCCGAACTGACCATGGGTATGTGTCGGCCTGTAAAATATGCTGTGTTCACCGCAAATGTCACAGTAGGGTTGCCACCTTTTCAAATGGCCAAAGTGGGACATGTTTGGTACAGACATCAGATTTTACAGGCCGACACATACCCACGGCCAGTACAAAGGACAGAACATAACTGTTTTGCCTACAGAAAAGCGTATTCTTGTAGCAGTTTAGTTGCTCATTCTGTTTCTCATAACATTTAGGTATTTCAGATACAGAATAACTGTTATTCAGATACAGAATAACTGTTTAACTGTCCCTACCTCACCTCACCTTGCCTCTCCAAGCCCCCATTTCAACTCTATAACCTAAGAGTCCACAATATAGCACTATTAGTTCTTCTGTTCAAAGTCTGTACCCTTTTTTAGTTATATTTACAACTTCTTGTCTGCTTTATCTTGCCTTGAAATGTCAGTGTATCTATTTGTCTTAACTCTGTATTGTATGTTGTCTTTTTATTGTAACCATGATCTTGGAGCTTTTCTCCCCGGGCCTCCACTGAAAATGGACATGTATCCAGTTGGACTAGCCCGGTCAACAAATGTAAAATAAAATAAATAAAAATAAAATAAATTTAATGCAACTATCACAAAAAATATAAGAAATAATTTTCTCCTAAAATCTCAGGACATTTGCCATGTTTACAATTACATGTCAGAATACAACTGCCCAAAGAAGGACTGTCCCTCGCAAAGTGGGACAGGTTGTAACCCTATGTCACACTGTGGCCAATTGAAATGGTGGAAATACAACCGTCGACTGTGGGGAAGCATTGTCCACAACAGTCGGACATGTGTAAGGAATAGCTTGGACATAGGAAAAGGTGCCATCCTACCAATGAGTACAACAGGCTGGCAAAATCCAGAAGGCAGCTGTATAATCCGAATGTGTATGTGACACAGTCGAACGGGTAGTACCTGGATACACCAACCAAGTAATGAAAGTGAAGTATGGGCGTGTACCTATGTGCGTGAGGTATAGCATGTGGAAAGCAGACATGGCAGGATAGTCCACACAACCATAAAGGTACCCGACACATGTAGGTTAGTCAATGTGTAACTCTGGCCGTGTCATGGGCCAACAACCAAAGTAGTGCTCTATGGGGTGTGAGGAATTCACGTGTGAGGGGTGGGTGTTTAATGGTAAATTCCTCAAAGGCAATACTGTGTCGTATGCAGAAAAGATGAACCAGAGGTGTACGAGGGGGCAGCGGATGAAGTGGAAAGAAACACAACCACATGTAGAAACAGCTGCAAGACAAGCAGACAGGCCATAGTGTAGAACACAATCCCACAAACATATGAATATGGAAATATGCGAGACAAATGTATAGATACATCACCATCACATACCCACAGATGGGTCCTGATGGAACTGGCCATAACAAATGCAACACACCTGGATGCATAATGGCCTACCCAGCATACCCTCCACAACACACAACCTGCCACCATACCAGAACGTCCACCAAATCCAGCCGTACTTGGTCCACTGTTTTGTTGCAGAAACAGCCACACACAGTGACCCCTATGCATATGTAGTAGGTATTGTCACCCTAGGCAGTGTCAGGATTGCAAACCATGTATCCCCTGCATGTAGAACCCCCTGCACATTTTCGTGAAGCCACAAAAATCTTTGTTATCTAACTTGTTTTGGTCTAGTCCAATTTTTGGGATATCCCTCATGGGATGACCAACTTGTGTAAATAGTAGAATGGGTATGACGACATGAGGTGCAATCCAGTAGATATTTGGACACAAGTCAGAACGTGCAGTGGAGGTCCATGACACTGTCCAGCCCTAAGTGCGCATGCATAACCTATCACCCAGGATAAAATACCTTCCCGTGACGCACGTGTCCAGACACGAATAGGAGGGAGAATATAATGCACACATTTGCAAAGTGGAAAACGGCATGAGGGCGAGGAAGACACTGATGTAAATAGGTCAACCCTGATCAAGTGTGAGGGACCCTGACTGTGTGCAGTCATGACCGACCATACCTGTCAACCTGTGTAAGCAAGATATCTGGACAGAGCCGTGAATATAAGTGAGACAAAGGTCCAAAAACAGGGACAATCTGTAAAGATAGCTCTTAGAAACATAGACATTTGATAGAATAACAGTTTGCACATTGACATTAATGTCTGGAGTATGAAGTCTGAAACCCAACTGTCTGTCAGCACGTTCTGACTGCAGTCTGTAATGCTGAGCTACTGCTGTGCCAGAACACAACAGCATATTACAGAGGTCCGTGCCATACCACTCAACTGTCCGGATATTCACAGAATGACTAGGGTCACCACCTGTCCCACTTTGCGAGTAAAAGTCCCTCTGTAGGCAGTTGTGTCCTGTGGAAAAAATCAAGACATAGCAAATGTCCTGAGAGTTTAGGACAAAGTTATTTCCTAAGTTTATTTAATAGTTGCATAAAACAGTTATTTTATATATGAAACTTCTAAATGTTATGTGAAGTAGCATAAGCAATTCAAATGTTACTAGAATAAGCTATTATATGTACAAAAAAGGTTAAACTTCTGTACTATGCACGGCTGTAGGTATGTTTTGTCCTGGAAAATCTGACATCTCTACAGAACATGTCCCACTCTGGGCATTTGAAAAGGTGGCAACCCTAAGAATGACCCATAGTATTGGTGTGTGCCTAAGTTCGCCCCATAGTATTGGTGTGTGCCTCCGTCAATCTGCACCAGTATGGTAAATAGCCGAGGATTGACATCACTAAATAATGAGAAATATCCTGAGTTTAAGACTCCACAACCTGCAGAAAAGTCATGCTAATGCAAAACCTAGTATTCTATCAATGTTCTAAGCTTGTAAGAGCAATCGTTAAAATGTGTCCCTAATTGTCCCCCCATCATATAGGTTTTGCGCAGGTTTGGTGCTCTAAGAGGTTGAGAGGTATGGTCCATACATATTTACAGTAACAACCCTTCAGACTTGTGTAATGTACAACTGCATACCTGTAGTCACTTCATGTCCAAAATAATAATCTCCGTATGACTGTATACAGGTAATAGTCAAATGTGAATGGGAACACCCCTCACCATGGAGTATGGACTGTAACAACCCCACCCATAATATGTAATGCCAACAGAATAAGCTGCTGACAGGTGCCCAAACACCTGTGCCTATAAACACAGGTAAAACTTCAAAATAGGCCAGGAAAGTTCCGTTCACCAGGTGGACAAGCCTAAACCCAGATCACTACATGAACAACCTGACAATCAAAGACCTGTATGTGGCTGGACTATATGCCTTGGTGTTCTGCATATCCTCGGAGTGATTAATAATGCAGCCGAAGTCCACATCAGTAGGCAATAGGGAATGTGTAATATGTAGTACCGCCTTTTTCCCAGCAGGAGAATGGATGCCTGTGTTGTAGGTGAAGTGGTGAGGCATATGTTGATGTAGCTAAATACTATGGGTATGCATATTAATGAGGGAGAACACCAATAGAATAGTGGTTCCGGCATCCGGCCAATGTGAATGCAGTCCCGGTTGACCTATGACCAATGCACATATAACTTGAAAGTGTAATGAATGCGTTCGTGCTGTACACACATTTAAATATATAAAGGTGAACGTGTGTTTTGCAGCAGTCCGTAAACTGGAATACACGTTCACCTTTATATATTTAAAGGTGAACGTGTGTTTTGCAGCAGTCCGTAAACTGGAATACAGATATGTAACTGTTACGGTCAGAATTATGAAAGTTCACGTAAGCACAATTATCTATGAAACATATGTAACCCACAATAAGGATATGCAAGTGCACCTGCACATGTGTAATCCACTCACAGAATAGAAAATGAATGGTGTTTTCCACACGTTCTATGTACATGGCTCATACCTGTTAACCCCGTAAAGTACGAAACCGGACAAAGCCATGACAACAACTGGTACAAATAGGGACAATCCCCAGATATTGCCCTAACAAACATAGAAAGTGGATAGAATAACAGGTGTGTCACTAGCATGGATTCTCTGAAGGGTATGAAGTCGTAACCTGAAATGTTTGTCATTATTTACCAACGTCAGTCTTTAATGATATGCCACTAACTTGCCAGATAGACACAAGGCTATGAAAAACGGACCAAAGATAAGAGGCAAACAGCTGTACATGCAGCGGAAATCTGTACAGTTGAAAGGTATGATATGGAGATTTAGATACACATATATCCACAGACATAAACCAAAGCAAATTATGAGATGAGGAATGTACAGACATATGTATATATGTACATATATATATATATATATATATATATATATATATATATATATATATATATATATATCTATACACACACAATACATGAATAGATATATACACAACAAACATATGTCCCTGTACATATAACACATGTACATAAATAGGTCACGGTATAGCTATTATGGATAGACAGACAGACATGCATGAAAGGAGAATACACCGATGCTTTCCAAAACATTGCTTGGAAAGTACCAGTGTGACAGGGCCTGCAAGTTCTACACATTAAACATGAATATAGGTGTCCTTTGCAGGACCCCAAAAATTGATCCTGTATGAAGTGTGAACCGTCATTGATGCAAAATACGTCACAGCTGCAAATACGATGTAGCTGTACATGCAACAGTAGCAGGTGCAAGGGTAATAACACATGGGTCGATAGAATGTATGACGTACGACCTGATAACCGCAGAGAGGGGAGTGCTTGGAAGTGTCCTCACACTTTATTATTGCTCACATTAAACATGCCTAATGGGTACTGTGGAGGGGTGTCAGGTATGGGAATCATGGGTATGCAGAAATGGGCCAAGGTGTTGGTTGGCACAGATCTATTAGGTACGCCCCATGGGAGTGATCAATATACCTATGTGGGTATAGCACACGCCTATATTCTCCAAAAAAGTGCAACCCATCTACTGGATGTTGTGTAAACCATTGGGGGAAGACGTAGGGACCTATATCAGTGTCATGTAGGTGATTATCATGGATGGACATGCATATGACCAAGATGGTAACCATACCTGCCAAAATGTCAGAATAAGACAGCTGGACTAAGGCATAGTACACGAAAGACAAATAGGGACTATATTAAATATACCCCAGACAAAGTCAGAACATTGATAGAATAATTGCATAGTCAGGAATATGAATGTTATGAGAGGTAGTAATCATGAAATAGAAATGTCAGTCTTGATTACCTAACCGCACAGTCTGTCATGCCTTGCCAACAATCTACCAGAAAGGCACATTATCATGACAAATGTAACAGATTCATAGGTCAAACCTCGGGGCGTATACCCATAATGCGTACAGGTGAGAGATATGAAGGTAACCCATCCTAATTAAATGTACAGAACTAGTGATACTAGGAGGGCAGGTGAGAAGAAAGACATCAGGACAAATGACAAAACATGTACAAGTCAAAAGCATGTATTTCCACAAATGTGAATGACAACGTATGCCCTGTGAAAGTCAATGTGGAAGGTTAATAGACTCAAAAGACATGTGTCCCTCAGGGTGTCATGCAGTGTCACCAATACAGTGTCCAGTCCCCCATACTCGTACGTGAGCTCTGCCACTGACGGAAAGCGCAAATACCAGCATACACATAAGGTACATGATAGAATAATTAGTGTGGTAAGCACCTGTTGGCCTGTGTGAGGAATATAACCCTCTGGGTGGGTGTGTCCTGCAATAGGAATGTAATGGCAACTGGCCTGTGATGGCGCCATGTATTGTGTGTATTGGTGTAAGAAAATTGATTTCCAGTATCAGAAACATACCTCGCTACTGTACGAATGTGCAGATGTATGCCTCATATGTGTGGTGTGTTCCTCTCACAATCTGTACCTGTCTGCCAAATAACTGAGAACTGACATCATTAAATAATGATAAACATATGAGTTTAAGACCCCAAATCCCTCAGAAAGGTCATACTAATGCAAAACCTATAATACTGTCAACTATCTATGTTTGTAAGAGCAATATGTATAATCTTCCCCTATATGTCCCCCCATCATGTAAGGCTTTGTACAGATGTTTTGCTCTAGGAGGTTAATAGGTATGATCAGAAACAGATACATGTCTGAGGAAACAGCATTAACGACCGCAAGATAACTCAGAAGGTATGAAAAGCGCTGCAGTAGGAAGTTCAGTATTGGCCGCAGGTATGTGCTAACATGTCAAATGACACAGCAGTCTACATGAAGTACCTATAGGGTGTCACCTTTACCAATGATGACAGTGGGACATACCCACAGCCATGCATACACCACAAATAGACATAGCACACAGCAAAGCCTAGGCCATGGTACACGAAGCCTCCGGCGTGTATGGATTGAGTGAGAGTACAGCAAGGAAAGATGACTGCCAGGCTATTCAGCAAACACCTGTAGGGGCGTGCAAGACTGCCCGTAACACGAGCATTGGGATTTGCAACATACCCCATTTCTATGCAAATGATGTAATTACGCGATACATGAAACAGTAAGCTGTCTGTGCAAGAGCAGAGTTATGTGCAGAAATGTACCCAGATGTTATGTGACTAACGTTTTGCACGTTGCTAAATGGAGCAATGACAGCTGCAAATACATTATGAATACAGTCAAAAAAGCATGCCAATGTCCAAGTCCAAGGCCAGTGGCAGCTTTAGTAGTTGTCCTCCCCCGATCCCTGGTGTGGAAGCGTAGCGCAGCGCCACGAGAATGCACTGCACTTCAAAACAAGACATATGTATAATATACATACAAAATGTAGGTTTAATTAGATGTTAGCACACCATGCAG
>NC_056747.1:1093848723-1093916223 GCF_019279795.1 Protopterus annectens | reverse complement strand
ACCGCAGTCTACACTGCAGCCCTTGAGACATCGCCATGTCGTTGCTGCAGCAGTACACAGCCATACATTACCACAACACTGTGTGACACATGACCAGTGGACTGTACAGAGATCTACAGCAACTGTGCAGGGTACACATGTACTGACAGGATTCCAACAGGTGTTATGCATTGCAAGTATACCACTATACATGACCAGGTCAGCTCAAGACATACCAGGGGCCCTGGGTCTTACACAGCTGTGACAGATGAGTGTTGCTGTACACCAATGAACACACATGCTTGGATATGTCAAACATGTGATTGTAGTGGATGTGTGCATGGACCACACACACACACAACACATATGTACATAGCTAAGCCTTTGCTGTCCCCCGTGCAGAACAGAGGCCTAAGCAATCATACACACACAAATGGAAGGTGGGTCCATGTCTGTTGAATGCTCACAGTACAGGAGGTAGCAATGTTGAAGGAGGACACATTCCCCTGTAGTAGTCACCCATGACACCCGTGAATCATACCACAGTCCATGTGTCATGTATGTCAACACACATGTCCACCAATAGCAATGCATACAAACATGGCTACAGGAGACACATGTAGGACCAACGCACATGTACAATCTGTACTGTGCATGGAGCAACCATGCATGTGCAGGGGCCAATGTCCGTAACACAGCTGTTCCTAACTACAACATGCAGTCGCAATGCAGCCCCATCATTGACACCTGTATATGGTGGCATACAGACAGTACAGTTGGTTGTACATCACGTATGGAGGGATCTGTGTACATAAAGTGGTGATCCACCTGTGTAGATGTATGTGTTCCAGGGATGGCTCACAGGTGTGTCACACGCCACCCTACCATGCCATGTGCAAACAGTACACTATGTCACTGTTACTTGCTGGTGATGACTTAATGCATACACAGCAGTCAGGTGTTACCAACTGTATGTCACATGACACCTGTATCACTGACATCCTCCCGTGTGCACATAGCCACACAATTGTCAGACATAGCGTCGGTACACATACTGCAGACAGTACCGCTGCATATCTATCAAACGGATCATCATATGGCAGGTGTATCATTCCCAGCCCTGCCATGTGTGTCTGCTTGTGTGACCACACTTGTCACATATGGAGGGGACTACATTCCAGATGTAACACATCCCTGTACACCATTGTAGAGATATGTACATACTGCAGTGTGGAAAGCATGAGGTCGGCAGGTGTGGTGCATCACACACATCGGCTATCCGTACACACATATCTGGTCACCACAGTGTGTGTGTGTGTATGTATGGCTGTCTGGTGCTTGGTGTGAGGGTGTATGCTACCATACTGTGGAAACAGGATCACTAACCCCTCATGGTGATGCAGTCTACTACCCTGTTGATGCCATCGGTCCCAGCCATACTGGGTACCTGTGCATGTCCCTTCTCTGTGCCATGTTGTGTGGGTGCAAAGTACTGTGAGGGTGATGACCACATAGGCAAGGGTCCACACATGAACACTATGGGGTGTGTTATAGTGCTGTAGACCCCGTGAATGTGGCCATGTTCCTGTACTGTGACAGGGTATTACTGCTATACAGTGTGGCCTCATTCTATCAGGTGGCCTCTAACGTCATCATTGGCCTGACTACTGTGTACAACTTCTGCACCATGTCAACATACTTGTAATGTTTCCTGGTATGTATGTCACATCTCTGTCCGCTGTAGCCTGTTCAACTGACCACATGCTTCAGGTGCAGTATATGTGCAGACATCTGTGTCATGTTCAGACATCTGTGTCATGTTCGACTGTCCAACAGTCAGGTTGAGGGTACGTTTAGCATGCTGATATTGCCATACGTGCCTGTGAGTACTCCACAGTTACACATGGGGGACTGCAAACACTGCTACCTGTAGGCACATACCAGTACATCATAGGAGGGAACCAGGGCATTACCAACATGCTATTACTGTTGTAACCGAGACACATACTGTGAACATATCACAATGCATGCTGCACCTGGACTACATGGTATGACTGGTGCATGTTGACAGTACACCACTGATGTCACATACACATCTCTCAGTATTCACACACGTCCAATGCAACATACACATCCCTCAATATGCATACACAAGTAATGTTAGATACACCTCTCACATCTCAGTATTCACACAAGACCAATACAACATACACATCCCACAATATGCATACACAAGTAATGTTAGATACACCTCTCACTATTCTGTTCACCCTGTGCATCAGACCATATGAGCATATCCCTGCACCAATGGTGTGGATGACAGGGATGTGGCACAGGCTTCATCATATGCACAGGGTGATACTGTTTGCCAGGGGCATAGGCTGCTCCAATGGATGACATCATGTGTGCGGGTAAGGGCCAGTGATTTGAATGGACATGTCTGTTCCATATGCATGTGGGTGTTGTGGAGTCCTACAGTTGTGTTTGCTGTGTGCGTGTATGTGTGCACACAGTTCTGTCATTTGTGAGGCCTACACAAGGGTATTATGGACAGCTCCAGATTGTACAGACCAGGTTGTACAGCTCACTGTGACCGGACACGGCTACGTGTCCTGTGCCTGCCAGGGGTTGCACGGGCACTACCAGGCAGAGGTACAGAATGGCTACTGTCCGATGACACATGGCCACTGGAACCGTGTCCCTGCCGGGAATGTCCAGGCCCACATCCACATGGCCTGCTGTGACCTGGTGTGGACATCACAGCACCAGCTGCACTGCTACTGCTACTGGCACTATGGGAGTGGCCATGTGAGGTGGCACGCTCACGTTGACCTGCACTAGGTAGTGTAGCTGGCCTACATCCATGTGTCCTATGCCTCACCCCTACCAGATGTTCCAGCACAGACAGCTCACACTCATGGATTGCCATGCCACGGTCGAGGATTCTGACCATGTCACCCAATCGCCTGTCCAGAACATCAGCAAGCTGCTGTTGAGCACCTGCCAATGCCTGGATGTTGTTGTTTAGGGTACTGATAGCAGCCCTCTGCAGCCTCTGCCCTTCTCTGTTCTGCTGTTCGGCACATGCCTGTGCCACCATTACAGTCTGGAACATGCGTCTGGTGATTCCAGCTGCTGCACTATGTCCTGCAGGTGCATGTCTGCCAGAGGTCCTCCTACGAGCAGCACCAGCCACATGCCTGTGTGGCACATCTGCAATCAGTATACTGCCAACATGGTGTGGAGACACACCTTCTGTAGCCACCACACATTCCTGTTCAACGCTAACAAACACTGACTGTCCTTCCCCTATGGCCACTGTAGATGCGGTATGTGTTGGCAGATGAACTGTGTGCGGGGAAGAGAGGGACATAGCTGGGATGCCAACCATTGGCACAGATTCCGCCCCTGACATCCCTGCCTGTACCTTGTGCATATGTTCATCACTGCTAGCATCTGTGGGGACACTATCAGATGGACCACAGGAGGGTAATGCATCTACATCACCTGTGAATGCAAAGAAATACTCTACATTACAATAGACACATACACACTGACACACGCACACTGATACACTGACACACACACTGACACACTGACACAAACACTGACACATCGACACACACATTGCCACACCGACACACACACCGACACACCATGCATGTGAGATGACAGATGGCATGCAGCATGCTTGTGATACAGCTGACAGCATGCAGCTCAGACATCAATAGTGTTTGTAAGCATACTCCCTGGAATGCACACTACAGCAGGCAGGTGTCATATCATTATCCATGCAATTCACACAATCATGGTAGTATGCATGCATCCCCGTGATACACCATGAGGACCAGAACAGGATAACAGTACACATGGCTGATGTGACCTTGACATGTAATCTGCTGACATATTCATTAACATGCATGCATGCCTGACACAATGGTGTCATGACACATGTACAACATCGTACTGGGTGTCACATTGCGGTGTTGTCCATATGCATTACAGATAGAATGCATGTTGAGCAAATGTGCATGGGCATGGTAGGGGACTGGGCCATCTACATTGCTGTACAGTGTGATGTACAGACACTGTGCCATTGCATGGGATCATGAGGCGTCTATATTGCTTAACAGTGCATGTCATGTACACATTGCATATTCAGAACTGCATGCATACCCATGACATACCTGTGGATTATGACCTACAATGCTGAGGTGTATACACACCCAACCATGCTGTGTCATGTGACAGGTCACTGGAGGACATACAGATGACACCCCTGCATGATGACTACAGAGTGTTAGCTGCCTGGCAACCATGTCCACACATAGCGGACCTGTCACGTCACCATTTCGCACATGACATTGATGTACCACGCACACATGGTGCACAGCTAACAGTGATGTCCTACGGCAGGGGGGAAGGTACAGTTTTTGTGCCCTGGTGTCACTATCAGTGGAATCTGTGAAGGTGACTACTGTCATGCTATGACACAGACATCATGTTCAACACATCTTATGAGGTACATGTCACTGACACCTCCACTAGCTGTGCACAGGCATTTATGATGTGCAGTGTACCACATCACCTGTACAATCAGTCTAGTATGGCTGTACTTGGACCATGTGTGGACAAAGTGGGACAGGATGTATCCACATCCCATCTTCTGTGTGGCTACATGTCTCTGGCCATCCCCCATGGCCATGTGTGCACATGTGTTGATCATGTATGTGATGGCCGTCTATCACACATGTCTGTGTTGTCCCATATGACATACACCCATAGATGTTGGTTATGTCACCATCCACAGGGCTATGCAGACAACAGTTGTATGTGTGGTATGTGGGGTATGGGTTATGGGAAATTGTGACAATATTGCAACCAAAACGCTACGTGTCTCAGACATGTCAGATGGAACATCACAATGTGTGAAACCATTGGAGGGGCACATAACACAATGGTGATGCCTGTGGTCTGCCCATATCACTGCTCACTGTGTGGTACTGGTTTGTGTACCACACATTGTTCCACTGTATAGTACTTATGCCTCCATTGTAGAACACCTCCACCATTGTATGCACAGCTGGACACACATGTAGCAATGACAAATACTGTAGTTTCATGTCTGTGTATCATTTCAGTTGTATATATTGCACATGGGAGGCCTGTGTGGATGATGGGTGATGTGACATGCATATCCATGTATTAACTGGCCACATGGTGAATAGATCTATGCTTTGACATGCCTGATACTGATGATAGACTCACCTGCAATGGACTCTTGTCTGTGCGGCACGCCAGGGGTACCTGTATAGGGTGACACAGCAGTATGAACATTATCCATGACTGCATGACAGCCACAGGGTGCACAGTGCAGGTTAACACATTCGCCTGTACAATAACATATAGTCAGCACATGTGTGCATACCATACCTCTCAACCTCTTAGAACAATAAATGTGGACAAAGCCTACTATGATGGGGGACATATAGGGACAACTGTGACATATTGCTCTTACTAACCTGGATATTTGGTAGACCAATAGGTTTGCATGCACATGGGTTTGCAACGGAATGTGCAGTCATAAACACTACTGTATGTCATCATTTAATGACTCCATTCCTCAGCTATTTGCCAGAAAGGGACAGATATTAAGGGGAACACACTGACAATATGAGGCAGACATCTGGACATCCTGCAAATACCCATACAGTTCAGAGGTATGGTGCATACACAGGGTAGCATGAAGCATGTGTGTCCACATACCTTGCATATGTTGTTACATTACATGATGTACACTGACACATGCACGTACGTGGGATATACTGGCCATATGTTCAGTACTGACTTACCAGGCAACTCCAGGCTCATTGGTTGGGAGACACCCACCTCCACGATGGCAGCTACTGTTTGTGGGGGCTGTTCTGAGGGTGTTCCCAGACTGGCCAGTAGCTCCTCTGTGTGTGTGAGGGAAGGCTGGGTTGGTGGCCCACCACCCGTACCACCTTGTTCCCTGGCGATTGCAGTGGCACGCAGTTTTGCATGATGTATGAGGTTTGTGCAGTGTCTGTGCACCTGCTGGTAGGTGCAGTTGTGGCCGCCCACTTCGTTGACCATCCTGCGAAGATCCTGCCACAGTTCATCCCGCTGCTGTCCATGCTGTGGCACGTGGCTAAATAACACCTCGTAGTTCTCATGGAGGTACGGTATTACGACATCATCCTCCTGTCGGCTATATGCTGGTAGGTGTGTACGCGGCATTATCTGTAAGACATGATGAAGGTGACAGGTCACATTTACTGACATGTACAGTGATACTGCTGCACATACATTCTAGTACATTCGCACAGTTATCTTTGCAGATCAACATGACACTAACACGACTGGCATGTATGTGTCCCACACATGTAACACCCAGTATGCATTGGATATCATCCCCAGTATATGTGTCACCTCATTAGTGTTCCTACTGCGTGTGATGTCAGTCTCCATGTAGACATGTCTGTTTGCATGCACTGGTGTTCTTACCTATCTACCCATGCCTGATGTATCCACGGTAATGCTGTTGACCTAGATGCTGTGGATATGTCACATATCAACACAGACACAGCCTTACTGGACTTGGGCAGTGACAATGCACCAAGTACGCATGGAAACCTGTACATGCATCTGTTTTTCCATAGACATCTACACTGCACATCTGTTCAATATCCTGCCACGGATCACCTGTGTTGCACATGTGATAGACATGGGACAATGGCTAGTCGGACGTCATTCGCAGGTAAGGTTATCAGCTATAGCATGTACGGGCTGGGTTTCCTAGCTGTATCCAACACCCATTACGCCACCACGAGGGGCATCAGTGACATATTACTGATTCAGATAGATGATACTACATCTACCATACGGCCATCACACCATGTATGGCAGGGATGATATGTGCAGCTATGTGGACAGGGCTGCATGATATGGTGGGAGTATGTCACAGGTATGGCACAGGGATCTGTCCAGCATGTGGCCATCCTAGTCGTAGGATGGTGGTTGTCCATGATGTATGTCTTTCAGATCAGGCTATGGACATGTAGCCTGTCTAACAACATAGTGTGGCATATGTCTGTATGCAAGGTGGATAGCATGCTGCATACTGGAGGTGAGTATTGTGGAGGCTGGTATCGGCCATCCACGCATGAGCCCTACCCCTGGAGGGTGATGTGTATTCCAATATTGGTCACACGGTTGCTGTGTATGCCTGTCCAATGATCTCCTTGCTCCTGGATACCACCCTGTCATGTCATGGGTACCTCGGATGACTACCTAAAGGGCCAGGGAGATGTCTCCAGCTCAGGGAGGTGTACTACACTACACCATCCCTAACACTGTGTCCATACTGTTGACCACAGCCTAGGTGTTTCTTAATGGGTATGTGGGTATTCCCCTAGTGGTGTCATTGCTGATATCATCCACCAGAATGTGCACATATGTCACACACATCACACACACAGCCCATTCTGTATGTTGTTCACAACAGTGTGACAACAATTGCCTATAGGTCATGGCCATTCACATCATCACATACACAGATGGCTGACATTTGTCTGTGTGGTATGGGCTACAATGCGGGTGGGGTACAACACATTAACCCTGGCTTACTGTAGCTGACACCGTGTGATATGCACATGTCACTGTAGCACCTTTGGTAGTTGTGAGTCCGTCAACAGGCCACTAGTAGAACACTCCTGTGACATACACAGGCATCTGTAGCCAAACATCTGTACTGTCTTGTACATCTGTACTGCTAACATCTACATTGATAATGGTTCATGGACCTGCAGACCATACCCGGCAGTGTTCTGATGCAGTGCCACCAATCATGATTGTTGTCAACACTTGTGGGTTGATAGTATACAACACCCTATCTATAATGTATGGGCATGCTCAGCACTTGTTCTGAGCTTCTTGGCACGTTATGAGCTACTGCTTAGTTGAGCACCCATTTCACACCAGTCCTCACAGGTACACTGTCTGTCCATACATTTCCAGCTTGATATCTGTACAACAGCTGTCATACACACATCACTCACATACCTCGTGAGACATGGTGGTTTCTATGGCCTGTCCACCTGCCATGTACCACTTATATACAGGCATGTCCAACTGGCATGTACCAGTGCTATTGCCTGTCACTATGATGACTATGTTGTACATGTGGCAATAGAGCTATTCTCATGTCCACAGTCAATGCACACCTCCCAACATACAACAGTACAGCCTGTGGGGGATGCACATATGCAGCCCTGCTGGGGGTTATACTGTCACCAATCCTGACTGCACCTGACAGTCATGTGGGGTTGTGCAACATTGGCAATGCACCCCACACATCACATGGTCCCACATGATCCCCACCACAGGCCACACATACGGAGACACCTTGTACAGTACCCCTCCATACTCTGTGTGGGCACCGACGACAGCCCACATTGCCAAACACAACCACACCAACCTATAGCCCACAGACACATGTGTCCATCACATACAGCCAATAGGGTGTCATAGATTCATAGGTTCATAGGTTCATACTAGGCTATCTGCCCTAGGGCATTTATAAGCCTAGCCAGAGTGTGTGTGGCTTTCACCACCCCTTAGGATGAGAATACTATACCCATTAGTTTGCTGTGCCTCTGTCCAGCAGTGATACAGAGATGATTCCCAGGGTAAACCTACGATCTCCCATCCACTCGTCAAGATTTCTCTTGAACAGAGTCAGTGAGGGGCTCTGCCTCACATGGACTGGGATTCTGTTCCATAGTGTAGGGAGTCTCTGGGTGATGAATCTGTCCCTCCAGCACGTCCTATTTATATCCATGTTGAGGTTTAAGTCTCTTGCTCTCGTGGCTCTGGTGGATTTGGATTTTTTGAGGTGGAGCATGTCCATTAATTCCGGGTTGGACATGGGCGTCATAACATACACAACACACCTGTCTTAGGTGACTGTCAGCAGTCACACTGCTGTTCCACTCAGCAGGCTACACAAGGCGATAGTCACTTACATCCTGCTGCCCAGTAACTGGTTCTGCAACATAACCTATGCACACATGCCACAAGTCAGCAGGTATGAAGTGACTCCCCTTCCATGTTTGTGTGACTGAAGTTGTCACTCAGGGCACAGACTACGTATGCAGGGACATGCAATAGCCCACCAGCGTTGTCGCCCTGATGATGTGGTCCACGCCCTGGGAAGCATTTTGCGGTCATCCGGACCTGTTACCACTGTATTATGAATGACTGTGTCACTCCCAACAGTTGTCCATGCTTCTGCTGTCATTCCACAGGCATCTAGTATATGTTCACTTTGACAGTCCTGGCCAAACAACATGATGCTGTGGCACAGTTGACCTGCACCTGTCAGCCCTGGGAGTACGGATCACATGTTGGACTCTTGCTGCTTTTATACTGCCTGTCTTGCACAGTGCCCAATAACAGTCACCACCAGAACGGGAACTGGCTAGCGAAGCATGTGGTCATGTCTTACAATGCTTGACATCATCCTCTGTGATGCACGCAGGCAAGGCACACCTGATACTGCACCACTGCAATATCTCTGCAGTGACTGGGACCTGCCTCTTGGCTCTGTGGAGCACACTTGCAATGACTGGGTATAGACAGACAGTACCTCTCAGGCACGTACCTGGACTGGCACACCCACAGCTGAGGTGTCCCCATATTCCACTATGTTGTACACACATCCTGGCTGGTTACTTCGCACAATGCATCACAGGTGCTCCACGTGCATATAACTGTGTCCGGAACTACTGCTGCTTCTAATGTGAGACTGACAGTAATCCACACTTAACTGTGATAGCCACGCATGTACTGACACATTAGGCATACACTGTGCGTGAGTCATAACCTCCGCTCAGCTGGTTCGACCCATACACCACCTCCAAGACCAACAGTATCCTTGACATGGACACTACCAACATGTGCCTGCTGTTCCACACCTGCGGTTATCCCCTCATTGGTGGAATCCGAACATCTGCTACCCACCCTTGTTAGCCACATAACGGCACCACACACTTCACGGCATACACAGTAGATGAGTACTACAACACCAACTACAGATGTCGTATGAAAGCAGTAGTTGTTGCCATGACACACGTACAGGTGGACAATGCACATGCAAATTCTGAGACATATTCCAGTGCACTTCAATAACATGTATACGACAATGTGGTTCATGCTATTCCACACAGAGCCATGCTGGTACACACCACAATACAGACGACACTCCTGGGGTGCAGTCCCACAGACATACTTTACAACAACAGGTGGGGGCTGTTACACAGTGGTGTACATTCCCATGGGCAGGGTGACTCACTGGTCAGCCTCGGTAGGGCCACAGGATCCCACATCACATACACCATAACTAGCTATGTACACATTACTGCAACACATTCCGAGATGTACCACAAGGCATTATGGTGATATGTCGGTAGTCGTATGCAATACCCACATATGCTCACACATACAACTGTCACTCTGGAACATGACAGTAACAGGTGATGTTGGCAACATGCTGTCTGATTGCTTCATTGCTAACATTACACCCTCTCACTCCCTGCAGGGCCACATTCCTTGCAGGTACATTGCGGTGTACCTGCAGTCACACCTACACAGTACTGACCTGCACTCTATATATCCTAGGACACAGGCCCCTTGTCACCCTGCAATATCCTAGGCTGTGATGTCCACAGAACTCTGAACAACATGTCTCCCCACTGGGACACCATATTCAGTAATAGCCTTGTACCAGACTTTGTGGCCCCTGACTGGCACACAGCGACAGTAACACTCCTCACAGGTGGTGCCACACTGCACGACTGGGACTATTGCCCTACACACCTCACTGGACTGTTATGCATGGCTATAGGGCACATCATCATGGACATCATTCTTTGAGTCTTTGCTGTGCTCCAGTCCTTTGATGCCAGCTGGGTTGGTCTTGTTGGGGCCACAGCATGCCTCCTACACCTGTTGAACACCTTTCCTACAGTCGCAAGAGTAGTTGATGACGACATGG
This sequence comes from Protopterus annectens, assembly GCF_019279795.1. Taxonomy (NCBI): domain Eukaryota; kingdom Metazoa; phylum Chordata; order Ceratodontiformes; family Protopteridae; genus Protopterus; species Protopterus annectens. The sequence continues at coordinate 1,093,905,167 of NC_056747.1, read as the reverse complement.
GTGTCCACACAGCCTGCATTGTCCTCTCGCTGCCATTCAGCACTGTTCTCCATTCTGGTATTGACTACATACACATCCACCTGAACATCACAACATATGTCTCTGTATGTTATGCAATGTGGCTAATGGACGGGACACAATCACTGAGGGTGGCAAACCATATCACATACTGCAATCCAGTTAAACTCGGCTTACCACAGTCCTCAGTCATGGGGCCCTCATGTTCAGTATATGCTTCCCTGAGGTACAGGCTACCACTGAGGGGACTTCCCTGCCTAGCTTTACAGACCACTGCATAGCCAGCACTGTTGTTGCTCCACCAGCTGATACAGACCCCATCCATATGGGTGTCACTGTGACAGATACCGATATGAACATCATGGCCACTACCTGCATGACACTTGGTGTGAACATCACCTTTGCAGTACACCATCCTCCCACTGGTTATCACATAGGTGTTATTCCCCTACATACATGTTGCATTGTACATGTTTGTAAGACACATGTATGTCACACACACTCCTGTGATTACCACATTGCCACTGTGGCTTGGATATCCTTCTACATGTTCACACATGTCTGTACTGGGTGTGTAGCTGGTACATAGGCACCCATTTACCTCTGAACACCGAACGTATACACACATCCATGGGTACAACACCCCACATAGGGTGTACCTTACACAACAGCTTTACATAACCCAACATTAAAACGCCATGATGTTTATTGAGTTACAACTGTTAATGTATGCGGCTTATGTACAGACACCACATCTGTACACATTTGCAGACTACATACTCAGGGGTGAAGTCTGCTGCAAAGACAGGGCCCATGTCTACAAATATGTTTATGGATATACGCTGCATACATGACATACACAATAGCCACTATGACCATGATGCGCATGGATATGTGCACACACGTGACTGTGTGTGGCATGTGCTTGGGGGCTGCATTCCCAGACCAGACACTCACCATGCTTTGGGACATGATTCCTGTGAACATCACGCATGGACAGTCAGTAGCAGTGTTCATGTGATACCTCGCTTGCTGGATGGTGGACACATGTTGCCAGGGATCACTGCAGTGGCTGTACTGTGCAGTGAGGCAGGTTACACATAGGTTCATAGGTTCATACTAGGTTATCTGCCCTAGGGCATTTATAAGCCTAGCCAGAGTGTGTTTGGCTTCCGCCACCCATTTTAAATTAATTTTGCTATGCCCTTTTTCGAGGTTAGTATACTGTGCCTCTGTCTAACAGTGACACAGAAGTGATACCTGGGGTAAACCTATGATCCCCCATCCACTCATCAAGATTCCTCTTGAAGAGAGTCAGTGAGGGACTCTGCCTAACCTGGACTGGGATTTTATTCCTGAGTGAAGGGAGCCTCTGGGTTATGAATCTGTCCCTCCAGCATGTCCTATTTATTTCAGTGCTGAGGTTCAAGTCTCTTGAGTGTGTAGCTCAATGGGATTTGGATTTTCTGAGGTGCAGCATGTCCATTAATTCCGGGTTGGACATGGCTTTGTACGTCAGGCACAGATCGCCTCTGAGCAGGTGGTATGCCACTGAGAAGAGCTGGAGTTTCTTTAACTGGGCAGCAAATGGCATCTGTTTGAGCCCTTTGATCCTCTTGGTGAGGTACTTTTGGGGTCTTTCCAGTTGCTGCAGGTGTCTGGTAAGGTGCATCCCAAAAGGGGCATTGTACTCAATTATGGGCCTGATGAAGGATGAGTAAAGAGGCATGATGACCTCCCCTGATCTAGATGTGAATCCCTTCATGATTAGGTGGGCTATATAAAATGTTTTTCTAACCACTTTGGCCACGTGGTTGTCAAATGAGAGATTGTTATCAACTTGGGTCCCCAGGTCCCTAATTAATTCTTCCGTACCTAATGGATTACCACTTATGTAGTAATTTGTGGGCACTTTGTTTTTGCCAAAGGGGATGACTATACACTTTTTGGCATTTAGCTTGAGGCCATGGCTCTGGCACTAGTTGTCTGTTTCTATGAGGCCCTTTTGGAGGATGCTTGTGTCAGCTGGAGAGTCGATTATGGTGCCCAGTTTGACGTCATCTGCGAACTTGGTCAGCCACAGTCCTTCCGTGTTGGCCTGTACCTCTGAGAAATATATACTGAACAAGAGAGGTCCCAGGACTCAGCCTTGTGGGACGCCACTTGTAACTGGTTTGGAGTCTGACATGGCTCCAGCAATTCTAACCATGTATGTTCTGTCCTTGAGCCAGTTTGCAACCCATCTAGTGACATAGGGGTTTATATTTAAGCTGGTGAGCTTATCTATAATGCCCGAGTGAGGTATTGTATCGAAGGCTTTTGAGAGGTCCACGTAGGCTGTGTGGACCTCCTTCCCCTCGTCAATGGCCTTGGTGACTGTTTCAAAGAAATCGACCAGGTTTAAGAGGCAGGATCTGCCCTTAACAAAGCCAAACTGGGTAGGATCCAGTGTCTGTAGGTCCCCAATATCTTTATTTATAAGGTCCATGATGATCCTTTCCATAACTTTGCAGACCAAGCTAGTCAGGCTTATGGGGCAATAGTTTCCAGGATCTGTTGAGGCACCACCTTTGTGGAGAGGGACCACCGTTGCTGTATGCCACTCTTTGGGTACATATCCTGTAGTAAGGCTGAGATTGAACAGTAGTTTTATGTTTGGGTTTAGCTCTTCTTGGAGTTCATGTAGGACGCAGCCTGGGACACCGTCTGGTCTCATTGATGCTGTGTTTTTTGCTTAGGAGAGGGCGGCTCTTACCTGAGCATCTGAGATGTCAGGGGGGCAGCACTCTGCTGGGATAGATATTTGCCCTTTTGGTGGACGGCGGGAGTTTGTGCTGAACCTGTCAGATAGGATGTTGGCAAAGTCTATGGGTTCTGTGTATTTTTTGTCATTTTGGACTAATTCTGAGCATATCTGGGAATTCCCACCCAGGTTCCTAACATAACTAAAGAAAGCCTTGTGATTATCCTTAGTGTCCTGTGCAATTTTTCTCTTGAAGCTGGCCTTAGACGATTTTATGAGTGCCCATAGTTTTTTGCTAATACTGATCAGAGATGCCTTCCCTTTTGGGATTTTGCTCTATCATGTAGTAGCTTCCTCCTTCTATTGTATAGTTTGTTTATGGCTGGGGTCCACCAGACAGGACGCCTGCCTTTGGAGGATTGGGTCTTGGTTTTATTTGGGATTGCATGATCCATGCATTCCTGAAGGTGTTCATAGAATGTGTTTATAAAAGATTCTGCGGTCTGGGCCGTATTTTTCACAGGCCTGGGGGCTTTGAAGGATTCCACCTCGGTTTTGAGGAGTGTGAAATTTGATTTAGAGAAGTTTTTACTGTGGTTTTTGGGCAGGGGGTGGGGTCGGGATGTGAATATCCAGTGAGATTAGTTTATGGTCTGATCTTACCAGTGAGGGATACACTTCTGGTCTGGAGCATAGAGTCCCCATGTTGGTGATGATCAGGTCCAGTATGTTTTCCCCTCTTGTGGGAGTGGTAACAAGTTGTTCCATAGCATTTGAGTTTATAAATTCTAGGAACCTTTGGGCTAGGGTGTTGGAGCTAGAGTAATGCTCCCAGTCTATGTTTGGGTAGTTGAAGTCGCCCAATATAATGGTGTTTGGAGAGACCTTCATATTTTCCAGTGTTCTCAGGAAGGCCAAGTGGAGTTCCTGGGTTTGGGATGGTGGTCTGTAGCAGGCTATAAACTGGAAGGTAGTTTTACCCACTGTTAGTTGCACATGGATAGTCTCTGATGCTTTGTGCTGTGCCACCAACCTGGAGGTGTGGGCATCTTTGACGAATATTGATACTCCCCCTCCTTTTGTGGTTCGGTCCAAGTTTTGGGGCTGAAAAGCATGGTATGAGGTATAACCTGGTGGTACTGGGGTGCTCTCGGGAGCCTTGAACCAAGTTTCTGTTACTGCACAGATATCGATGTTCTCCATGCTAAGGAGAGTTTTGAGTGCATGCATCTTGAGGTTTAGACTTCTGGCATTGAGTAGCACTACTCTTAGTTCCATGTCTCTTCTGTTCACAGGACACTACCCTGGAGAGGTGCCACTGGTGTGCACACTGTAGTTGTTGTTACACATTGAATTGCCAGACTGCATGGTACCCCACTATGAACCTGTGCAGCTATTGCATGTCCTTTGTGCATGGTTACTGGTATAGCCCTTCCAGTTAGATTGGCTGTCATGCTATTACAATGTCCCGTGACTACGGGCCATATGTATACTGTTATTGTACACACCAATCATGTTCATGTTTGTCTGTCACATCTCTTCTGCTATTCTAGTATGGGAGTAATGTTTGCGTCCTTTGCAAATGCACAGAGTGGAGTACATAGTTATTTCATCATAACTGTTTATACATATTTTAATTATATACTACTCACATCACTATATGATACCTTTGTTATGCATCATATGCCTGTTCTCCTGTGTCACATATCTGACGTATCAATCTACTGTACTATACATTAGACATGTTTTACATGGTATCCCATAATTCAACCATTACTTGCACAGAGGGTCCACCTTAGACATGTCATTGACGTTATATGCCCATACACATGCGTACTGTTACAGTATATCTACATATACTATCCCCTGCTATGGCACATACTTATTGGATATACCCTGCCACTGACGGTGGGTCATATGACATTGTTCTGTTTAATACTGTCATGTTGCATCCCTTGTGGTGTCTGTGCTGTTTACTGTGTGGCCCACTGCTGGACGCACATCTTCTACAAGCATTAGTACGATCAGCGAGACATCACTACATAAATACCATTCCCCACTTTATGCATGGCGGGCACTGTTAATTACTGCAAACCAGGCTATGCATACACTGACATTACGTAATACAGAACATACTATACATACAGTTAGTGTTATACATATCTTGATATCGTTCTGGTGTTTCATCTCTATCTCGCTCTTCTGTATCACTCTTTCAACTGTTATACGGTATGAGCATACAGTTTGCATATCTGGCAAGTCATCCTTATATACGTCTATACCTGCAACATGTGGTTTACTGCCGCCAATTGGTGGTCCAGTGTGACTAATTACATGCACTTCAGCTGTGCAGCTACTCCATTCGCCAATTATGTGGCAGCAGTGGGGTATAACTGAATTCTCCACCTGGGCGTTGGCCATTTGCCCTGCCTTCGGGGAGACGGCCTGTATTGTGTTTTGTTGTGTGTAATTGCAACTGCTTTGTGTAGAGCCAAGTCTATTTTGGGGTCATGCCCCCCGTGGATTGTATGTGATGGCTTGAGTATGTGGTTCTACCTGTGACTGTACCTGTCATCCCACCCGTCTGATAAAGGACTATTGCAAACACCTGTAACATCGCCATTTGTTCCGTTATACGACGGATACAATTTTGCATGGCGCCTTTAAATGTCTCTCACATGGTATGTCAATGGTTCAGCAGATGTAATTGACTAACTAGATGTTTGGGCTGTGATTGCAGTCTGTATTGCTATTGTTTACAGTGTGGAGGATGTAGGCGGGTGTACGTAGCATATACGGTTTTGTGGGGTTTGCATTTCTACGTAGTCCATATATATGTGTGTGGGCCCCTTCCCTAATTACAGTGCTATCACTTAATAGACTTCTATTACGGGAATTTACTTTGGGCCGTTGTTAATTGGTTTCTATATGGTATGCAGGTGCGGTTGATACTTCCATACCTCCGGATGTACGGCGATATGTGCAGGGATATTTGTAAATGAACGCTATCCCGTGTATGTTTGTCCCAGATATTTCATTGCAGTGGTGTTGGTGTCAGACCCTCTGTCACATGGCTTGCCACCTTTTCATATGGCCATAGTTGGACACTTGCGGGTCACACAGTGGTGTTTACAGGCTGACATATGGCCACGGTCAGTACACAGGATAGCACATACTTTTATCCTCATTACATACCTATTGTTCTTAGTCCTTCACTACTTATCGGTTTGCATGTAACATTTCCGTTTCTTACATACAGGCATGAGTATTTCCTGCAACTATTGCATATTATGTGGGACATACTAATGTCCTACACTCATGGACAGTTGCCCTTTCTAATGTTTCATGTCAGGACACACCTGCCCAGGGGGGGCTGTCCCTCCCAATGTGGGACAGGTGTTTACCGCATGCCTACGGATAGCTATACCCACACCTACCGTAATCATCTACCTCCGAGTTGCCACCTATAGACACACTATACAGACACACACACACACTTTAGTCACACGGGAACACACATGGCACCCTCAACACACACATACACAGGCTACATCACTCACAACCACAGTTGTACACGGTACCTACATGGACCGCACCGCTGACAGCGGTGACTACATGTCCTTACTATCATCCTATTGCTCGCAGTTCTACTGTTCCAGTACTGTGTTCTTTCTGTCTTTCATCCTCCTGGTTACATGTGTCGGTGTGTAACACATTCCATAGTTGGCGGTATCCTGTTTACTTCTACCTCAAAGGTGTTTAGAATGTCGTCGACCTATCTATATATTTACAGATGCCAGTGACCCCTTGTATATCGACATATAACACACTATCACCCTTTCTATCTGTATTTTATATATATATATATATATATATATATATATATATATATATATATATATATATATGTATGTATATATATATACATATATATATATATATATATATATATATATATATATATATATATACATATCTCAGACAGGGGTGGTGACAGGCATGCTACGCCTTTCATTGTGTGTTTGTCAGTGTATACTGTGCTTCCTGGACTCCGCACGTTTGTGCCTGTACCTGTCACATTACACACCTGCCATAGGTTAAGATTACCTCCCATCCCACTTTGCGAGGGACAATCCCTCTTTGTGCAGTTGTGTTCTGCGAAATATTTGTGAACATAGCAAATGTCCTGCAACTTTGGGACAAACATATTCCCTATAGTTTATGTCATAGTTGCATGACACACTTATTCTGTATCTGACCCACCTACATGTTACAGGACACGGAACACGTACCTGCGAGCATTACCAGACTATAAGCTTTTTATCTATGCAAAACACTGTCATTCTGGTTTTCATCCTGGCTGGGTGTGTGTCGTCCTGCTGACATCTGGCATATGTCCCACATTGGTCATTTGAACTGTGACAACCCTACCGTATGCACATCTTGCCTAGCAATAGTGTTGGGTGATTGTGTACATGACTTCCTGTTCTACTCCTGGCAGTGGTCGTTTTACCCTTCAGAGCAGGCGCTATTTGTTCAGGGGTGACTAATGCTGGTGTCACCTGTTCTGTACATCATTGACCGTGATCTGCGCAGTGGTCGGTGACACTTAGCCCTATTTCACGCATATCCGTATAGTTGTATTTAAACATTGCTTACCAGCTGTGGGCAAAGCTTATTCCCGCTAACATGTGCTACACATATTCTGATGACCTGCATCTGGAATGCATTACCCCTTGCCGTCGTGATTATGTGACATCCCTTGCGGGACGTGGGACCGAGAACATGCATGACAGTCACTGCATGTACCACTTGGACATCTGGGGGTTGTACACGAATTATGTCAATTTGTATGTGCAGTACACTACAGCAGTTACTCCACACTACACTCACATGGAAGACTCCGTTAGTTTACAACTTGATGGGTCCAGTTAATGGTATGTCCATGTGATGTTTACTGGCTGTACTCCAGCACTGGGTATGTATATCACAATTAGGTACACCCGATAATTTGCTACACCTTCATATGACCGTGGAGGCAGCAGCTGGGGTGACTAATGCCTGCCATAGGTACATCCCATGCCTTGACACTACATCCATGATTACATTTTGTGGAGCCCCTCAGTAACGCGGCGGGTAATCCATGATGACTGTGTGTAGGACAGTGTTTACACACATGTGCTCCCCCAATTGCCTCTGCTCCAGTACGAGACAGTTGCTTACTCGATGTTGTGGCGACGGGTGTCACTGTTTGCCCTGTTTGGTGTTTCGCCTCTGACAATCGGGCATGTACCTACCGATGTACCTGGGAACTTATACACAGAGCACCGACAGATGTTGATGGGCGCATCTACTGTTCAGGTGTTGACAGTTCTGTGTTCCCATGGCTGTTGCGTGTACAATGTTTGAGGGCTGCCTATGTAGGATTCCACAGTGGGCCACCTATACATCACAATTTACAGGTGGTCATGTTTGTGTGCCATCCATGTTACTGTGTGCAGGTGGGGAGGGGTGTCAGTCCGTGGGAGCCTACACTGTCAAGGTATGTGCTATACGTTCCCTCTTTGCCAAGGCGTAGGCATATTGGGCATGCCTCCATTTGCCTACTGGGGCTGGCACAGTGTGTCCATGGTCTGGATCCCTCTGTGCCTGTGTTGGCCTTGGCACTTGCGGTGGGCTGTGAGGCCCTCCCCCATTATGACCCTGCTGCAGCTGTTTCTGCAGGATCATATTATGTAGCATGGCACATACTATGAAGATGTGGTCACACATGCTTGGAGAGTACTGCAAGGCTCCACCAGATGTGTCCAAGCACTGGAACCGTGATTTCAGCATCCCGAACACATGCTCTATGATGATTCTGGTTTGTACGTGTGCCTCATTATGGCGTTCTTGCATTGATGTGTGTGCATTTCTGATGGGGGCCATCATCCATGGCTTCAGTGCATAGCCAGCATCCCCACAAGGTGACCTTGTGGGATGTCCCCCCTGACAAATACCTGATACAGCTGTGAGGCATGCCAGATATGGGAGTCGTGGTAGCTTCCAGGGCTGCCAGCACACACATCCATGATAATGCCCTGGGCATTGCACATGACCTGGCAGTTGATGGAGTGGAATCCCTTGTGGTTTATGTAGCACCTACCATACTCACCGGGAGGTGACTTAATTTGTATGTGTGTGCAGTCTATTGCACCCAGTACCTCCAGGTAGTTTGCCACATGATGGAAGTGACGCATATTGCTGGCCAACACCTCCTGAGTTCGGGGGAAGTGTATATGCTCATTGGCATGTGGTAACATGGCATCCAGGAACTGGTGTAGTACCCTGGATGCTGATGCCTGTGAGATCCCCATTATATCTCCAGTTGGCCTTTGAAAGGTACCTGTGGCTAGTATTCGCAAGCTTACACATACCTTCGTGTCCACTGGGATGGGTTCCCCTCTGTTGTTTCTGGTTCTCAGGCGTGGCCGGCACAGCTCTACTATTTGCTGTAAGATATCCCTGTCCACCCTGTAACGCTCTACTGTCTCCAGATCATGTAGCCCCTGGTAGGTTACCCTTGGTCTGAACACTCTTCTCCTCCTCCGAGGCCTACGGTGGTTGTCGGCATCATCCTCCACAACACCGTCGGTCTGTAACACATGCTGATGAATCACAGCTATGGCAGCTCCCAACATGTACATTTTAAAAGTTCCCCATCTGTTTACACCTATGGTGCGGTGTTTGGGAATACACAGGTGTGTGCTGGGTGCTTTCACACTTTATACTGTTTTGCTGTGAACACTGATGATGTCATAGGGTGTGTATGTACGATCGTGGCTACAGGGTATCTTCTATGTTTTATTTACGAAACCGCTATTGTGCTGCCTTTGGTGTTGCATTACATTTGGATGCCGTGAATTACTTCCTGCCCTTCTGTTTACATTTGTGCATGTTACACCTACCATTTGCTGGCATGCATCCTGCTGCCTGCTTTAATTTGTACTTTCCTAGACCTGGCTTATCTTGCGTAATGTGTGCTATTGCCGATCTACTGTGGGTTTGCTTTGCTCTGCTATGACAGTTCTCCTATCTTTGCATTCCAGGTCCTCCACACCTTTCTTTGCAATCCTATGCCTCCCCTATCCTGTTTTTCAGGTTTCTGCATACAGGCTTGTCTACTGCCATCGATTGGCCACCGTGTGTTGCTTGGTGTTAATTGCTCATTAGTACACCAATTACCCTGCTTCGGCATTTCCTTCTTTTCTTCCCCTGACCTTCCTGTTTGTGCTATTGTTCGCGGCGCATACATCCGCTTACCGGGTTTCGGGCATGGGTTCATCCCCATACACATGCGCTTTCGGGCACCATGTGTGCTCTGAGCTGAATGGTTCTATACCCTCCTCCCCACCCCTGTCCTTCAGTTTTGCTTAGCAACGGCCAGGCCAGATTTGCATTGCTCCAATGTGCTTACTGATACGGTGACACACCCCTCTGCTGATGTCATGTATCACCTTTGATACACTCCTCGGTGTTATAGCGCTGCGCCGTCAGGTACATCCTTAATCCAGCGGGACGTTTGCGATTCAGTATTACCTGCCTCATGTGCATGGCATTGACTACTAATTCATAGTTACAGCGCCGAACACTGTTGCGGGCCCCTGGCAACCCTTGCACCTTGCTTGTGGTGTGCCATGCCTACCATTGCATATTATGGTGCAATCCTAATTTGTCTTTCATTGCGATTTTCTGCCATTTTTTATATTTCCTTTGTATTCTTGTTTGCACACACATGCCCTGCGGTTGTACTGTGTGTTACTGTGGACATGACATTAAATGTTGGTTTTTAGGTGTTGTGCATCTTTTCTTGTGCCATTGGCTGTGTATTTGTCCATTGGCATATGTTAACTTTGTAATACATGCGTGTGGTCCGCTTCCATAACTCCGATGTTCTGCTTGGGAAAATGTAAACCGTGTTTTTTGGTTTACATTTCCATGGGCTTGTGCTACGCCTGCACCACTTCGTGAATCGCTGTATGCCTTCATTAGCATGGTGCGACACTGCGCATGGGGTGATTTGCATACCTATGCCAAGGGCTGCATAGCTCTGGCATACACCAGTAGTGCACGTAGGATTGGTTCGTACCTGAATCGCTCGGCGGTCATATTTGGCATTATGCCGCCTACGCTAAGCCTGCGCCTGGCGCAAGCTTCATGAATCCGGGGGACAATCTTAAAGCAATTCACTTATTTTCTTGAAGTTTTGCAAGTTAACTCTGTATGTTCCAGTCTTTACTATTAAAACATACATTTGCACAGGTATATAGTTTATATATATTTATGTTCTTTTCCAGTAGGTACACTGTGGTTACATTTTAGCTCAGTACTTTACACACACTTCTGCACCAGTAGTTTAATATACACATAACATATAGTTCTCTTACATTTGTAAGACACGCATATAAATCATAGTACTATTCACAAATGACATATGATTATTTACAAAATTCCAGATAGCTGGGCTGGCAGTGTCACATTTCTATATAAAACATATTAATATTTTCAAGTGACATATAATTATTTACAAAATTCCAGATAGCTGGACTGGCAGTATTTTCCTGGTGCCACAGTTACATATCACCCATCTTCTTGTTCTCCTTCTCTGTATTGTCTAGGACACAATACATGCCTCTGTTAATTAAAACTGCAACTCATTTCTTGTCTCTCTCCCATTTACAGCAGTTAGCTTCCAGAAATGGAAATGTCTGCTGAGTGGTCACACAAGAAAAAAATGCACATTTCAAAAGGTGTAAAAAACAGTTTTTAGTTTTATAGTTTAATTTTGTTTAGGTGAGATCTACCACCTTGATAATAAACTGGATGAGTCAAACTCATCAAAAATGCAGCTCGGGCAACATTTTTTTTATATTGGGAGCATTACAAGATTACAATTGGATGAGCTGTTTTTCACCTTTGACATGTGTTTTGCCTTTTCCCACTCTTGTGAGATCATGGTTCCTGGAAAAAAAAAACTTTAAATTGTTTCTCACAGTATCAACACATGCATTTCAACCAGTCATATTCATCAAGTTTACCTGCGGGGAGTGTGAAATCAAAACTCATAGTGAATTCATGTTTTAGCATTGAAAAATGTATAGTATGTATAATTTAATGTAATAATTTATCACAGAGGACAGAAGCAGATACAGATGTTTTAAAAGATGTGGAGCTTATTTTATTTGCATTTTATTTGTTTCCCTCATTTTTGGTTTTGGATCATAAATAAATTTAAACATGATTGGCATAATTTCAAAATTCATCACACTGGACAGATCAGTTCTGAAGAAATACAGTTATGATAATGCAGACTGAAGGATTCATGTGATGCCTTGGCATGACTTGCTGTTAATGTTTTTGCATTTTAACATATGGTTTAATGTCTATCGGGTAAACATGCAACAGCCAATGACATAACTACGGTTACATATCTGTGTTAAACCAGTGTTAATTCGGATCAACGTTCACTTGAACATGCTTTTCCTTGCTTCAGGTAGTCCTGGTTATGGGCTGGGAAGTTGCACGATACGTTTCAGGCTGTAAAACGTAATTTGTTATTGTGGGGTGTAGGCTTTCTTCATTCCTCAGGATTTGCAGTCTGTTTTGCAAGCCATATTTCCTATAAAACATACTCTGGTGAAATAATTCTTTTTGCACTATGTATTTATCATGGTTAGCTTGTACACTTAACATTACTAACATGGACGTGGTGATATCCTATCATTTTTGTAGCAAACTGCCCAGCCTTATGCATGTAGAGTAATCAAAGTATGGATATGAGAGTCTGCCTTCTTTACTCTTTTCATACTCTTGATAATAAGAAAAAAACAAATCGAAGTGAAGTGTACCTCTTCACCTCCTCAGTTTGCCCCATTAAAATGAGTTCATGTATTCACTATCCAGCTCCTTCATCCTTTAAAAGCAGACATAGAAAGGCAAATAATAAAAAAAATAATACCCTACTTCACTTTGGTCTCTGTAAACGGATAACCTTCTAATTTAACAGATGGTTTCTTATTCTGGACGCAGTCAGGTAGATACAATGTTGACATACAAGAATAAAGCATCAGTTAGAAGTATTCTAAAAGCATTAACAGCAGCATAAAAAGCTACTTTAGGGACCGGAAAGATTAACCCCTTTAGAGTGTCATTAGCTCTAAGGTGTGCTAAGTAAATAACCTCTACTGCTTACCATCTAACCAGGTAAGGATCTTAATGGCCTTTGTATTGCCAATGTGTTTTGATTAACTTCAAATGGTATAGTGGAGAGGGAACATTGTGTGAGTAAATCACAGTCTAATTGCCTTTTCAGTGCCTCAGCTCAAGGGGTTTCATAATTTCTTTCAACAGAGACGTTACTTATTATGTTTTATACTGTATGCTAGGCTTAAGAGGAAGTGAGCAGTTTACTTATGTAGCTGATTGCATGGAGTGATATGTGAAGTGGAACTGGTTCTTGTGATTTATTTTTTTTTAAATATCAACTTGTTTCACCGGAGTACAGTAAACAGAGGAAATAAACTATTGTACTAACTTAATATTTGTGTTCTGCTTCTAATGCGGCCTATAATGCTGTTATTTTTTGCACTAGGCTAGGGACTTGAACACATTGTCAGATGATAGAAGACACATTTGCCTCTTACAAGAACTACATAATTAAGATACTGCTGGAGACTTCCTTATTTTCTAATTTTTCGGCTATCCTTGCCTTGTGAGAAAGTCTTTTAATGGTGACAGTGTTTAAGGATTTCTGCAGTCAAAAGGCATGCAGGGTATGAATAAGTTCATTTTCTAGAAAAAAAAAATCTGCTTGCCAAGGAATTTGTGCACCCTGTTAGTAATTTGAAAGTTATTTGCAGAACAGACCAAAGTTTAATGAGTCTGCTTAATAACACCAACTTTGTGTTTACCTGATGTTCCTGTTAACCTCCATGGACCACTGCAAAAAAAAAATATATATATTGCATTGTTAAACAAAAAGGATTCATAGGTTCATAGGTTCATAGGTTCATACTAGGCTATCTGCCCGAGGGCATTTATAAGCCTAGCCCATAGTTTTGTGGCTTACGCCACCCCTTTAGTTTGGAGAAACTATGCCCATTATTTTGCTGTGCCTCTGTCAAGCAGTGACACTGAGGTAATCCCTGGGGTGTATCTGCGATCTCCCATCCATTGGTCAAGATTCCTCTTGAACAAGGCCAGCGAGGTGCTCTGCCTCACATAAACCGGGATTTTGTTCCACAGCATAGGGAGTCTTTGGGTGATGAATCTATCCCTCCAGCACGTCCTATTAATAACCGTGTCGAGGTTTAAGTCTCCGCCTTGTGGCTCTGAGGGATCTAGATTTTTGAGATGAAGCATGTTCATCAAATCTGGGTTTGACATGGCCTTGTATGTCAGGCATAGGTCACCTCTGAGCAAGCGGTAAGCAACTGAATATAACTGGAGTTCTTTCAGTCGGGCAGCATAAGACAGATTTTTGAGACCCTTTATCCTTTTGGTGAGGAACTTTTGTGGCCTCTCCAGCTGCTGCAAGTGTCGGGTCAGATACATTCCAAATGGGGCATTGTACTCGATCATTGGTCTGATGAGTGATGAGTATAGGGAGACTATGACTTCCCTTGATCTAGATGTGAATCCCTTCATGATAAGGTGGGCAATGTAGAAGGTCTTCCTAACTACTTTAGCAATATGAGTGTCGAATGAAAGGTTACTGTCAACCTGGGTTCCCAGGTCCCTGATAACTTCTTCTGTGTTCAGGGGATTGCCACCTATATGATAGCTAGGGGTAACCTTATTTTTCCCGAAGGGTATGACTATGCATTTCTTGGCATTTAACTTTAGGCCATGGCTCTGGCACCAGTTATCCGTTTCTGTGAGACCCTTCTGAAGGATATCTGTGTCGGATGTGTTTTCAACTACGGGCCCAGTTTGCAGTCATCTGCAAACTTAGTCAGCCATAACCCACCTGTGTTTGCTTGTACTTCAGAAAAGTAGATGCCAAACAAGAGTGGGCCCAGGACTGAGCCCTGTGGGACACCACTTGTGACAGGCTTTGAGTCTGACATGGCGCCAGCAACTCTGACCCTGTGGGTTCTGTCACTCAGCCAGTTTGCAACCCATCTTGTAATGTATGGGTTTACATTTAAGTTGATGAGTTTTTCAATGATACCCGAGTGAGGTATTGTATCAAAAGCCTTTGCCAGGTCTAGGTAGGCTGTATGGACTGCCTTTCCCTCGTCAATGGCCTTGGTGACTGTTTCGAAAAAGTCAACCAAGTTTAGAAGGCATGATCTGCCTTTGACAAAGCCAAACTGGGTTGGATCCAAAGTCTGCAAGTTCCCTATGTCTTTATTTATGAGATCCATTATGATCCTCTCCATGACTTTGCAGATAAGGCTTGTCAAGCTAATGGAACGGTAATTTCCAGGGTCGGTGGAGGCACCGCCTTTGTGGAGTGGGACCACAGTCGCTGTGCGCCACTCCCTGGGTACATATCCGGAGGTGAGACTAAGATTAAACAGCTGTCCTAACTGTGGGTTTAATTCCTTGTTGAGTTCATGGAGCACACAGCCGGGGACACCATCAGGTCCCATGGATGCTGTGTTCTTTGCCTTGGAGAGAGCAGTTCTCACCTGGGTGTTAGAGATGTTTGGGGGGCTACAATCATTTGGTATAGATATCTCTCCTTTAGGGGGGGGGGAGTTTGCACTGAACCTGTCAGCCAGTATGTTGGCAATGTCTGTAGGATCAGTAATCTTCACATCATTTTGAACTAATTCTGAGCATATCTGGGAGTTTCCTCCTAGGTTTCTGACATAGCTAAAGAATGCCTTATGGTTGTCTTTAGAGTCCTTTTACTATTTTTTTCTCAAAATTAGCTTTGGATGATTTTATGAGAGCTCTAAGCTTTTTACTTATAGTGATCAGCGGTGTCTTACCTTTTAAGGATTTTGCTCTATCTTGTAGTAGCTTTCTCCTTTTGTTGTAGAGTTTGTTTATGGCTGGGGTCCACCAGACTGGACGCTTGCCTTTGGTACAAAGAGTCTTTGTTTTGCTTGGGATTGCCTGATCCATGCAGCCCTGCAGGTGCTGGTAGAAGGCATTTGTAAGTGATTCAGCGGTTTGAGTAATGTTAACCGCTGGCTCAGGGGCCTTAAAGGAGACCACACTAGTCTTTAGAAGTGTGAAGTCGGCTTTGAGAAGTTCTTTACTGTGGTCTTTTTCATTTGGTGGGGCAGGATGAGGACCTCCAGCGAGATTAGTTTGTGATCAGATCTCACCAGTGAGGGTATACTTCCGTTGAACATTGTGCTCCCATGTTCGTGATGATGAGATCAAGTATGTTTTCTCCTCTTGTGGGGATGGTGACTAGTTGTTCCATGGCATTTGAGTTTATGAATTCCAGGAACTTTTGGGCTAGAGTGTTTGGGCTTGAGTAGTGTTCCCAGTCTATATTAGGGTAGTTGAAGTCACCTAGTATGATGGTGTTCGGAGATACATTTATCCCTCCAGTGTTTTCAGGAAGGCCATATGAGGTTCCTGAGTTTGCGAGGGTGGCCTGTAACATGCTACAAATTGCAGAGCAGTCTTGCCTATAGTTAATTGCACCTGGATGGTTTCCGATGCATCGTGCGATGCCACCAATCTTGAGGTGTGGGTGTCCTTGATGAATATGGATACCCCTCCTCCTTTCTTGGTATTGTCCGGGTTTTGGGGCCGGAACGCATGATATGAGGTAAAACCTGATAGTGCTGGGGTGCTCTCAGGAGCCTTGAACCAGGTTTCTGTCACAGCACAGACATCAATGTTCTCCATATTGAGAAGGGCCTCGAGTGCATGCATCTTGAGGTTGAGACTTCTGGCATTGAGCAGCATTACCCTTAGTTTTTTTTCTTTGTTTTGTTCTTGGGTGGTAGGTTTAGAATTTGAGCCTTGCCTAAAAAGGCACTATGGGGTGGCAAGAGCCTTTGCCAAAATCTGAATCCCAGGGTGACAAGTGCAAGCCGCCCTTGAAGCAGCATGGCTTGTCCAGCATGTCATCCCAGGCAGACAGACATTGGATCCCCTTTGAATGACACCAGAGTTTAAGCCAATTGTTAAAGCTGATCATCTTATCTCTGTATTGTGGCATCATTCTTGGTGAAGGTAGGATACTGCTCAAGGTCAGGGTCATACCTGCTTGGGCTACATAATCAGAGAGCTCCTCTATGTCTCTTTTCATGTAGTCCAATGAGGTACGTCTCAGGTCGTTAACACCAGCGTGGACAATGATTGAGTCGCACTTCTACCTGCTGTTGAGAGACCTGAGTGCATGCGTTATGTGGCAGATTCTAGCACCCGACAGGCAGCTTACTGTGACCTTCTCCTTACTCAGTCTGGTGAGCGGACGCCAGTGTGTCTGACTATGGAGTCACCAATAACTAGTGTGTCTGGCATTGTGTTTGGCCTTAAGGGCTGTGACTGCTTGACACTCTGACTGTGTGGTCTATGTGTTGCAGGTGTTGTGTTCTGAGGTGGTAGTTGTTTGGGTGTCTGCTTTGGTGGCCTCTGCTGTTTTGGTAGATTTTGATCAGAGCCTCCGAGTATGTCTTTGTGTGTTTATGTGTATGATTTGAGGTTGTGATGGTATTATGTGAGACTGGGTCTATAGTGTGTGTGGTTACCTTCTCCTCCTGTCTGGTCATGCCAGTCCTATGTTGAGAGAGCTCAGCCTCCAGTTTGGCCGTATAGTTGCATCTCTCGCATGTATTTGTGATTTGTGGGAGGAGGAGAGGGTTGTCTGTATACATGAGGCAATTGTAACATTGCCTCAATATTCCCAGGTTCACCAGCTGAGCAGGAGAGGACATTAGCAACTGATCCCTCGACATGCTAGAAGGAATAGACAGAAAAACTTAAGAAAAGGTTCTGGGGGATGTGGGTGACCGAGAAATGGGGTTTGCTTTTTTGGGGTACTTTCTATAACAAGAGTGCTGTATTGAGGTGATAAGTACTGTAGGAGCAAGTGCTTTGCTATACAGATAGAGAATAGTCTACTTGGGAGTCAAGTAGAGATAATTTATAGTTGTAGGATACACTAAATAGAACAGTAGTATACTTTGAGGAAGGTAGTTTTAAGGGAAAATTTGAAGAGTGGACTTTAGGTAGCCCTAATAGTTTAAATCTGATAACGCGTGCTTTATAGCAGGGGGCTGGAAAAAACAGGAAATGACCCAAAATGGCCGATGAATTACTAGTTGCTGCTTCTAACCACTCCTCTGAGGACAAACAAGCAGCTCAGTACTCCCCACTCCCACTGGTGAGTAAAGAAACTACCTCTGGCCACACAAGAAAATGGAGGAACACAGAAACCAAATACAAAGCCCAGGGATCAGCAAAATCTGATCACTGGAACAACTAGCTAGGAAAGTTTAGGAAAGGAGAAATATTTTTGTTTTTTGTTTTTTTGCAAACAGACAGAAAAAATGCAGTAAATGCTTTGTTTTCGACTAAATTGCTATCAAAGGCTGGTACACTTGAGTGTATTAGCTTGTTTGTTACTTTTAAGCAATACTTTAGCCCACAAGTGCAATCAACAATATAAGCTCACAAAAACAGGAAAATAAGGTAATAAAACAGTAATATAGGCACAAACAGTAGTCGAAAAGCTCAAAAGATCGAAAAATGCAAACTAAAAAGTTTAAAAATACTTATGATCAAGAAAGTTGCTTTTTCTGCTCTCTGCTGGCTTAGGAACTCTGCAGGGGACCACGAGGAGCTATGCCTAGTTCTCTAATGCCAGAAAAGCCTGCCAAAGCGTGCTTTATAGCAGGGGGCTGGAAAAACAGGAAATGACCCAAAATGGCCGATTTAATTACTAGTTGCTGCTTCTAACCACTCCTCTGAGGACAAACAAGCAGCTCAGTACTCCCCACTCCCACTGGTGAGTAAAGAAACTACCTCTGGCCACACAAGAAAATGGAGGAACACAGAAACCAAATACAAAGCCCAGGGATCAGCAAAATCTGATCACTGGAACAACTAGCTAGGAAAGTTTAGGAAAGGAGAAATATTTTGTTTGTTTTTGTTTTTTGCAAACAGACAGAAAAAATGCAGTAAATGCTTTGTTTTCGACTAAATTGCTATCAAAGGCTGGTACACTTGAGTGTATTAGCCTGTTTGTTACTTTTAAGCAATACTTTTGCCCACAAGTGCAATCAACAATATAAGCTCACAAAAACAGGAAAATAAGGTAATAAAACAGTAATATAGGCACAAACAGTAGTCGAAAAGCTCAAAAGATCGAAAAATGCAAACTAAAAAGTTTAAAAATACTTATGATCAAGAAAGTTGCTTTTTCTGCTCTCTGCTGGCTTAGGAACTCTGCAGGGGACCACGAGGAGCTATGCCTAGTTCTCTAATGCCAGAAAAGCCTGCCAAAGTGTGCTTTATAGCAAGGGCTGGAAAAACAGGAAATGACCCAAAATGGCCGACGAATTACTAGTTGCTGCTTCTAACCACTCCTCTGAGGACAAACAAGCAGCTCAGTACTCCCCACTCCCACTGGTGAGTAAAGAAACTACCTCTGGCCACACAAGAAAATGGAGGAACACAGAAACCAATACAAAGCCCAGGGATCAGCAAAATCTGATCACTGGAACAACTAACTAGGAAAGTTTAGGAAAGGAGAAATATTTTTTGTTTTTTTTTTTTGCAAACAGACAGGAAAAATGCAGTAAATGCTTTGTTTTCGACTAAATTGCTATCAAAGGCTGGTACACTTGAGTGTATTAGCCTGTTTGTTACTTTTAAGCAATACTTTAGCCCACAAGTGCAATCAACAATATAAACTCACAAAAACAGGAAAATAAGGTAATAAAACAGTAATATAGGCACAAACAGTAGTCGAAAAGCTCAAAATATCGAAAAATGCAAACTAAAAAGTTTAAAAATTACTTATGATCAAGAAAGTTGCTTTTTCTGCTCTCTGCTGGCTTAGGAACTCTGCAGGGGACCACGAGGAGCTATGCCTAGTTCTCTAATGTGTATCTGCTTACACTTTTGTGAAATCTAAACATACCATGCGGATGTCACACCGTTTCAGAGAAAGACATGTTGTTATTCCCATTTTCTTTGAGTTGATGCAGTCTTGGGGATAGTGTAATTAGATACGGGGGGTTGTGTAAGATATAGGGGGTTAGGGTAACAGCCTTCGTATTGGGGTTGTAGGGGGCACAGCCTGATGTAGTGGTTAACTAAATGTATGCCAATTATACAGTGCTGGTCTACCAGATCTACCAGCCTATATATAACTGCCTGTCTAATGAAGTTTGGCAAGTCCACGTAAACTCACATTTAACCATTTGGGTTCTGTTGCACCACTATTACCAGATGAAACAACATATTTTATCTGTGACTGCCACCGCAAAGAACTCAACATTTTCTATAAATTGTATCAGCCTTACTTAAATATTTTTATATGAAACAGAGCAGTGAAGAGGGCTGTAGGGTACAGTTTCCATCAAGGACATTACTTTTATTGATTGGTATAAAGTATTTTTCTGGAGACCTGTTGAGTTAGACACTTTTTTGCTGATTTATTTTGTGCATTAGGAAATCCAAAAGTACTAGTTGTTGAAATGGCTTATTATCAAGACATGGGTTGCTGAGTTTCATTAGTTGCACAGTGTACTTAAAAGAGCATAAGGTTATGACAGTTGTTATTAAGTTATTTTGTTAAACAAAGTTCTTCCTGGGCACTTTTATACCATAAATAACTCATTCTAAGGTGGCAAAATGTCAGAGGGAAAAAAAAACATGTTAAAGTCCTATTTACCCTTTTCTCTGACTTAGTTTATTTTAACAATGTACTTTGATTTATGGACTGAGGCCAAAGATCCCATATTGGAAGGGGGTGCATAGCATACCTCTCAACCTCTTAGTGCAAAAAATGTGGAGAAAGCCTAAAGTAATGGGGGGAAGGCCCAAAAATAGGGGCAGATTTTATATATTACTTTTATAAAGTTAGACACTTTTTAGAATAACAGAATTTTTGTTAGAATGCATTTTTGAAATGTATGAATTCTGATACTCAAATGTATGTCATTATTTAATCACTTCAGTCCTCAGTGATTTGCCAGAAAACCACAAATTTTATTACAAACAGACCACAAATACGAGGCAAAAATCTGGACAGTCTGTGAAATCTGGACAGTTGACAGGTGGGCATACACAGAAACACTTAGTTTCTTTTTATGATTTATGATTTAATAATAATGACAATAAATGTAACACAATTTACAAGAGGAACACAAATCCAAAAATGAATGTAGGAAACAAGACAAAGTACCAACAAAACAGCAAGACTAAACAAAAATCAATGGAAATATACCCTGTGGATTTTGGAAAGATTGTAAATATATTTATGTTAAGTCCTAATGTCACATTGATTTACGTGGACAGAATTATGGGGTTTTGAGGACATCATAATTTTTGTCTTTTATGGTCTAGCATGCAAAATGTGGCAGGTAGAAGATTATATATACACACATTCTGTTTCATGTGAGCACTAGAAGAGGTTTTAGCTTTTTTGTGCATGAACAAGTGTCCTTAGATGGTCAAGGGGATACATGGAAAATTTGTTGACATTAGGAAGCTATACTGGTAATTGAGGCTGCATGCTATAGCAGTAGAAGGGTTAAATGATAGCATAAATGTAAACTGAATTTTAAAATGGAAGACAACTAAGATGTAGGTATTTCTCAAGGCTGCTAATCTGATTGCATGTTTTTTTTTTACCATTTCTGATTGTTTCATGTTTGCTTGTAAGACAGAATAAGTACATTGGTAAGAAAGAAATTGCAAACTGAATTCCATATGTATATAATACACAATAATGAGTTACTTTTGATTTGTGACTTTAATCCTGTCTTCAGAGTGATTTGTGATTTAAAACATTGCTTCACCACATTGTGTCAATCTAATGAATTCTCAAGCTATTAAGGAAGATGAAAGTGTTTAATATAACGTTATACTATCTTATTATTAATTTCTGATGCATTTGTTTGAATTTTGTTATTGATTTCCACACATCGTAACATATTTTTGGAATGTTATGGTTTATTTATTAATTTACTATGTGTCTCGGGTGAAGATGCCATGAAGGTATTTAACACTTTTAGCCTCAACTAGGTAACAAAAGACAAGTTAGCAATATTGAGAGAGAAATTCCAAGCATACTGCGAGACAAAGAAAAATATTCCATATGTCAGACACTTTTTTACCAGAAATCATGAGCCAGTGTTTGAAAAGTGACACAGATCACACCTAGCAAGAGTCAGATGTAAAAACAGAACAATAGGTGAGGTATGAATATGCCCATTATTGGTAACAGGAAGACACATGTCAACAGGCATTAAGACAGTTTGGCACATAAAACTTTCACTGGCTACCTTGGTCCTTCCCCTATGACAAAATGCACCCTTGTGCTATTCCATTTCAGGCCAGTTTTGACACACTCAGCATAATGTGTTTAAATTGCCTCAGGCTCCCTAGTTTTATTTTCCACTGGTAAATATTCATTTTAGATCAGTCTTCTTTTTAACTTACTTTACAACTTTTATCAAAGTCTTCTTTGTTGGTGGAAGTTTGTTATCTTCTTCTCTCTTCCTTTTCCCTGTTTACTTTTTGGTGCTTTCATGATACTAATTGAAAAAAAAATAGCAGTTAAATAATTCTTGTTAAATAATATTGTTCTTGTTATTAATAATGTAGGAACAGTACCTTGCTATATCTACCTTTAAGAAGACATATTGAAATGTTCTTACCACCCTTTACAAGCAATTGATAGTGTTCAAGTCTCACATTGAGTAGGGCTATACATGATAGCCATCCAATCATTACACCTAGGTTTTGAAAACTTGAAAAAATGTTGAATTAGGAGCCTATCATACCAGCAAATCATACTTATCTGTTGGTGTAGATTTAGTTCCCTCACATGGGTGGTTGTACAGACATTGGTTTTGCAAAGAAATAGGAGATAAAATAGGACTGAGTCTTTCATGGTTTTTAAAGTAAGATGCAGATGACCTAGGGCACTGAGTATAGGAAGTGCTGTAACAATCTTTCTTGTTTGCCGAAGGATTTAAGTCCTTTAATTTTCTTGGTTAAAATTGTTGGGGCCATTCCAGTTGAACAATATGCTTAAGTTTGTACATACCAAAGGAGCACTGTATTCAGTTATGGATCTGATTAAGAAAGAGTACAGTGGAAAGATGACTTTTTGGGATATTGAAGATATTGCCTTGGAAATTAATTGGGCTAGATTGAAGGACTTTTATGGTGGAAACACGATCAGATGAGACAAAGTTTTAAGTAGTCATGTCTTTTATGGCCATGTCTGTCTGTGAGGAATATCATAGTACAATTTGTAATATGAGGTAGGAATAGTTTTTTTCTGAATGCTACACTTTATTGCATTTATCTTGAGGTCATTTTCAGTATACTAGGTATGTGCATATTTCAACCCTTGTTAGAGTACTTCAGTATCAGAGGATGAGTAGATGACAGTGTCCACCTTACAGTCATTAGCAAATTTGGTCAGCCACATGTCAGGGTATTGGCTTGGATGTATGCAAAACAAATGACAAATAGGGGAAGACTCAGCACTGAACCTTGTGGTACCTCAGTAGTCAAAAATTTATGTTAGGAAAGAATGCTAACAATGTTCACAACTTGAGGTCTGTTGGATAGATGGTTTGCAATTAAGCAGACAGTGTAGGCATTTACATTACATTTGTCTAAATTTTCAAAAATACAAGCAAATACAAGAGAAGTTTGCTAGGTTGAGAAGATACGACTTGCCCTACACAAAATTTAATTGGGTAGGGTCTAGAGCAGTTAAGTTGTTTATGTCTACATAAATGAGTTCTGCTATGATTCATCTCATGTCTTTTGCATGTAAAGCTGATGAGGGTGATGGGTCTTTAATTACACATTGGTCCTTAGAGGGTGCTCACTTTTGTAGGGGAGTTATGGTGGCTGTTTACCAGGCACCAGGCACAAAACACGGACAGGCTGAGGCTGAACAGTTTAAGCAGAGGCTCAGATAGTGCATACTCAGTACTGATAAGGATGTAGTCTGATATGTTATCTGGTCCCACAGAAGTATTATATTTTAACCTTTGACAGGAATTCTAAGAAATGTTCAAAGGTGATTTCAGGGTAAACTAAATTATCAAGGATACTGGGAGCAACAATGTGGATTGGTGATGAGGTAAATGTAGAACTAAATTTTTCTGCTAATTTGGTTATATCCTTGGGACCAGAATGTATACTCTGCTTTAATTTTCTCCAAGAGGAGTCCTATTTCCTTCCTGATGTGCCAGGGTAGTCGTGAGGTAGGAAATGGGAATTTCTTACAATGTTTCATTATCTTCTTTCTTATGTTATAGAGAGTATTACTATACGAGTTCCACTAGAGAGTTTTATTCTGAATCTACAATTATATTTAGAGTGGACAGATATGGACATTTCAATGCTGGTATAAAATCAGAGGGAAATGCAGCATCCCTCTCAGCTGGATTTATTTGAGGGGGACTGTTTTGCATTTTGCATACGTCTTCTGGAAGTTGAAATAGGTTTGTCCTGGAGAAGCCTGTACAGATGGTCTCATTTGGTAGTGGGGTATAAACACTTAGCTTGACAGAGAAAACAAATGATACATGGTCAGATTTAACCAGGATTGAGGAAATACCTCTGAAGCTCTTAGCACACGAAATCTGGACAAAGCCATAAATAATAGGGAGGAAAGAGGACTAAAACTGGAACAATTTTAGGATATTGTTCTTATCAACTTAGAAAGTTGATTGAACAGCAGGATTTGCATTAGCATGAATTTTCTGAAGGGTATGAAGTGTAAAATTCAAATGTCTGCCATCATTTTCTGACTTAAATTCTCAGTGATTTGCAGGAAACTAAAAAAATTATGAAGAGCAAATCAAAAATATGTGGCAAAAATGTGGACATATCTGTGAAAATCTGGACAGGAGAGTTATGGTTGAAGAGATGTACAGTGAGCGCTAGAGGTACAACGGGGAGTTAGGCTGATAAGTACCAGGTCAAGGATATTACTGCTTCTAGTGGCTAGTTTTACAGTTTGTTCCAGTACATTGGTATTAACAAAATCTAGAAAATGCTGATCATATCCATTTTAGATGTGTAAGTGTGTCAATCAATGCTTTGGTATTTCAAGTCCCTAGCAAGAAGGCATAGGATCATACGAGTTATCTAGGCTATTGACCCGGAGGTCATTTCAAGCCTAGTCATTTCATCCCAATGTAATAGCATAGATATACTAGTCAACACCCAGGATTTTATTTAGTGATGACTGCCCATGTCCAGGAGGTTTGTGGGTGCTATCCCCAGTAAGAATTTACAGTGCCCCATCCACTAGTCCAGATTCCTCTTAAACAGTGTCATAGAGGTGCTCTGTTTCACATGAACTGGTAGTCTATTCCAAAGATGCAGCAGTTGCTGGGAGACAAATCTGTTCCTCTAGCATGTCCTATTTAAGATGCAAGCCATATTTAGGTCCCTGAAATGAGTAACTCTAGTTCCATTTGATTTACGGATATGCAGCAAGTTCATTAGGTTTGGGTCTGAGATTGTTACTTAAGCCATGCATAAGTCTCCTCTAAGAAGTCTATGCGATACAGAGAATAGTGACTGGGACTTTAATTGTTCTGTGTAAGGCATGTGCTGGAATCCTTTCATCCTCTTTGTTAGAAATTTCTGAAGTCTCTCCAATTGATGCAGGTGCTTTGTATGGTACATGCCGAACAGGGCATTATACTATATTATTGCCCAGATTAGTGCTGAGTATAGCGGGGTTATAACCTCCTTTGCTCTCAAGGCAATGCTTTTACTAGTCAAGTGTACTACGTAGAAAGCCTTCCTTACTGCAGTAGACCCATCGGGGTTGAAGTTAAGGTTGCAGCCAACTTGTGATCCCAAATCCCTTACCACTTCATGGGTACTTAGGATCTGGTTGTTGATTTGATAGTGTGAAGGGATGTTGATTTTGGCAAAGGGGTATGATGATGCATTTCTTTGCATTCAGTATGAGACCATGACTAAGAACCAGTCGTTGGTCTGCATAAGACCCTCCTAGAGTATACTGGCATTATTTGGGGATTCAATAATTGCACCCAGTTTGCAGTTGTCTGCAAACATGGTCAGCCACAACCCCTTAGTTTTGATATGAACCTCTGAGAAGTACACCCAAACATTAGGGGGCCCAGCAATGACTTCTGTGGGACTCCACTAGTGACAGGTCTGCTAGATGATGTGGAGTCACCCACTTTGATAGTATGTGTCTGGTTTATGAGCCAGCTGGCAGCCCATCTTGCAGCAAAGGGGTTTACATTCAGTTTTCTAAGTTTATTGGTAATTCCTGAGTGTGGAATTGTGTTGAAAACCTTTGCCAAGTCGAGGTATGCTGTTTGCACAGATCTGCCCTTGTCAATGGCCCTGGTCACATTTTCAAAGAAATCCATCAGGCTTAACAAGCAGGATCTGCCCTTGATGAAGCTGAATTGGATTGGATCCAGGATTTGGAGGTCGCCTGTATCTTTATTTATGAGGTCCATAATGATATGTTCCATGGCCTTACAGATAAGGTCATGGTTATAGGTCTGTAATTAACTGGGTTTGTTGCTAGGCCACCTTTGCTGAGGGGAATAACTGTTGCTGTTCTCAGTTCCATAGGAACAAAACCTGTGGTTAGGCTATGATTGAAAAGTTTACTTAATGATGATGCTAGTTCATGTTTTAGCCTGTTTAGAAGACAGCCTGGGATGCTGTCTGGCCCCATAGAGGCTGTGTTTTTTGCCTTGGACAAGGCTTTAATGACCTGCTCTTCCAATATATAGTGTTGGGGGAAGTTTGAAGAAGGATTGTGATAAGTTTGGAGGGGATAAGGGAGTTAAATTTACACTCTCCACTAACAGGCTTGCTATCTCTGTGGGGTCAGTGTGCATGATACAGTTGGTCACTAGTTCTGCACATGCTTGGGTCCTACCTTTTAGGCTATGTATGTAGGTGTAAAAGGCCTTATGGTTTTCCTTGGCTGTGCTTCCTAAGTTTTTCTCAAAGACACCCTTAGACAATTTGATAAGTTGTCTTATTTACCTGTTGAGTCTGAGCAGGGTGCTTTTTCATTGTTGGGGCCTCACCTTTGTTTTCTTGGACAACAACTTTTTGTATTTACTGTAAAGTTTATTGAGGCTGGATGTTCACCAGGGTGGCTTGTTTTTACTTGAGGCTCTGGCTTTGATTCTTTCTGTTTTTTTCTCAAAATTAACCATTCGTTTAAAAAGTACAATTGCAGGAATAAAATTCCATTGTATGATAAGCACAACTGTTGTTTGTATTGTAGTACTTTTATTCTTTGTGCTTTTACTGATATACTTTGTGTAACAGAAAAACATGATTTAAAGTGTTATATGTTAGAGAAGCCTTTGTTGGCTCTGGAATACCCAGCATCATCTGCACTGGCAGAACCAGAGCCTTTGATGTTGACTTTTTCCACTCCTAAGTTATCAGACTAGAAGACCCTAGCTTTGACTTCAGTTAGGTCTTAGCTCATGAAAATTTTAAGTCCTGCAAACATCCAAACCTCAACAGTAATTTTTCTCTCCAGTGCTTTGTCTACTTCTGAAAAAAAATCCATGAAGGTGTCCAGAAAATTATTATAAAGATGAATGAATCTTTATCTCCCATTGGTTGATTGCCAAAGACAAAGTCTCAAAATGTAACAAGCTTAACTAATAAAGGAGTGTTGTTAGGGAAATTTGGAGTCATAGACCAGTTTATCTGTGTGTTATAAATCTTCCTGACTACCTAGGGTTTGATTATAACAGGTTTAGGCAGCTTTGTTGAAGGCTTGAAAAAATATGTTTTTATGTCTCTTCCACAGCAGGTTCTGTTAGTAAAAGGTGTGGCTCAGTTCTGTTTATCTCTTAGCATAGATGCTTGAAGGCTTTCCCACTGACCTCCTTGTCTTCTGCGCTGGTTTCATGGCTGCTGACTTCAACACTTACAGCACTGATCTCAATGCCAGAGTTACTTTTGGTGCTTGGGTCAACAATACCTTTGCTGACATTGTATGTCTTGGTACTGATGGTTCCTCCATTGAGTCATTGCTTCTGACACCATCACTGCTGCTGGTGATGATGGGCCACTTGGCCCTGATGTGTAGGGCTGAAGTCTCATTTCTAGAATTAATGCCAAACTCTTCTGTGTCAATTCCTGTGCTGATGTGTCCTGTCCTACACAGCTCAACACTGTGTTTCTTGATAAAAAATAAAATGTTCCTGGCCATCACTAAAATATATCCACTTCATTGTTATACAAGAAATTCAAAACTAGTAAGAAAGTCTCTTAAACTAACTAGTAGTAAATGTAAGGCCAGCTATAAATTTAGGTTTGTAACTAAATAAAAGGACAATCACAAGGCCCTTTTCAGCTATATTAGGAATCTTAGGAAATAGCCTGCAATTTTGCACTCTACTTATCTTTAGTGATACCCCCTTCTCTCACCCCCAAGGACATTGCTAATATTCTTGTGGACAAAGTTTCTTCTAATTTTACTTCACCCCCTCCCCCATTCCTCTTCAGATTTCTCCTCCTGAGACCAATTGAACCAGGTCTGTTAGGCACTTTCCTGAATTAAAAATACTGCTTTCATGGCTCCTGCAAAAATCCCAGGATGCCTGCTGAAAGTATAGCACTGCTTTCCTGGGTCTTTTGAAAAGGTTATTGAGGCAATACATAAGGGACATATAGTCCGCACTGCCTATCTAGATCTCCACACTGCCTATCTGGACCATGCCAAAGCTTGGACACTAACTCCCATGCTGCGATTATTGACAAACTCTCCCAACTCAAACATTAATCCATGCAAAGTTCACTGAATTGGTATCTGGCTGTCTGACAGAACACATATCTTTAAGGCTGGGATATTTACCCGAGACAGAAAAAATGTCAGTAGTGGTGTCCCACAAGTCTCTGTCCAAGGTCCTTCCTCTTTAGTAGATATGTCTATGACATAAAATCTGATATTAAGGGACTATGTCTAAATACTGTTGTTGCTGATTGCAAACTTGGGATGGTTATTAAATTCTATTCTGATACTCAAATTCTCCAACAAAAGCTAGACTAAACAAATGCTTAGTGTATTAATCATGGGTTTGCCATAAACTTAAACCCTGCTCTCCATCTGCAGACAATCTACCCCCCCTATTTCCTACAGATTGCTGCAGAACCCCTAGCTTACATTGTATCTATCTTAATTGCTCTATCACTGAATCCTATGTCCCCTCCATATAGAAAAAATTCTACAGCTTACCCATACACAAAGGAGGAAACTCCTCTGATATATCCAACTTCAGACCAATAGCTCTTCTGTCTCCCCTCTCAAAAATTTTAGAAAAATGTATTCACAATCAGGTTATGCACTATTTACTTCAGGAAAACCTACTTACACCCACTCAACATGGGTTTTGCCCCAAAGATAGTACCACAATTGCACTAATATCCTTCATAAATACCATATGTCCTGCTCATGACAACAATAAACTTGTCTCCTGTATAGTCCTGGACCTCTCCAAAGCCTTTGACACAGTCTCTCATCCTCTTCTCCTGGCCAAACTATCAGACCTCTGTTTCTCTTCTTCTACCATCTCCTGGTTTTCTAGCTACCTCTCAAACTGCCAGCAATCTGTCAAATGGCTCTCTGCTCTATCCTCCCTCTCACAGTGGAAATGGAAGTCCCCCAAGGATCTATCCTTGGGCCACTACTCTTTAATATTTTTACTAATCTACTACATACCTCTTGCCCCCAGTCATCACTTATACAATATGCAGATGACTCTACTGTTATCACCATTGCTGACAATCCCTCTGACTTCCACTCCACAACCAGACTTCATTTAACACCATAGAGACATGTCTCAGTGACAGTAAACTTATTCTCAACCCTAAGAAAAATAAGCTCTTACTCTTTCTCCCCAAGAACCTCTCCAATCTCAAATATACATTTACTGTACTATCTAGCACCAACACAACTATCACAGTCGAACCTAGCACAAAACTGCTAGGAGTCATAATAGATGACCAACTTAAGTGCGCGCTACATGTGACCAATTGTATCAAAAAGACATTCCAGAAACTAGGACTCCTTTACCGCAATAAAAAATACTTAACTAACAGTGCTAAAATAACTCTCTCGCATGCATTTCTTCTTCCTACTCTATTATACAGCTGTCACATACTTACAAATCTGAACACCTCACTCCTCACCAAACTATAAACTACCTACAATAAGGTGGCCAGATTCGCTGCTAAACAAACCTATAAGTCTCACCACTGCCTATCCCTTAAGCAACTAAACTGGATAGAACTTCCCCACTTGCTCCTACTACATCAACTCCGGATTATTCATTCAATACTATACCTGCCCTCTTTCTGTCCCAGCCTTACTTATACTATATCCATATAATCACCCATGAGGCCTCTGTGTAGCTCTGACCAAGACCTGGTACAGATTTATAAACTCAAGACCAAAACTGGCTGCCTCCTCTCCTCTCCCTTAAACACCCTAGACAATTTAAAACAGCCACACAAGATTACCTAAAGAAAAACTGGTCTTGCCATTGCACTTATCCCCCCTGAACCACTTTTTCCCCTTGCATTCAATAATTCCTTCCCTCCTCAGTCCCTCATTGATACACCCTACCAAATATTTTACCTGCACTTTTCATCTATCCTACCTCCTCCAGACTTTACCTCCATCTCTCATCTCCCCTCCACATCTATCTTCTCTAACTTCTCCTTCTCATTTATTGGTTTCATACCATACAAAACCCATGCAAATGCAGGGAGGACGTCCAGATTCCACTCAAAAGGCACCCCAGCTGAGAATCAAATCAGAGAACCTCTTGCTGTGAGGTGACAATGTTAACTGCTGTACCACTGCACTGCCCTCTCCTCAAAGTTCAGAGAAGTTATGCTCCCACTTTATTCAACCCTTATTAGTCCCATCATTTAATATAACGCACCCTTCAACATGTATCTCATCAAGAACCAGCTTGAGAGACCTCAGTGTTTCCTCACCAGAAAGATATTAGGTCTCCGTAACCTTAGCTACACTGATAGACTAAAAGCTTTGTCCCAGTACTGAGTGTCACATAGAATCCTGAGGGGTGGTATCCTCTTCGGTTCCTGTGCTATGAAAGAATCAGCAGTCTTTGAACTCGCTTACCTAAGCAGAATAAGTGGTAAATCAAACACTCATTTTAAAGATCTAAATGTGTTTACCACATCAGCAAGACTAGATGGCATGACAGTTACCTAACTGAACATAAACCACATTTCTGGAATGGGCTGCACCTCCCTATTAATTAGAATATTTCACTAGCAACCTTTAAAACCATTCTGGATGACTGAATGGGTGATTGTAGATTTTCACCAGGGATATGTGGAGAAATTCTAATTAATGGGGGATATTGTTAGTCTCCTGCCAGTAATGGTGATGTGACTGAGCTTCTTAATTGTTTCCTTTGGCCATAAGCTTAGTATAAATTTATGAACCTGTGCTGAGTCAACCAGCAGAACTGAGACTGATACTGACCATACCACCAAGATTTGCATTGAATGTTTCTGACATTGTTTTGTTGCCCTGATACCAGCACTTATTATCCCCATGTAGAAATCTTTTACTCACCTCTTGACTCTGCAATCTGTTATACTGCAAGACAGAAGGATGCAAGACCTTTTCCGACATGTCTACAACTATATTTCTGAAGTGCATGTCTTCCTCTTATATATACTCCCCCTACAAAAATGAATAAACTGATGTAAAATAAGCACATTGACTCCCTTACAGAGTCAGTTGTGAGGAGGATGGAGATTAATTGGCAATTTTGCCTGATCTGAGTTTAAAATGATCCTGGAAATTATGGAATAGACAGGAGTATGGTGCACTGACCCTGTGTATTGCCTACAAAGAATGCTGCACAAGGTCTTTTTGTCCACCCCATAGTCTTCAGGAATGTTTTCTCTTTTGGTGGTTATCAGATGGTGTCACCAGTGTGACACAGGGAGACCCTAATGTAACATCTTCAGTCCCTAGGAAAGCCAATCAGATCATGTAGTCAGTGATTAACTTTTAGTCGCATACTTCTAAGCCAGACATAATAGTTGCAGCAACTGCCATAAGAAAGGCATTCTCCTGTGCCCTGCAATCATTCCCCATAATAAAAAGTTCAGATTAATTGGCTCCATTAAGAAATGAGTTTGTGTTCCTTACTTTTTCCTATGAGGTTGCTAAACTACCTAGCTGATATGAACTTACAATGAGATCTGTTGTGCAAAATATACCACTTACTAACACAGTTGCCTATCTGACCAGTCAAGGACAATGTCATGTTCCAGTTGGCCACTGTTTCATCCGTTCTGAACTTTAACCGGGGGTGTCTGACTAAGCCAAAAAGGCCCCTTTTCAGCAGAGGCCCAGGGAGAAAAGCTCCACATAGAAAAATTACATATACATTTAGTTATTTAGACATGATCAGTATACACACAAATTACAAAAGACATGTTTCTAAGTGGTATGCAGCACATTAACAATTACAGTGGAGAGAACAAACAAAAAATATTAATTTAAAAATAAAGGTAATTAATAGATTTGTGGTGTACAGCTGAAATTTGGAACATAGGTAGAATACATACATAGCACACAGGTACCGTACATGCATTGTAGATTGTCCAGTGTTTGTGAGTAAGATTGAAAACTATTATCAAGTGCTCTAGGTTCAGTATGTGTACCTTATCTGCTTTCACTGGCCCAGGGAGCAATCATGGCACTGCCAGCTTTGCTTGAGATGTTGCCTGACGAGGTCTTTAAAGGAGGCTTTGGATGATGTGTTTTGAATGCTAGTAGGGACAGAGTTCCATTTTTTAGCCACTGAACTACTATATAGTGCATCTCTAAAGCTATTGTAGCTGTTGGTGACTTCTAGTAGTAGTTTGCTTGATGATCTAAGAGGCCTTTTGGCTGAGTGATGTTGTACTAGGTTTCTGAGGGCAGGACACTTATTGGGGAGGTAATAGATAGAATGACAGAGGCAGAGCTGATTGCAGGTTAGGAGGTTGGGCAGTTCAAGCCAGTGGAGCTGTCTCAGAGCAGTACAGTGATGAGTTCTATATGAGCAATTTGCAGCAAAGTGGGCAATTCTGTTATAGCAGGCTTCCATTTTGCTTAGTTCAATTTTGTTGAGATTATTCAGAATGGGAGATGCATAGAGTAGGGTGGATAGAAGCTGGGAGCGAGCAATGGCTGATCTTGTATTGTTGGCAAGAAATGGTTTGATACGGTAGGGTGATCCCAGTTTGGCATGTACTTTTATAATAGTTAAGTTGAGATGACTATCAAATTTTAGGTGGGAGTCTATTGTTATTCCCAAGAGCTTAGCCTGTGCCACTGGAGTGATTGGGGTAGCATTTGTGGATTAGATGGTGAACTGACTGTTATCAGTGTTTTTGTTAGAACTGGTTATAATCATAAGCGGAGTTTTTTTTGGATTGAGGATAAGTTGGGCTTTGGTAAGGTAGTTTTCAATGTCAGAGAAAGCTAGCCGAGTTGTTTGCAGGAGGGTGTGAATGTTTTGTGCAGCACAGATTAAAGTAGTGTCATCTGCATACTGAATGATAGATGCATGCCTTGTGGAGGTATGGAGGTCATTCGTGAAGACTGTGAATAGTAGTGGTCCTAAGATAGAACCCTGTGGGACTCCTATAGTTATGGGCAGCTGAGGAGAGAGAGAATTTTCCCATTTCACTGCTTGGTACCTGTCAGTTAAGTAGCTTTGGAACCAGGTAAGAGTGGAATTTGATAGGTGATATTGGTTTAGTTTGTTTAGCAGGATTTGGTGCGAGACTGTGTCAAATGCTTTGTACATATCCAAAAAAGTTGACACCTGCAAGCCTTCATTTTTTAGATGGTTTACTGTGTCTGTGAAGCAGAGATGGCTGTAGTGGTACTATGGGCAGGTCTGAAACCATGCTGAGTAGGTGACAGGATGTTGCTGTCTAGGAGATATTTTAGCACCTGGGTATGGATGCATTTTTCTAGGATTTTGGCCAGGGTGGAGAGTAAAGCAATGGATCTGTAGTTATTAAGTTCAGTGGAGGTCCCGCCTTTATGTATGGGTGTAACATAGGATATTTTCCAGAGTTTGGGCACATAATTTTCAACAATTGATCTGTTTATGAGAGTGGAGATTGGGATAGCAATAGCATCTGCTGTGAGTTTCAAGAAATAGCTGGGGAGTAGGTTGGTTGATGCTTTTTGATGATAGAAGTTACATGCAGCACTGCAGAAGGTTGAGCCAGAGATGCAGTATCCAGAAATACTATAATTTAGTTCAGGATTACAAATTTTGTGGAGGCTACCCTGGGGCCATTAATGAATTTTGCATTCCAGGACCCTGTATTTTTGGCCACAATGTTAAGGCACACATGGGAAGCATGCAGAATGAAAGTAAGAACGTCTCTGCTTTGGTATTAAATTTCAGTGACCACAAATTTCCTTTACCAGAATAAAAAGGAGTCAATGCCAGATGCAGATCTGGTGTGGGCCACAGCAAAAACTGAAAACAGCAGTCTTGGTGAAACTTGAATATACATTACAACTTCAAGAGAGACTGGGTTCTCAGAGAAAATGTTTCTCAGTAGTTATATTGAGGTTCCAGTCTGCCTTTAAGTGAACAGCAGGAGCATCCCTGCAGCCTTGCCTGACTATCCCCCTTTGGAGGCAATTAAGGACCATCCATGCCTCCACCTTTCTGCTCAGCAAGCTCTCATAAAGGATAGGTAGATTTGGACAGTCATATTTATAGAATACAAAACTCCCTGCCTCACTTTGTTCAGTGTTCCATCACATCAAAAGCATACAACAAAAAAAGAAAAAAAGATACCTCCAAAAAGCTCCACCAGACAAGAAAGGGTCAGGGTATTACTCAAGTTTCTTTTCAGTGTAAAAAAGGCCGCATACCTCTGACCCATAGTAGATATAAGTGATCTAAACACTTTTATCACAAAAAATCCTTTAAATAGTCATTTTATAATCTATCTTTCCATGCTTATCTGAAATGCACTCAATTTACTCTTCGGACTTCCAGATTGCCTATATGTCCAGGATGTTTTCTACACTTCCAAGTAGGAGCCAGTCAATACCAGTTCAGGACTCATCAAGTTGGTGTCACCTCAGCTATTAGGGCATCAAATGACTGGTTTCTAAATGCTGTCTCTCTTTAAAATCTGGTTACAATGCAGTAGTATGTACTAAAATTCTTCCAGTCTCTGGGAATACTATTTAAACTTGTGAAATCCAAGTGAAATCATTTTCAGCTGTTCATTTTTATTGGATACAGCCAATGAAATATTTCAATGCAAGACGCATCTTCCTTTACACAGGATTCAGTCTGTCCCACATAAAGTTTTTGCACTTCTAGAATCCTGAATGATTTACAGTGAACTCTGAGAAACTAGTGATTTCAGCATTCAGATTCCATGGTGAGTGAGGTAGTGAACCTTGAGAAATTGCAGCAATACTGCAATCATAGAATCACAAAATATACAATGGCAACTGGACCCAGTGGTCATTTATGCTTTGCCGCTACACAGCCTAAGACCTTACTCCGGTTTTCATGGAACAACAGGACGATTATGACAGAAATGTATTTGCAGATATGCATCCCATTTTTCCAATTCCTTTTTGAATGTTGAAAGCATGTCACATTGTTTAATTTGGAGTGGAAGTTTGTTGAGGAGAAGGAATAAGCATTGTGTGACAAATCTTTCTCTCTACTGTGTTTTGTTTATTTGCTGAAGCAGGTTTAGATCTTTGATCCTAGTGTTAGTGTTGGTTTGTGGAGTTATAAGATGTCTTGAACTACTAGATCCCTAATGGCCAGAAAGGCTAGGCACCGATCACACATAAGGATGGCCAGAAAAGCTAGGCGCCGATCACACCTAAGGATGGCCAGAAAGGCTAGGTACAGATCACACCTACAGATGACAAGAAAGGCTAGATACAGATCACGCCTAAGGATAGCCAGACAGCCTAGCCACATATCACACTTAAGGATGACCAGAAAGGCTAGGCACTGATCACATGTAAGGATGGCCAGAAAGGATAGGCACTGATCACACTTAAGGATGGCCAGAAAGCCTAGGCACAGATCACACCTAAGGATGTCCAAAAAGGCTAGGCACCAATCACACCTAAGGATGTCCAGAAAGGATAGGCACTGATCACACCTAAGGATGGCCAGAAAGGCTAGGCACAGATCA
The DNA here is from genome assembly GCF_019279795.1 of Protopterus annectens. Classification (NCBI taxonomy): domain Eukaryota; kingdom Metazoa; phylum Chordata; order Ceratodontiformes; family Protopteridae; genus Protopterus; species Protopterus annectens. The sequence goes on along the minus strand of NC_056747.1, from coordinate 1,093,868,971 downwards.
CACCTAAGGATGACCAGAAAAGCTAGGTACAGATCACACCTACAGATGACAAGAAAGGCTAGATACAGATCATGCCTAAGGATAGCCAGACAGCCTAGCCACATATCACACTTAAGGATGACCAGAAAGGCTAGGCACTGATCACACGTAAGGATGGCCAGAAAGGCTAGGCACTGATCACACTTAAGGATGGCCAGAAAGCCTAGGCACAGATCACACCTAAGGATGTCCAAAAAGGCTAGGCACCAATCACACCTAAGGATGTCCAGAAAGGATAGGCACCGATCACACCTAAGGATGGCCAGAAAGGCTAGGCACAGATCACACCTAAGGATGACTAGAAAGGCTAGTGACAGATCACACCTAAGGATGACCAGAAAGGGTAAACACAGATCACACCTAAGGATGACCAGAAAGGCTAGGAACAGATCACACCTAAGGATGACCAGAAAGGCTAGGCACCAATCACACCTAAGGATGACCTGAAAGGCTAGGTGCTGATCACACCTAAGGATGACCAGAAAGGCTAGGCACAGATCACACCTAAGGATGACCAGAAAGGCTAGGCACAGATCACACCTAAGGATGACTAGAAAGGCTAGGCACAGATCACACCTAAGGAGCTTTAGGACACTGACTCAAGGGGCAGTGCTTCCTGGTAGCTCTTGTCTTTTAGGTTTGTCATTCTGTTAGTTAGGAACATCTGAGGTTTTACCAGTTGCTTGATATGCCTAGTAAGATACATCCCAAAAGGGTACTGTATTAGACAATAGATCTGATGAATGCAGCATATTGAGGAGTAAGAAATTCCTTGGATCTAGATGAAATAACTTTTATAATCAGCTGTGCCAAGTAAAAAGATTTCCTAGCCACTGTTGCAATGTGATGATTAAAGGCACGGGAATTATCTACCCATGGTCCAAGGTCTCACACCACACTTCTATTCTGAAGCAGAATATTATCTGTACTATAAGATGGATGATGGTATTGTTTTCCAAATGTGACAATGTTGCACTTTTTAGCATTTAGTTTTAAAGTAATTTTTTGAACATCAGTTGTTGACATGTGGGCTACAGTTGGAGCTGCTACATATTAGAGGGGAACATGAGGATGACAGCAAGTTTGCAGTCATTCTCAATCTGGGTTAGCCAGAGATCCATTTGTAATTTGGAGATCTGTGAAGTATATGCCAAATAGTAAGGGTCCCAGCACAGAACCCTGTGCAACACTGCAGGCCACCTTCATATTTGATGAGGACACACCTGTCACCCTCACTACACAGGTTCTATCACGCATTCCAATTTCCTATCCACCTAACTACCTATAGGTCAATTAGGAGCTCATTCAGCTTGTTTATTATGTTAGCATATAGTATGGTGTTAAAAACCTAAACCAGGTCAGGGTATTCTGTATGAACAGCATGTCCATTGACTATGGCTTGGGTTACTCTCTCAAAGAAGTTGACCAGATTCATTAGAAATGATCATCTTTGACAAAGCCAAACAGCCGGGGGTCAAGCCTTATAAGATTTTTGATATCATATTTAATTAGTAGGCCAGTTATGGTATGTTCTATGACAGCAGGGGCTCAAGCCTTACAAGATTTTTGATATCATATTTAATTAGTAGGTCAGTTATGGTATGTTCTATGACAGCAGGGGCTCAAGCCTTACAAGATTTTTGATATCATATTTAATTAGTAGGTCAGTTATGGTATGTTCCATGACAGCAGGGGCTCAAGCCTTATAATATTTTTGATATCATATTTAATTAGTAGGTCAGTTATAGTATGTTCCATGGATTTGCAGGTGAGACTAGTCAACTCAATAGGTGTATAGTTTGCAGGGTCAGTGGTGTGTCCACCTTTGTGAAGTGGAATCACAACAGCTGTGTGCTATACTAAAGGGTCAAAACCAGTGGCTGGGCTCCTGTATAATGGCTGTAGGAACAGGTCCCCTTGGGTTTATTTTGTGCTATTTATTAGGCAACCGGGTATATTATATAGCCCAATAGGTGATATATTTTTTCATTTTGGATAGTATCTTCAGTACTCTAGCTCCAGCACCCTAGCTCAAAGGTTCCTAGAATTTATAAACTCAAATGCTATGGAACAACTTGTTACCACTCCCACAAGAGGGGAAAACATACTGGACGTGATCATCACCAACATGGGGACTCTATGCTCCAGACCAGAAGTATATCCCTCACTGGTAAGATCAGACCATAAACTAATCTCACTGGATATTCACATCCCGACCCCACCCCCTGCCCAGAAAACCACAGTGAAAAACTTCTCTAAAGCAAATTTCACACTCCTCAAAACCGAGGTGGAATCCTTCAAGGCCCCTGGGCCTGTGGAAAATACGACCCAGACCGCAGAATCCTTTATAAACACATTCTATGAACACCTTCAGAAATGCATGGATCATGCAATCCCAAATAAAACCAAGACCCAATCCTCCAAAGGCAGACGTTCTGTTTGGTGGACAACAGCCATAAACAAACTATACAATAGAAGGAGGAAGCTACTACATGATAGAGCAAAATCCCAAAAAGGGAAGGCATCTCTGATCATTGTTAGCAAAAACTATGGGCACTCATAAAATTGTCTAAGGCCAGCTTTGAGAGAGAAATTGCACAGGACACTAAGGATAACCACAAGGCTTTCTTTAGTTATGTTAGGAACCTGGGTGGGAATTCCCAGATATGCTCAGAATTAGTCCAAAATGACAAAAAATACACCGAACCCACAGACATTGCCAACATCCTAGCTGACAGGTTCAGCGCAAACTTCTCCCCCCCCCTACCAAAAGGGCAAATGTGTATCCCAGCAGAGTGCTGCCCCGCTGACATCTCAGATGCTCAGGTAAGAGCCGCCATCTCCAAAGCAAAAAACACAGCATCAATGGGACCAGACAGTGTCCCGGGCTGCGTCCTACATGAACTCCAAGAAGAGCTAAACCCAAACATAAAACTACTGTTCAATCTCAGCCTTACCACAGGATATGTACCCAAAGAGTGGCGTACAGCAACAGTGGTCCCTCTCCGCAAAGGTGGTGCCTCCACGGATCCTGGAAACTATCGCCCCATAAGCCTGACTATCTATGGAAAGGATCATCATGGACCTCATAAAAAAAGATATTGGGGGCCTACAGACACTGGATCCTACCCAGTTCAGCTTTGTTAAGGGCAGATCCTGCCTCTTAAACCTGGTCGATTTCTTTGAAACAGTCACCAAGGCCATTGACGAGGGGAAGGTGGTCCACACAGCCTACCTGGACCTCGCAAAAGCCTTCGATACAATACCCCACTCGGGCATTATAGATAAGCTCACCAGCTTAAATATAAACCCCTATATCACTAGATGGGTTGCAAACTGGCTCAAGGACAGAACCCACATGGTTAGAATTGCTGGAGCCATGTCAGACTCCAAACCATTTACAAGTGGCATCCCACAAGGCTCAATCCTGGGACCTCTCCTGTTCGGTATATATTTCTCGGAGGTACAGGCCAACACGGAAGGACTGTGGCTGACTAAGTTCGCAGATGACTGCAAACTGGGTACTATAATCGACTCTCCAGCCGACACAAGCATCCTTTAAAAGGGCCTCATAGAAATAGACAACTGGTGCCAGAGCCATGGCCTCAAGCTAAATGCCAAAAAGTGTATAGTCATCCCCTTTGGCAAAAACAAAGTGCCCACAAATTACCACATAGGTGGTAAGCCATTAAGTACGGAAGAAGTAATTAGGGACCTGGGGACCCAAGTTGATAGCAATCTCTCATTTGACAACCACGTGGCCAAAGTGGTTAGAAAAACATTTTATATAGCCCACCTAATCATGAAGGGATTCACATCTAGATCAGGGGAGGTCATCGTGCCTCTTTACTCATCCCTCATCAGGCCCATAATTGAGTAGAATGCCCCTTTTGGGATGTACCTTACCAGACACCTGCAGCAACTGGAAAGACCCCAAAAGTACCTCACCAAGCTGTTCAAAGGGCTCAAACAGATGCCATATGCTGCCCGGTTAAAGAAACTCCAGCTTTACTCAGTGGCATACCGCCTGCTCAGAGGCGATCTGTGCCTGATGTATAAAGCCATGTCCAACCCAGAATTAATGGACATGCTGCACCTCAGAAAATCCAAATCCCATCAAGCTACGCGCTCGAGAGACTTGAACCTCAGCACTGAAATAAATAGGACATGCTGGAGGGACAGATTCATAACCCAGAGGCTCCCTTCACTCTGGAATAAAATCCCAGTCCAGGTTAGGCAGAGTCCCTCATTGACTCTCTTCAAGAGGAATCTTGATAAGTGGATGGGGGATCGTAGGTTTACCCCGGGTATCACTTCTGTGTCACTGTTAGACAGAGGCACAGTATACTAACCTCGAAAAAGGGCATAGCAAAATTAATTTAAAATGGGTGGCGAAAGCCAAACACACTCTGGCTAGGCTTATAAATTCCCTAGGGCAGATAGCCTAGTATGAACCTATGAACCTATGAACATAAGTGTCCTTAGTTATGATAGTGGGGGTGAGCTTCTGTGGGACATGTCGGGTGTTTTGGGAGTGAAATTTCTACTGAATGTGTTTGCTAGTACATTGGCAATATCTGCTGGTTCTGAGCAGGTAGTGCCCTTTTGGATAAGTTTGAGCAAAGCATGGATCTGTATTTGTCTTTAACTCTGGATGTGAGTGTAAGATCACTAGATGCCTTAATTTTCCTGATGGTGTTTTTCTAGAACTTTCAATAGCTTGTTTTAATGCTAACCCTGATTTTTCTTTTGTTTTGCTATATATATTTTAAGAAGCTTTTTTCTCTTTTACTATAGTTCATATTTAAATATGTGGACCACCAGGCTGACTAACTTTTAAACATTCTATTTTGTTTGGATCTGGTAGGGACTGCCAGGTCAAGGCATTTATCCAGTTGCACAAAAAGTGTGTTTGAGTAACTGCTTGCCATATCAGTATTTTGGCTAATATAGTTCAACTTGAATCATAATATTGCATCATAGGCTTCTTCACAGAATTGAAGACTATTCCTAGATTTGAAGTCTGTGTTTGTGGATTTGATGGAAAAAGTTATCAACTTGTAACTGGATTTAACTGGAGAAGAGAATGCCAGGGGTATAATTGATATTGATGTCATATCGGTAAGGTCTGGGTCAAGAATATTTTGTACTCTAGTGGGTTTCTTGACAATTTTGTCCACAGTGTTAATTTATTAAATTAAGACATTTTGGGGCATAACCTACATCTGAGGTATATGTATCTCAGTTTATTGTTGGGTAATTAAAGTCTCCTACAATAATTGAATTCTTGTTGATTTGAAGTTCATTTAGTGTATTTAGGAACCTAACATGTTTTCCTGAAAACACAGAAAGGGTCCTGTAACATCCTGTGCCCTAATAGTCTGTCCTATTTAGTGTGATTTAGATCTCATTCAGTTCAGTTTTTGGGTCTTTAAGAATCTGCCTAGAAGTGATGTGGCCTTTAACAAGTATAACTAATGCACTGCTGTTACCATGAGGCCAGGAGATGTGGTAGGTGTAAACCCTGGTATGGAAGGTGTGCTTTCTGTAATTGTGAGCCGAGTTCCTATAATGCTACACACTTGTGTACACTCCAAGTCCAGCAAAATTAGACAATTTGTTATTTACACTCCTGGCATTGAGCAGACTCACCTCATAAGGTCTGGTGCTTGATGGATTGCTTTTGCTGGGTCGGGAGGTCCATTAACTGGACTCTACCTAATAAGGCACTATGGCAACAAAGACTTTAGCCAGTATGTAGTAGCCCTGGAATGAAAGGTACAAGCTATCCCTTGCAAAGCAAGAGTGACCACCTAACATCTCTTCCCTTGCCGACACATACTGGATGCCCCTAAAATGACACCAACTCTGCAGCCAGTTGTTGAAGCCAGTCTTATTTTACCTGTATTTTGGCATCATTCTAGGAGAAGGAAGGAAGGATGCTGCTCAAAACCAAGGTCTTGTTTGCATTTATGACATGTATGGAGAGATCTGTCATATCTTTCTGCACATCCCTCAGGGTTTTATGTTTCAGGTTGTTCACACCCATGTGGACCACTACCATGTCAAAATCATATTTGCTTAGCTTAAAGGTCTTTATGGGCATTAATAAGTTGAAAATCTTGGCTTTTGAAAGGCAACTGACTGTCATTCTCTATTTTCTGGCCTTGCAGGAGATAAGGCAATGTGTCTGACATTGGAAGCAGCCATCATTTAGTACACTTTTTTTCAGATGGTTGAATAGGTGCACTAGTTTTGGAGTGATTAATTGCCAGTGACCGTTTACTGCGCTATTGCTAGTAGGTGTGATAGTGAGTTGTAGAATAACTAGGTGTTGGAGGCTTAGGTAGGGACTTTTTAATGGTATCAGCATATAATAGTTTACTTTGTATTTGTGCAGAATGCAGTGGTGGTCTGTGTTGTGTTTGTGAGAGGGAGGCCTCCAATTTCGTTAAGTACTTGTGTCTCTCACATATAGACAGAGATGAGCTAAGCCATAATTCATTGTCTGTGAACATCAGGCAATTGTTCCACTGCCTGAGTAAACCAAGTAATACAAAGCTGGAAACTGAGGGTGAACAAACTGGCTGACCTTCCATTTTAGTCCAAGAATACAGCAAAGGAATATTTACCAAAAAATAGCTGCAAAATGTATAAAACAGCAACAGACTTAAAGAAAAAAGTAGAGACAAACACTAGAGTAGATGCCAGAAAAATTTTAGCAATGCAGCTACAGGAAAGTGAGTATATAAAGACAACAGAACAGTTAGCAAATAAGTACAGCAAAACTGAATAAAATAACATTTACACTGTATATATCTCTAGGCAACTGTAAGTGCAACAAAAGCATGTACCTTCCAGGAGCAGTACAAAAGGAAAAAAAAAACTTTTTTACAGCCCTTTAGAGGCGTAATCAGCTCAAAACTCCAACTTCAGTAATATCATAACATGAGCTCTGTGTGCAGCCTTTTGAAGCTTTTAATTAAGACAATAGCAGGCTGCTCTCAGTGCTGTTTACCCAGCATAGAAAACAAAAGAACCAATTAGCTCGAATTCGGCCAGGCACTTTTTGTACTTGTGTCATTAGGTCCTTGCATAGGGCGGCCACGGTGGTGCAGTGGTTAGCATTGCCGCCTCACAGCAAGAGGTTCTCCGGTTCGATCCTCGGCTGGGGTGCCTTCTGTGCGGAGTCTGCATGTCCTCCCTGTGGTCGCGTGGGTTTCCTCCGGGTGCTCCGGTTTCCTCCCACATCCCAAAGACATGCTGCAGGTGGATTGGACACTCTAAATTGGCCCTAGGTGTGCGTGTGAGTGTGCCTTCTGTGGAAGGTTGGGCGCCGGGCTGGCAACTCAACACCGTAAAACTCCACTGCCATTCAATGTGCGGACAAGGTGATCCGCTGTGGCGACCCCTAACCGGGAAAAGCCGAAAGAAGAAGAAGAAGAAGTCATTAGGTCCTTGTACATAGTCTATGTTAATTCTGTCAGTGTTTCAGGAATATCAAACCATTGCAAGACTGCCAAAATTGGGTTTCTTGGGACCTTCTCATATGCTTTCTCAAAGTCTAGCAATGTCCAGTTCATCTGTTTTCTTATCTCCAGTTTCTTCACCACTATCTGTCACACTGCAGTCATCAGGCAGCTGTGCTACATCCGGATCTGAATCCAAACTGCTCATTTCCCATGTTACCTTCTACTGTTCTGCGTATTTGATTACCAGTCCTCCTTTCCAGAACTTTCATGCAGTGTGACAGGAGTTTGATACCTCTACACTGCCCACAGTTGTGAATGCTCCCTTTGTTCTTCTACACTGGCACTAGAATACTCATTCTCCTGTTATCTGAGATTCACCTTTCTCCACATACTGATATGAGTATGCATATGAGCCATTTTCACCCTACTCACCTAACATTTTGATCATATTTGCCATGACTTCATCTGAGCCTGCTAATCTCCTTGACTTCATTTTCCTTAGCGCTGTTGCTGTTATCTCTTTTGGGGTGGATTCTTCCTCTGCCTTCATCAGAGGCTGTGTATGGTGTAGTACATCTTCTGAGTTTTCTTCATTCAGAAGCTGATAGAAGTACTTCTTCCATTTGCCTATGATGTCCTGTGGACTGCTGAACAGGTTATTGCTGGCATCTCTTATGAATGGTGTCTGAAGATTATCTTCTTTATCTGTCTGTCTTTGTCTTACAGCCTAATAGAGAGTCTTTCTGCCATATACTGTCGCTTTCCAGAAACTGGTAGAATGCCTCTGTCACCCTGTTATTTGCTATTGTTCCTGCTCTCTTGGCATCTCTGTTATCCATCCAGTGCTCTTTCTTAGCCTGGTCTGTCTTTTCTATATCCTTCTTTCCTTTGATAACTTTCTGGACCTCTGCATTCTACCATCAGCTTTCCTCATATACTTCATTTCCATGCCTGATTCGACCACATAACAGTTCTATAGTCCTCACCCATGCTGTTTTGAGACACTGCCATTCTTCAACTCTGCCTGTTTCTTTTTCTTTCTGAGGTGCTAGAGCCCTGAGTATTTTCTAGAACTCTTGTGGCTTCTCTCCTGTCAGCTTCCAAGTCTTCAGCCTAGTCTTGTTTATCTTAGAGCCTTCTATGACCACTGCTTGTAGCTGATTGTGGCCACCAGTGGTTTATGCTATGTACTGACTATTTCACTGAGGATGACTGTGCAGTCTTTGATTCTATTGCAATGCCTTTTCCTTTCTAGAAGGAAGTCTACCAAACTTGTATGTTGACCTCTCTTGCCTGTGATCTTATAACTGTCTGTCCTGGTGAACTAGCAGACAGCATTCTAAAATGGTGTCTCCTTTATTCCTGTTACCCAGTGGCAGCTCGTGATATTGGACTGCAGGACTGCAGCCCCCCCAGCTGTAACCAAAATGGAGATCGGACTGCAGGCTGTGCATGAGCTGAGGCAGTGCAGACATTGTGTGTGTGTATGTCCCAGTTAACTATAACTGGTGGCTACATAGAGTAACTCAAGCTCAAGCCCTCAACCTTGGGTGCAGGTAGCAAGGGCCTGAATTTCTTACCCACCACCACTTGTGCAATGCATTTAGATTTTTGCCTCATATTTTTTTCTGTTCTGTTCCTCATAAAATCTGTGGTTTTCTGGATTTTGACTTCACTAAATAATGACAGACATTTGAATTTCAGACTTCATATTCTTCAAAACGTACATGGTAACACAAAACATTTTTTGTAGCAATTTTCTAAGTTTATAAGATCAATATTTGAAATTTTTGGGGTATATTCCCACATTATTGGCTTTGTGTAGGTATTTTTGTGCTAAGAGGTTGAGAGCTATGGTGAGAACTGAATTCACTGAATATGTTTGGGGGCTGTATTCCCCCATTATTGGCTTTGTCCAGCTGTTTTGTGCTAAGACATTGAGAGCTATGGTGATCACTGAATTCACTAAATGATAGCCATTTAAGTTTCAGTCTTTTTGTCTTTCAAGAAACAGCTGCTTTGGCATAGTGGTATATTGTTCTGGCTGTAGTACACAGGGTCCTGCATTCAAGACTTGATAGTGAAATGCATGGTGGTAGGACAGCATTTTATTCTAGCAACCTTCCAAGGTTATACAAGCAATGTTTAAAATGTGTCCCTGGTTTTGGGCTTTTGTTCCCCCAATACATTTTGGCTTTTTCCAGATTTATTCTGGCCATATACTGCAAAGCTGAGAGAAAGAGTTGAGTGTCGAGTGGATTTTACAAGGAGCTAAGAGCTCAAGGGGAAGAGAAGTTTAGTGCTGCTTATGCAGAGTCTTCATGCATTGTTAATAGCACAACAGGTAGTGTATTTGCTTTTTGATGCAGAAGGCTGTGGGTTCTACTCCCACATTATGTAGATGCATTACTGATACTGTACTGTGTTGTAATTTTAAAGGGGGTGGATGCTGCAGTCCTAAGAATGTCCTCTTTGGTGGAAATACTTAGTAACTGTCAACCTTTGGTCAGTTTGCCATCCATTTCCTATTGCAATATTACTAGCTTATCGTTTTTAATGTAACATGGGTAATTTATTCCTCAAGGGCAGCAGGCACTTTATTTGTAGATGAAACAATGAAATATAAAGTTGTTTGCTAGCAGCAACCTCTTCATTAGTTACAGATTTTTTTAATGTAGAATTATTTAGATGCCTTTTATTTCTGTAGAGATTGTGCATATTTACTGATACTGGTGGATTGTAGAAGTTTGAGTAGACTTTTATGATGGAAATGTTCTGAATTGGGCAGTTTTGTCATTATTGGTGCATGCATTTTGTTTCATCGTTTACTGGAACAATGTTCAAAACAATACATTTAAAATGCCCTCTAACAACTGTACTGTATTATACAAGGAATATAATTTAATACAATCAGGAAGATGTATCAAAGAACACATGTATGTTTCATGTGCAAGGGGCCTATGATTTGAAAACAGCCCATAGTTAATATTTATCTGCCACTGGCCATATGTATTTTCTTTGAAAGTGGGCTTCAATGCTGTTTTAATGAATGTGAGTTTCAAGGGCAGAGAATTTTTAATGCTAAGTCTATTTTCATTGTGAGACTACATTGCTTTGTTTAGCAGATGTCTATTAGTGTTTGTGCTGTAAAATGTAAAATAAAACTTTTAAATGAAATCCATATCATCATAGAAGTAAAGCAGTATGCACATTACAATGTTTATGGTAAATGGGGTGAAATAGCCAAGTAATGGGACATTGGAATGGCTGCAGGGGGAGGCCCCATTTGACCATGATTTTGGGAGGGGGAAAGGGTGGCAAACTCAAACTATGCCTCTCCACTGTCCATATTTTTGCAGAATGAATAGAGTTTTGTTTCATATTTTTGGTTTGTTCCTCATAAAATTTTGGTTTTCTGGCAAATCATTTAGGAATGAAGCTACTAAATAATGACACATTGAGTTTTAGACTTCATACCCTTCAGAAAAATGCATCCTAAAGCAAGACCTGTTATTCTGTCAACTGTCTAAGTTTATACAAGTGCAATTTTTAGTACTGTCTGTATGTCCCCCCAATATATTTGGCCTTGTCCAGATCTCCTGCATTAAGAGGTTGAGAGGTATGCACAAATAAATTACTTTATAGAATTAGGCATATCCAAACCTCTAAATTGTCCCTGACTTTGGCTCAAAATGTTGCTCTCCCCCTAATAATCCCTCCACAAAATGGCAATTTTGGAAGAAAATGTAGAGGGTTTACAATTGATAAATAATTGTAATGATCAGAATTATAGATTACCTTTATTTCAGAAATGCATGTAGATTCTCTTATTTTGTCAGCTGCTCAACTTAACAGTACTAATATTAAAAAAGTGTCCCTTCTTTGACTGGTTCCCAGCTGCATTGTGTGGCTATTTTATATTTTTGCATCACATTTTTGGTCTATTTTTCATAAAATTGTGGTTTTCTTGCAAATTAGTGGCAAATCATTAAAGATTGAAGTTAGAAAATAATAACAGACATTTGAGTTGCAGACTTCATACCCTTCAGTAAATTCATACTAATGCAAGACCTACTATTCTATTATCTTTCTAAGTTTATAAAAGCAATATTTAAAAATTGTCCTTATTTTTGGGGCTTTCTCCACTTCTATTTATGACTTTGTCCAGATTTCTTGCTCTGTGGTTGAGAGCTATGACAAATGTGTCAGGGCCATGACTGTCAGCCAGAGACATTTCAAATTGTGACATACTTGTTGTACCCCACTCCCCCATGTAGTGACTCTGGATGTGTCCACGCAAGGCAAGGAGTAGTTATGCAGTGAAAGTGTGCAGAGTATCCCCCATCCAAGGTAATCACATGTACAACAGTGGCTTTTCATCTGTCCTTGATTTTGCAGAATGTTCTGTTTTTCTGTCATATTTTTATACTGTTGATTTATGCTTCTTATTGTTCAGGAAATGCATGTTGTTTCAGTGCCTGTTACTCTGTGTTTAAGTAGCAATGCTTTAATGACCATCAGGTAAGCTTGTCTGAGATTCTAAGATGCAAGTCAGCTTTAATAAGCATACTATTAAAGAATTACCAACATTGAAAGCCTTTTTGTTGTTGCCATGCAGAGAATATTTATGTAACTAAGTGCGCTTTCTGCAATGATCTTCAGATCATCTGAGGTTCATAGCCGAAAGCACTTATCTGTTGCTACAGTTCTCCATGCTAAAGTTTGACTGTGGTTGTTTTTATTATCACTGTTTCTATTAAAAGTTTGTTTTAAAAAATCTTCCATAAAAGCTCTTCAGAAGAGTGCAACTAAAGCCGTGGGGGTGCACTGAAGATTGCTTTTCATATTCTCCTTTGATTTGAAGTCACCATCTGCCACTGCTGTTACCCCACCCATTTAGAACCAGGCAGTCCTCATATCATGATCTGTCTGCCCCATTATGAGCACTCATGTCCCCCATTATCAACACTAGCTCACGTTGCCAGCCTTATCTAGTAAGCCCTGCAATAGCTTCCTGAATGTACTCTTTTCCTCACTATTTTAACCCTCCTGTGGGGCATGGCCTGAGATTGTGAATACTACCCTGTCTTTACACTTGAGTCTGATTGCCATCAGTCTATCATTAATTCTGCTTACATCCCTCACTGCCCTCAGAAGACACTTCTTTTCTACAGTTCCCACACCATTTCTAGTATGTCCTTATGAATACCAAGTCAAGTGGCTTTGCTCTGCTGCCCTTCTACCTTGTCTCCTGGATACATCCAATGTCCAGTCTTCTCTTTACCATCATGTTATCCATTTGCAAGCTGCATTCTGTCAGTGAAATTAAGCAATATTTAGACCAGTTTTGGAAGGTTGATTGTTTTTACTTCCAGCTTTCACTCAACAGAGCCATTCCAGGTAACCTAGGCTGGATACTAGCTGTCCACTAGCTTATTGACCCTGGGCTGCTGGGCTTTATGGGCAGGTACATACTGGCCAATAGAGTCACACAGACCCTTCCCACCATTAGTACTGGTCTCTGGTGGGTCTGTATTACGTGATCAAAAATTCAGATGTTGGAACACGTAATGATCGATCCCAACTGAGTGAAATGGCAGAATGTCGAACACATAAATGGAAATCTCCGTAAGGGGAGATTTCCATTTACTGCAGTGTAGTGTGGTCTTGGAGTTGGTATATTTAAGTAGCGGGGATGTGGGGGGTGCAGGGGGGCTTGCCCCCCCCCACCTAAAGCAGTTTAATGGTTTGTTTGGGTTTTTGTTATTTTATTCCGGCCATTTGACATTATGCCAGTTCGCTCTATTGGGGTCGATCATTACGTGTTCAAACATCTGAATTTTCGACCACGTAATATAGACCTGTCTCTGGCATAGGCTGCAGTAGGCTGGGTCTTTAACCTACTTATCACTGAAAAATCCCTGTTCTCATAGAACCAGTTTTTGCATTGTTGAGTAGCTGGTCCTCACACAGTGCACAGTTTGTGGGTTGTGTTCTCCACTCTAGAAAATACTGTATACCTCAGCTGATGCCTAAAGCAGTTGGTCTGCACAACTGTTCCCCAGATAGGTACTATCTTGAGTTTGTGTTGCTAACAATGATTCCTTTCAATTCTAGGTGCATTCCAAGTTTGAGGTGGAAACATCTAACATGTTTTTGGAGGTGGGAGGAAGCCCACACAGATGGAGAAAACATGTAAACTCTTCACAGGTATTCGCCAGAACTCAGGATCAAGCCTTATGCCTTGAGCTCGGAAGATGAAGAGCTTAACTTTTATGTCAACCTTTAGAAGGTTGCTAATATCAAGACACAGAGAGAGAGAGAGAGAGAGAGAGAGAGAGAGAGAGAGAATGACACTGATTCCAATCAGAATCTGAATAGGAACTTCAGCAAATCATATGGTAAGGGAATGCAAAATTAAAGGCAGATGGGATGAAATGAAACTAAATACAGACAAGGGCTCAGAAGCAGAAAATTGAGACAGAAGGAAAAATGGTGGAACAGATTAACAGTTTCCTGTATCTGGAGGGGTGGCTGAGGACAACAGGAGTCTGAATGAAAAGGTTAATGTTAAAATCAGTGGTGCTGCAGCCAAATGGCCCAGAGTATCAGAGGTAGTGTGTGACAAAAGAATGCAAAAGAAGCTGAAGATAAGAAACCTGGGCAGTGAAGGCAGAGCAGTTGAGGAAGCTAGAGGTGGTGGAGATGAACTGACTGACATGGGTGGTAGGATGCACACTGTGGGACAGAGAAAGAAATTTACACATTAGACAGAAACCAAAACAGCTCCAACTGAAGAAAGGTAAAAGACAGCAGGTCAATGCCGTTTGGGCACATCAGGAAACAGAAGATGATTGGTGAAGAAGACTTGCTTGAGACAGGAAGAAGGCAAGAGAAAATAAGGACATCCAGCTAAGAGATGGATGGGATGCATGAAAAAAACGGCAACAGTCAGGCATGATTGCTGAAGAAGGTAGGAGAATGGCAGTGACTCAAGAGAAGTGGCTCAGTTGTTGTGACACTTGACCCCATGTAGAAAAAAAATGGGAGAAAGGGGATTGATGATGATGGTGATATTATTCCACATGCTCTGAGGTTATTCACTAAGGTCTAATGTTATCAGTATCTCCAAAAGTTTATTCTCAGTATATAGTGTTCCAGAAGACATTGCCTCTTATAATGGTCACCAGTTTTCTAGTCAGTCCAGTTATTTATGAATTCTGCTACTTAGAAAGAATATGCATGTATTACTTTAAGTCTGTTCTATTGTCAGAATAATTGGCAACCAGCGAAGGGTGCAAGCAATTAAGACTTTAATGAGGGAACATGGTAACTCAACTAGTAGACTGTTCTGTGCCAGGTGTAGATATTTATTATTTGTTATGGTGGGTAACTCAGAACAATGCATTAGATTAATTAAAGAGGAATCAAAGGGGACAGATATTCTACTGCAAAAGCAATGCAAAGAGCTTTCCAGTTTCAAAAGAGGGTGACAGAGTAAAGCTACAGTAACTTCATAAATTGCTGGACCTAGATCATATCATGTTAACAGGTACAGATTCTGAAATCTACAGAAGGACTCAGACATCAACCAAAAGTGCAAGTTAAGCTTACTTCAGTACCTCAGTTTTCAGTACTCAGGAAGTTGTACAGTAAGTAAAGAAAAAATTTCAGGCAGTTTCATGTAACACATCTTCCAGTGAAAGTATGGTTTTGATGTTACTATTGAAATACAAACTATAAGAATACTACACAGACAGGAGTTGAACAGAGAAGCTCCACAGTATGAAATATTCACTTAAGTGATGAGGTTTCAGTTCCATTTCCAAGGAATATCTTTCCTCAGTTTGCATTAGCAACAGATACAATTACTTCTTAGAGAAATGTTAAACCAGAGACGTTTTGGAACAATGACTGCCAATCCCGGGAATATCTGAGATATGATAAAGTTATTAAGAAGCCAGTATGCTGCTGAAACTGAACATAAAATAAAGTGACTGTAGATCACCCAAAAGATTGAAAATACTGCATAGTTGATGTTTCTTAAAAATGTTGACTCTGTCTGAAAGAAAGAAATGTCGACAACATGCTCGAGTAGTCATATTGTAGGTTTTTGGAATCACTGTAAACATCATGAAACTCTATCATGTTATTTATCAATAACATTTTTTAAAGAAAGGGGAATGCAGACCATACGCAGAATCATGACTATCCCCTTAAAAGACGGCATCAGCCTATAGGGATGTATATCATGTGATCACCAGTTTTCCAGGTATTTTAAGTAATGCTGCTGCTGATGTGAATGTACCCCATGCTGCTCTTTTACCATGGTTATTCCTGGCTGTACTTTACAAAAACATAGATATTACAGGATGTATGCATTCCTGAGGGTTACAATCAAATGCATATATGAGATGCACTGATTAAATTCTCACACCAGCAGAGGAAAATATAAGCACACTGGGGTGGATACCCCATGGAACTCACGTCTGCACTAAAGCTTGCTTTGAAATTCTAAATGACATAATACAGAAGTGTGAAATTCTGCAACAGAAAATCCTAAAACCTGTACGCTTAAAACACATTGGGTGGTATTTTAATAAACATGTGATTGAATATTTTGGGTTTTTTGTGGTATGAAGTATACATTCCCGAGCCCTGCATGATTCATGTAATATCCTGAATGGTGCCTGCAGAATGTTTGCACAGCAGTGCATCATAAGTTGATGAGAAGTGTGACAGGTAGTGTAAATGATTCTTCTACAGAAGGTACATCCCCACACAAGTCATAAAGCCATATGTTGCCTGTCAAAGAGGGGGGGTCTGCCTCTGCATGCAGCTGTGACAGAAGCTGGAACTACCACACTGGCTACAACAGCTGAAGCAGCTACCCCCCCCCCGCTAAGGTCAGAATAATGAGAACAAGAGATGCACTGTGAATCCATGTGCCTGCTGCATGATAATGGCTAACTAGGACAGTCTTTGATATAAATAACACAAAGGTATACATTCTGAAGACTAAAATTAATCTTACTACACATGCATGATTAATGAAAGTAGTACGGACACAGATATTTGTGACCTGTACCTATCCTGCATGCATATAGGCCGCAACAACCCCACATCCATATGGGACAATTGCGTTAAGGCAAGGAAGTATAAATACGTACCCAACCAACCTGTGTCCTTGGCTAACTATCACAGTTATAAAAGTAAATATTTGGAGGTCAGGACACCAGTTATATTACATTCAGCTTGGAACATGCAGGCATGCAAGGCTGACATTTTTTGCATATATTACCAGCTGTGATTACAGCTGCTGGAGTCCATATAATGTGCTGTCAGGATGGAACCCTTTTCCCTAACTGATCCTAAAAAGGTGGAACCTATTTTTCTGCTCCCATTTTAATTATTGAATTATGTTTTACAATGTGACAACCCAATGATGCTGGAAGCCTAGATGCCAGTGTTTGGTCAAGGACATGCAGACAAGCTCTGCTGGTTGCTACACACAGAACTGGTATACAGTGCACTTTTGTTTATTTATTCCTTGTTTGTTTGTTTAAGCAGAATAATGGACTGATTCCAGAGGATCGACTTCGGATGCATCTTAGAAGAACCAATCATACAACAAGTAAAAGTGGCAAGATGGTCAATATTTAGATCAAACAAATAAATTCAGTTTTGTTTATGGTTAATATTTGTAAGCTTTGCAGATATTTCTAACATTCTGTAAGACATTTGAAACATTAGTAATTAAGCTATGGGACAGCATACTGAAAAAACAATGCAGGCAGCAATAGCAAGTCAGTACTGGCTGAATCTCTAATTTCGCTTAAATAAAAGCAAGAAATTACACTATATGTATATGTGTGTGTGTGTATGTATATATATATATATATATATATATATATATATATATATATATATATATATATATATATCACTTTAACACCTATGTGGCATGGAATATCACACCTCTAGCAGCCTAGCACATCTTGTATTCCACAAGATAAACAAATATAAGTATTTTGTGAACAATAAACAGTGTTAAGATTGTTAAGAGAGTACAAATAGCAATGTTATCAGTAAGAAGTTTTCTTTACAGTGATAACAGTCAGTGTATTTGTAGTTTTTTCCATAAATGATATAATATAGCAATAACCGATTACACCGGTGTGGTATACTGATAATTTACCCATGGTTGGTGTAGTTTAATCATGAGGGCGAAGCCCAAGTGATTAAATAAAGGCAACCATGGGTAAATCTTCAATATACCACACCACAGAGTCGGTTATTGCTATTATTCAATGACATTATTTAAGAAAAAAATTGCTTTCTTATCTTAAATAATGTTTTTGTATAATGGCGCCATGGTGGTCTTCCACTTTTCCTTTGATATCCTGGAGCATTACTGATGGACTGTGTATGCTAATGGGACTTGTGTTCCTATGCTTTTGCAGTACGCCAGTGCTGTGTGAAGAAGCAACAGAGAAAGGAATATCTCCATTCCCTTTTTTTTAACTAAAAACAAAAAAAAGAAAGAAACAAACAAACTGGGAGACTTGTAAGGTACAGGAGAGACAGGCCAGAGGAAATGAAAGGATAATCAGGTATGCTTGTTTAATTTTATGTACTGCATATGCATATGGGACTTACGTTCTCAGGTTATGCAGTACATCACTGGTTTAGCAAGCAAGCAATAGAAAAAGGATGATCTCTATTGGATTTTTTTGAAAGAAAAAAAAATGTAACTTCCCAAAAGTACAGAATTAAGAGTTAAAAAACTTCATCTGGCTAGTGTATTTGAGGGGCACTCCCTTCATTTCTAAACTGTACAGGAGAACACTAGCACATTAGGAATACAGGTTTGGGGATTTGGCCTCACAAGATAGCAATGACCATACACAAGTGAAGATGCACTCAGGTAAGGTACTGGTTTTAAATGTCAGTTTCCTCTTTTCTCTGGAATGGACAAGAATAGCAGATGAAATATGGGATACAATTATGCAGACTTGAGAACAAATTCAACGAAAATATATATGTTGTATTAAAAAAAATGGAAACTCTATCTCAGTCCTGAAAGGTCTAACATCAAATGATAGCGCATCAGCTTGGAGCTATTTCCCATCATCTGGTTCAGTTAAAGATTACAATTTGCAATCTCTTAAAGTCCTGCATCAGTTTACTTAGAGAATCAGCTGATGCATATGGAACACATTTTCCTGGCTTGTTATACTGTACATTGAGGGTTAACTGATTCCAGTAATTAATTTGTTCTACCTGCAAGATAGAAGGATGAAAATCGTGTCACTGTGCCCAAGGATAAGTACTTGCATCTCTCACATCTTCTCTAATTATCTAATAGCATAGGTTGCAATAATTCTGCCTCGATTAAAGCACTTTTGCCATTAACAGCAGTTATTACAGGTACGAGAGAGACAGGAAAATAAAAGGAAAATCAGGTATGTTTTAGTTTGTAGAATGTACCTGATTTTTCTTGTATTTTTTGTGATCTTGTACATACCTCTCAATCTTTTATTTAAAAAAGTGTGACTATGTGTGCATTATCTGAAGGAAAGAAAGTCTGATGCTGAAATGCCTCTCATTATTTAATGACTTTGTTCCTCAGTGATTTGTCAGAAAATAACTTTTATGCAGAACAAAATAAAACAACAAACAGGCTACACCTCCACGACTGTAGCACTCAAAATCTTGTTTTTAAACAAAAATGTTAAAATACTGCTAAAGGATATGAAGTCCTTTAAATTCCACAAACGATAAGCGCTTTTGATAAATCTTATTCAGAAAAAACAGAAGATTTATCGACAGCACTTATTGTTTGTGTAATTTAAGGGACTTCATATCCTTTAGCAGTATTTTAACATTTTTGGTTAAAAACAAGATTTCGAGTGCTACGGTTGTGGAGGTGTAGCCTGCTTGTTGTTTTATTTTGTGATTTTTACCGGCTACCCCTAGGCAGTAGGATATAGTCTTTCTTTTGTTTAATATTTATGCAGAATAAAGTCACTAAATAGTGATATGCATTTCATTTCAGAGTTTCTTTCGTTCAGACTAATGCATGTCTACCACATAATAACAGAAAAAAAAATTCTGGCCGGTCAATGATACTTTAGCAGCTGGACATTTATCGCTGGTATATTCTCGATTTACAATGGGCACACTGGTTGGGCTGACCAATCAGGATGGGCCTTTTGGAGTGTTAATGGCCACTCATTGTATAATAAATTATAATGCACTCAAACCCATACTTATATTTTTTGCTATACTTTCAAAAACAAATTGTTGTAAATTGGAAGCTGAGTAACCTACACGTATACTGTTAGAACATTTTTGTTACTCAGACATAATCTTTCACATGACAACAAGAAATTCCTCTGTGAGTGCATACTTATTGAGGTATTTATAGAAATATGAAAAATGAAAATAGATACTTTGCTATAGTTACCTATACAAAAATCATATTGAATATCTAACAAGATGTGCAATATACAGTGCAAATATCAAAGCTAGTTTTCTTCAACAACATCTAAGGTTTCACCAGATGTCATGCAACAGTTTGTAAGTCACTTGCTTTTTGAAGTATTAAGTACATATTGAAATATTGTTTATTTTCATAATTATTGACAAATAACTATTAATATCTCAGGTATCGTGTGATATAAATAGACAATGACAATGAAGTTTCTTGTCTCCATCATGGCATATCACACCAT
>NC_056747.1:1093733723-1093843723 GCF_019279795.1 Protopterus annectens | reverse complement strand
TTCCTAAATATCTGATTTCACTAAGTTCCATCTAGAATAGAAATTTTCATTAAAAATAAATTGCTGATGGTTGTACATATGGCATTCCAGTAATGAAAGAAATGTCCTTATTCTGTAGTTAGGAACAAAAGCAGTAATGGATTTGTAGACTGAAGAGGTGTATCCCCAGAGGGGTGACTGTGTCTCTTTTGAGATTTCCATATCATGACAGGTCCAGTTAAACTATATTATTTTCTTAATTCTTGCACCAAACAAATCTAATTCTCCTTGATTCCCACTGCTGCCCAGGTGCTTACTATTGCTTCAATACCTCATTTCTAGTTTTAAGGAAAAAAATGGAAATTTTATTTCTGGTACAAAAAGTGCAATCAATGTCACACTAGTATTAACAGACAAGTTTATTGCCTGGGATGTAAAAAATAAGGAAAAGCTCCCTAAAACCTGTGCTGCAGTTATCCAACCCCTGCTATTATTTTCAGGTGTATTGGGTTTCTGGAACTTAACAACCCAGTCCTGCTGAGCTGCTGTCTGGTTTCCCACTACACGTCTCAGTTTTCCTCCAGTTTTATGACTTAACTCTTCTAAATGCTCAGTATAGCAAATAAATCTGTCAGTACTGCCCTGCCTATCCACAATGCCATTTCACTTACCAGCTGTGATGTTGTCAAATATTGCAGCCTGGCGTCTGACCCCTTGTGCCCCCTCCACAAGTATCAGCAGCACCAATCCGCATACAGCTGTTTTATGCAAAATCTGACCTGCTCAGAACTGAGCTGGAAGCCATACAGCAGCAGTCACACTTAACTCTTCATCACCTCAAAGCTGAGATCAAACTACTGTCTGGGAACCTAGTATGACTACATCTATGAGAAAATAGGACTCTTGGGTGGCCTTGCAGTGCATTATTGTTTAATTTGCTTTTTTTTAAAAGGTATCTGGACGTTGTAGATGGCATAAATGGACTGGCATACCAAACATGACTACAGTGTAGATTTTTTATTTTTATTTTTAACAATTTATAGTTTTGTAGTTTTAACAAATCTTTCATTTAAATAGAGAAGTTGCATTTACCTGAATATTTTGATTTTATATGAGTATTTTAGACTTTCTCTCTTGCCATTGTTTAACTTGTTTTCTGCTCACTTGACTGTGCATCACATCCACTTGTGGATCAGGTCTCAAATTAAATGTAGGACTGATCACACTGGTATGGTGAGCCAATATCTCTCAGTATTGAAATACTTTCCAATATATTTCCAACCATTCCTTGAATTTCATTTTTAATGTCCTCTGAATTTCCATTAGAATTTTTTTAAATTTCTCACTGAATTAGCCATAGACTCTCCTACCACCTGCTCAGTTTAGGATTGTGTCCCCCAGCTTAGTGCACTCTTCTTTGATCTAAATACATTTAGTGCTAATGTTGTGGTCCCAATGTATATATTTCAAATGTAAACCCTTCCCTCCTGTCCCTCACTATGTTTCTTTCTGTATATACTCAGCCTGTTTTTATATTAATTTTATATATTATATCATACTGTCCTGGCATTATTCCTATCCCTCCACTGTACTTCATTTCCCTTTTCAGGTATAGTTTTCACAAGTGCACCTATTGCGAGAAGCTATATTAACCTTCTTTTTATACCTCTGAGGTCTTTAAGAAAAGTAAAGAAACCAATGACCACACATTCCCCAGCCCAAATACAAGCTATGATGACCTCCTGTGCACATTTCTAAGGTCTGAGTGTGATGGAGATTAAAGAAGTAATAACCACACAGTCCCCAGCCCCCTATCACACACATAACCTACAGCAGCTTTCTGTACACACATCTGAGCAGGGCTGGTTTTAGAATGGGCGAGGCTGATTGCAGACACCATTATCAGCTTTATCCTAAAAAGGTCATACCACAGTCCTGTCCTGGTTAAAGATGCAATCAGAAAATTAATACATTTTTCTCCTCATTTTTTCCCAACTAGCAACAGCTTTTGTGAGGCCCCCACACAGTCAAGAGTGACTAAGGAAGCCCCTTGAATCCATTTATACAGTCAGGGGAGTGGGAGCCACCACACACCTAGAAGATCTAAGTATCTGAATGTTCTGTGATATATTATATGCCTTACTTTTGAAATATAATTACTTGTAGCTGCATTTTTTACTGATAACCAGAAGAATAATGTATGTGTCCTGGCATTATTGGGTGTGTGCATAGATAAAAATCAGTGATATGTTTTAAATACACACACACACACAAACACACACACACACACACACACACACATACACACACACACACGCCACAGCAATAATAGTTTCATACTTAATTCAATAATATATTGTGCAACAATGGTACTGCCACACCAGATCAGTGGTTGTTTTGCAGTTGTCAAACAGCAGCAGCAGAGGAAAGTCACTTTTACTTATCTCACTGAGGAGTAATGCATACTATCACTGTCCCTGATGCATACTATCACTGTCCCATAATTTGTCCTGTCCTTCATAAAAAGTTTGATTTGCTGGTAAATCATTCAGGATTGCAGGCAGTCATTAAATCCAGATATCAGAGTTTTTTACTTCATATTATCCAAAAAAAATCATGTTAATGTAAAAGGTGTTATTCTATTAACTTTTTAAGTGAATTAGAGTAATATTTAAAACACGTTCCTGATTATGAGCCTTTATTCTGCTATTATTTTTGGCACTGCATAGAATTCTTCAGCAACAAAGTTGAGACTTATAGTATCTGGCGTTCTGCCAGTATTTATTGAACTCCATGAAAGAGAAAACCATCCCTGAAGACTGGGAGCATCAGATGTCCTTAAAATTCAAGGTAAACACTTAGATTAGTCACTCTGAGCTACTGATCTCTCTAGCACTTACCTTGCTCAAGTTCATTATCAGCTTTACCCTAAAAGGGTCACATCACAGCCCTGTTCAGGTAAAAGTTTGTAATCAAAAAATGAATACCTTCTTTTCCCTTCATTTTTTCCCAGCCAACAGCAGCTTTTGAGGGGATGATTGGACCCCACCCCCCCTGCAGACATGGGCATTGAAAGTACCTAAAGCTGGCTATGTACCTAGTTTTAATGGACAGAAGGGTCACCAGCAGGGTTTAACTAAGCACTATGTCAGAGGTAAAATATTTAATCGAATTGTGAAGCCTGTTACTTGATAAAATGCTGTCACTATACCCAAAGATATCTTTGAATATTAAAGAAGATATAAATAAGAGTTATTATTACCCGCCTGGTTTATTAATTATACAAGATTGCTGCACACGTTTTTGTAGGTTTGACAAAGATTTAAAAAAATATCAAGATAACTTGCTGTGGTTGGGGACCCCCCCCCCAGTTGACTGCAGGATTTGCTGTTGCCTAAAGCCAGCTATGAGTACTTGAAAACCTCAAAACACATTTAGTTTCCAACTGTCCCTGTACATAAACACTTCCATACACTGGTTCAGTTATTAAAGTTTCATTTAAGTTTAACTTTTTACATTCTGACCCCTAACTGCCCAATATCACATTCACATTATTACCAATCTACCTATCCTTTATACTACTAATCCTGCACTCCACTTATACTATGATTTATTATTGTTTAACATTCTGTCTACCTTCTGTTCTCTAGCTCTCAGCTAATAACTCCTCCTGCTCATATCCTTAACATTGACCACCACAGCCACTAACTAGTCAACTCCTCCTGCTCATATCCTTAACATTGACCACCACAGCCACTAACTAGTCAACTCCTCCTGCTCATATCCTTAACATTGACCACCACAGCCACTAACTAGTCATTAATCTTTCTCTGTATATTTTCTTAGTGTAAGCAAGATCCTGACCTCACTGTGAGACAGTGCAGAATGTATCTGTTTTACTCTCATTACACAACTGGGCACTACAATGTAATAAAGAATTGTATTCCATCTCACAGTGAAATGTATAACATAACAAATAACATAACATTTTGATTTATTGCACTTTTACTGGAGCTTTTCTCCCTCGGTACTGCCTGAAAACAGACTTTTTCTCAGATGGAATATCCCAGCCAAAAATGGAAATTCATAAATACTTTATGTAGGTGCCTCTTGCATAAAGAAGTGTTTTTTTTTCTGTTTTAGTTCAGTCAACTTTGTATGTTATGTGGATGTGTAGACACAAACTTACACCAGAGTTATCATGCGTTGTCCTGTTTGATTTGGGAAATGAACACTATGAACTGCTCAAAAGAATGGCAAGAAGTTTCTTTAAATGTGTCTAGTTAAAGCTGTATATGGCTAGCCTTCTGATGATCCCTGTGATTGCTTGCTTACTATTGTTAATATGCTCTTAAGTTCCTGTATAGATGACATTTTGTGATTGCTTGCTTACTATTTTGCTCCTAAGTTCCTGTGTAGACGACATATTGTGATTGCTTGCTTACTATTGTTCTTATGTTCCTAAGTTCCTAAGTAGACATCTTGTGATTGCTTGCTTACTATTGTTCTTATGTTCCTAAGTTCCTATGTAGATATCTTGTGATTGCTTGCTTACTATTGTTTGTATGCTTCTAAGTTCCTGTGTAGATGACATCTTGAGATTGCTTGCTTGCTATTGTTGATATGTTCCTAAGTTCCTGTGTAGACATCTTGTGATTGCTTGCTTGCTATTGTTGATATGTTCCTAAGTTCCTGTGTAGACGACACCTTGTGATTTCTTGCTTACTATTGTTTGTATGCTCCTAAGTTCCTGTGTAGACATCTTGTGATTGCTTGCTTGCTATTGTTCATATGTTCCTAAGTTCCTGTGTAGACGACATCTTGTGATTGCTTGCTTATTATTGTTCATATGCTCCTAAGTTCCTATGTAGATGACATCTTGTGATTGCTTGCTTACTATTGTTCGCATGCTCCTAAGTTCCCGTGTAGACATGTTGTGATTGCTTGCTTACTATTGTTCATATGCTCCTAAGTTTCTGTGTAGACATCTTGTGATTGCTTGCTTACTATTGTTCATATGCTCCTCAGTTCCTGTGTAGATGACATCTTGTGATTGCTTGCTTATTATTGTTCATATGCTCCTAAATTCCTATGTAGATGACATCTTGTGATTGCTTGCTTACTATTGTTCGCATGCTCCTAAGTTCCCGTGTAGACATGTTGTGATTGCTTGCTTACTATTGTTCATATGTTCCTAAGTTCCTGTGTAGACGACATCTTTTTTTCTGACGATGTTAGTGTTGGAAAGATTTGTTTCAACCACTTTGGTATATGGGACATTTTTGTTTGAAATTTACTGTTGGATCCATATCTGGAGTGTGATGTGTGACAATAAATATCTTTGTCTTGTATTGTAAGATTAGGACATGACTGACATGATTGCTTGCAAAGGAACAACTTACAAAATGAAGTTCTAAAGCCTTGAAGTATGGAATATTTCATGAAGTATTCAGAAACCATTAAGACACATTTTGAGTGGTGATGGTGACTCAGAGACACTAGCAGCATGATTGTACCACTGTTATGACAGCATGGTATGCTGATATGCTAATGACCGCTTAATGGTATGCACATGAGAGGTGATATACTAAAGTGAACCATCACATATGAAAATGATGACATTAAATGTGGTGGAATGATTCAGAAACTTAGGGTCTACTTTAGAACACTGAAAACTCAAAATGTCGATTGCTCACATGAGCGAATAATCAGAAAGTCGATGTTTTTTTGGGATCGCAGTAGAGTGAAGATCGGAATATTTGCCCTTTCCTCACTGAAGTGCGATCTCGGAGTAGGAATATATATTTAGGGGGGGTGGGGGGCACAGCCCCCCACAATAGTGATTTTGAGTTCCTGATTATTCGCTCATGTGAGCGTTCGATATTTTGATTTTTTGTTGTTCTGACATAGACCCGAAACTTATATGTTTAGAACAGGGAGATTCAGTGATTAGCTCTTCTGATCACCAGAATTTGTCAGTGCATAGGATCTCCATTCAGGTTATGATTAATGCCAGTATCAGATGGATGGCATATGCTAGTGGGTACCTTCAGATTCAGCATATGCAATGCAGCATGAGATACCCTTAAACACTGCAGGATTGGCCAGTGGTTAACACGCCATCAACTCCATGACAAGGACATGGCCGACTGCTACTTTTGGACAGAGACACCATAGTGGAGTTAGTAGACATGTGGAATCAAAGAGGATTTATACAATGACTATCCCACTTGGTGCAAAGGTTTGTGTATTTTGAACCATCCTTGCTACAGACACCTTTCAGCATCTGACAGCAGGTAGAATATGTTAAGAGGTTTTGCAGGCATCAGCCTTGAAAATCTTATATCAGTTCCTTGGTGTGATGTTAGAGTGTGTGGGTGAGCGTACTTGGTATTCATGCACAATAGAAGAGGGACCCAACACCACTTTTATGTGGTCATTCTATGACATAGCAAGGTTCTCTGACATTCTAGTGGCCACTGACTGCATCGACATTGCCATTATGGCTTCACCTGCTCCACACAGAAGAAGGGCTTTGACTCCATCTGCAACTAGGTGTCACTTCACTATAGGTCTCACTATACAAAACCTGAAACATTCTCTGTACATAATCATCCCGTCACACAACTACTATCCTGGGGTATGACATATAGTGTGTCTGTGTGCCATCCAAGTAGTCTGTATGAATCCCATATCTAGCACATAGCAAACTATATCAACAGTTCAGATAATTTAGCCACATATCAACCAATGAAAAAATCTGACAAAATCGAACGACATTTTCTCAATGTTTTTGTTGATGGACAAAGTCTCCTTTCACCTCCTGCTAATTATCTATGCCAACTCTGAGGTCACATGACAGTGGGGAAAGGGCATAAATCCTCCCCTAGTGTAACTTCAGTTTTGTCAGTGTTTTGTGTTTAGATATTTTTCAGTTTAGATTTTTTCACTTTAAGATATTTTTCTGTCAGTCGTTTTACTGTCTTATGCTGTTGGGATAATTTCAGGTACACATATATATATATATATATATATATATATATATATATATATATATAAAAGGTTCCTATCACATAGTTGAACTTGCACAAGTTCGAACCCCATATGGTCGACACCATAAGTTCGAACTTGTACAAGTTTGAGTGTTTAAACAGAAATCTTTGTAAGGGGAGGTTTCCGTTCATTTCAATGTGGTGCGATCTCGGAGTTGGTATATTTAAGTAGCAGGGGGTGTGGGGGGTGCATGGGGGGGCTTGCCCCCTGCTTACAACAGTTTATTTTGTTTTTACTTCTTTTTTTTGTTTTTTAATCACTAGTTAAAGTTTTGTAACTTTGAACGGAATGGTGCGAACATTCCATGTTCGAAGTTATAAATGTTTGACTATGTGATATAGACCCATATATATATATATATATATATATATATATATATATATATATAGATGTAAGCAAACCTCAAAAACTAAAAATGATGATATTCACATAGTCAAATGAGAAACATTCATTATGCAAAAAGCCATTTACACACACTTCAAATCAAAATGTGATCAGAAATGTAAGGAAAACAGGCTTGCATTGGTGATTGCACAAAAACAGACATAAAAACAAATACAAAAACTGTATTCACATGGGAGACTTCACCCCCTCCTCCTTACTTATATATTCTAGCTCCATAGTCTCCCCACCACCACTTCAAAAGGACAATCAACCCAACAAACAAACCCATTTCCATGTGTTATATAAATTATATCAGTAGATGAGGGAAAGCAAAATTGCACCAACCAGAACATCAAAAAAATAGCTGCAAAGGATGATAACCACAGGTGCAAAAATCTAGTAAAATGTCATTTATAGGTAAGCACTTTCGTGAGGTTTAAAATAACCAAACTTCTTCAGACACAGTTTTACAAACATGCCCAAACATTTATACCAGTGTTATAACTACCAGTAGCCAATGACATCAAGTAAACACCCCCACATGATTAATTTAAAAATTCAGGAACCTACAAGTTTAAAAATACATGTTCCTTAAAGAGACATTCACAGCACTGTTTAATGTTGCATTACATCCATCTACCATTTGAATTTATACATTACACCTCGTTTCTAGTGATAAAGAATGAAATTATATCTATCATAGGCTTTTAATTTAAGCAAACTAGAAACAGACACCATGTCATTTAATCCTGGTGGACAACTAGCATTCAAATAATTCTGCCACCATACCTCTTTCTCTTCTAAATATAGCTTCCATGGTCCCCATGAGCTTCACTTTGTATCTGCTGTAATACCACGGATTTAAAAGTGTGTTGGGGAAATACTGCTAAGTGTCTATATAGGGCATTGGTTTCCTTGTGTTGTGCTATTTCATAAAAATGCTCATAAATTCTTTGTGACACTTTACGTTGTGTTTTGCCCACATAGTAGCCATCATTTTGTGTGCAAAGGGCAATATGAACCACTGCCCAAGAATAGCAGCTATATTTGCCCTTTATTTGTATGGTCTTGTTCACTACCTTAATGCTGGACCCAATAACAATATGTTGACATTGATGGCACATACCACATGGTGCCATCTGACAGGTCAGTGTCCTAGTATCAATACATTTCCTTTCCAAAATATTTTTTATATTACTACCCCTTCAATATACTACCTTAGGGGTTGGTCCAAAGATGTCCAGCATATCTAAATCCCTTTTTATAATACTCCAATTTTTGTTTAAAATATCAGTTACCATATAACTGTCTTCACAGAATGTAGTAACAAAAGGACAGAAAGAAGTATAATTAATAAAAATTAAACTCCTTTCTTTACCATGACTAGATTTATATATTGCTAGACTACTACTGGTTATGAACTCATGTGATGATTCTACCTGTGTACAGGTTGAATGGGGGGGGTGATGTTAAACTTGACTCTTGTATTAGGGGTACATAAAATCCAGTATTTCGCTTCCTTATAACTTCATACCTTATACTACGAATCAAAGGTAAGTGATATCCCCTATCCAAAAACATCTGCCCCATTACATCACATTCACTCAAAAAAATCATTAAATTCAGAAACCATCCGGGCTGCTCTTACAAGTTGCCCCTTAATGAGTCCACGTTTAACATGTGGTGGGTGATTGCTAGTGTAGTGTAAATAACAGTTAGAAAATGTGGGCTTTCTATATATTTTAGATTTAATTCCCCTACCTTCTGTCTTGGATAATTCAACATCCAAATACACTATACAATCTGTACCCACTGTGTAAGTGAATTTCAAAAAGTCAGTAATCTGACTGATATATTCTATAAATGAACATATTTCCTCTGGGGGACCCTTCCAGCAGATAAACAAATCGTCCAAAAAGCGGGCATACATAGAGATATAGGTATGAAATTTGCTAGCAAAAAGAAAACATCTTTCTCACCAGGCCATAATGATACTGGCATACAGTGGACCACAGGCAGAGCCTATGGCCACTCCCTGGTTCTGCTGGAAACAGTGCCCTTCAAACTGAATAAAGCTATATCTTAACACTATATCCATTAGCTGACAATAGGTGTTAATAACATCTTGGTTAAGTTCCATCACTTCATGTAAAAATTCACCAAACCATTCCATACCAATTTGATGGGGTATGCAACTGAACAAATCTTTCACATTTATAGTAATGAAAATTTCATCATATATAGGTTTTAAACTGTTACACATTGACAAAAAGTGCCATGAATCTTTACTAATGTAAGGAATCTTTAAAACACAATTTTTTAACTTATCAAATAATTTTGCTATATAGCTAGTTTTTGACTAATCAGAATCAACAATTGGCCATAGGGGGGATTATTGAAATCCTTATGGATGCTTGGTATACCGAAAATCACTGGGAGCTTAGAAAATTGAATTATATTCAGTGACTGTTATTTGATCTTGTGTCAGCATGTCCAACAAATCGTAGTCGATTTTCCTATATGTCACATTTACTTCATTTAAAGAAGCTTCACTATAGGTCTCATTACACAAAACTTGAAACATTCTCTGTACATAATCATCCCATTGCACAACTACTATCCCACCCCCCTTGTCAGGCTGCATGTATCTTATATCATGGTTGGTACACAATTCCTGCACAATATTGCTTTCTTCAGTTGTTAAATTACTAATAGTGTTATTATACTTCAAAAAATATCTGAAGTCAACCTCACAGGCCCCTTCAAAAGCTTTTAACAAGTCATGCTGTTCTGGGTTGTATGCACTAGGTATTCTCAGGGCAGGTTCATTGTCACTGTGCAGTTTTCTATACATATACTTCAAATTTTAATTTGAACATATAATTTTAAATCACATATAAGTCAAACAATATTACTACACTTGTTAGGTACAAAATTGTTACCTCTACTAAAAAAAAATCAGCATGAGCACATGAAAAAGAAACACTGCTATAATTATACAGAATTAAAAACAACTTTATATAGGCAAGAAATAGTGCTGATATCCATTATTTCACACTCAGTCACTTTTGGTTCCTCATGTTGTTCTGGGTATTTCTCTGCCCATTCCATCCTCTCCTGTTCCTCTGAGGGTACGGACTCTGATACTGTTGCCTCTGATTTTGTATTCTCTCAGACCATCTGACAACTGGTGGGTCTAAAGGGACAGAGGTCTGACCATTGTTGATTTATCCATCCTCCATGTCATCATAATTATTACTAGAACCATGAGAGTGTAAAGTCTGGTAGGCTGTACCTGAGGCATAGGCTTGCCTATCCCTCTCTAATTTTTTTGACTCTTCCTATTCATTATTTGAACATATAAAGCATCAATATCTTTAAAAATATTCTCATATTATATTTTATAACCAGCACACAAGTTAAAGTGATTTATTTCCCTGTCCAGTTCTTTTATTTCCCTGTGTAATTTATCTAAAGTCACACAGTTATGCTTAAACAACAATTCCATTAATTAACAGCCATGTCAGTCAAACATAGCCAACAATTCTTGGTGTAAAAGAGAGTGTTGCACCAACCCTATTGGGAATCTCCAGACTCGGAGATCTTTAGGTACATGTTTAGATTTCAAACATTCATGAAAGTAAATATTTTCCTATTGCAGTCTACGATATTGAGTTAACTTGTATCTAAAGTCATTTAACTTCTTGTCAATTGATGGTATATTACCTTCAGTGGAACCAGCATTTGGTACATCCCTCTGTAGCCATAACTCCAAGGAAAATGGTGGTTGTCAACCTGCATTGCTTGTATTAACCAAGGCAGGAAATTCATGGGTTGGTTGTGCTGGAGGAATAATTCCACTGCCCATGTTAATATACACATTTCTCAGCATCTGGCGGGTGGTATTAAAATCAGACAATTCCATTGTCTCGACATCTGGAGGCCTAGTAACCAGCTGCTGAACAAGATCAGTTAAATTAACTGCTTCACGAAGCTGTAAAAATTCAGCTTGTGATACACCTAAAATGCCCTCCGCCATACTGCAGAAACACCAACCAGGAAAAGCAAAATTTCACCAACCAGAAGAGCAAAAAATTAGCAGCAAAGGATGAGAACCACAGGTGCAAAAATCCAGTGAAATACCTTTTATTGGTGAGTGCTTTCATCAGGTTTAAAATCATCAAACATCTTCAGACACCATTTTACAAACATGCCCAAACATCTATATCAGTTTCATAACTACCAGCAGCCAATGACATCAAGTAAACACCCCCACATGATTCATTTAAAACTTCAGGAATCTACAGGTTTAAAAATACATGTTTCTTAAAGAGACATTCACAGCACTGTTTAATGTTGCATGACATCCATCTACGATTTGAAGTTATACATTACACCTCGTTTCTAGTGATAAAGAATGAAATTCTATTTATCATAGGCTTTTAATTTAAGCAAACTAGAAATGGACACCATCCCATTTAATCCTGGTGGACAACTAACATTCAGATAAATCTGCCACCATACCTCTTTCTCTTCTAAATATAGCTTCCATGGTCCCCCACAAGCTTCACTTTGTATCTGCTGTAATACCACAAATTTAAAAGTGTGTTGGGGAAATACCTTTGAGTGTCTATATAAGACATTGGTTTCCTTGTGTTGTGCTAGTTCATAAAAATGCTCATAAATTCTTTGTGACACTTTACATTGTATTTTGCTCACATAGGGGTTGGTCCAAAGGTGTCCAGCATATCTAAGTCCCCTTTTATAATACTCCAATTTTTATTTAAAATATCAGTTACCATATAACTGTCTTCACAGAATGTAGTAACAAATGGACAAAATGACATAGTGTCTGTTTCTAGTTTGCTAAAATTAAAAGCCTATGATAGATAGAATTTCATTCTTTATCACTAGAAAAGAGGTGTAATGTATAACTTCAAATCGTAGATAGATGTAATGCAACATTAAACAGTGCTGTGAATGTCTCTTTAATGAACATGTATTTTTAAACTTGTAGGTTCCTGAATTTTTAAATGAATCATGTGGGGGTGTTTACTTGATGTCATTGGCTGCTGGTAGTTATGACACTGGTATAAATGTTTGGGCATAGGTTCATAGGTAGGTACAAGCTATTGGCCCTAGGGCCTATACTAGCCTAGCCAAAAAGGTACCCTGGCTTTCGCCACCCAAGAAATTTATTTTCATGTGCCCCTGTCGAGCAGAGCCACAGAGGTGATCCCCGGGGTGAATTTCCTATTTCCCATCCAATCATCAAGATTTTTCTTGAAGAGTGCTAATGAGGAGCTTAGTTTGAGATAGATAGGCAGTTTGTTCCAGAGTATGGGAAGTCTCTGGGACAGGAATATATCCCTCCTGCATGTTCTGTTTATTGTGGTGACAAGGTTTAGGTCCCTGGAGCGTGTAGCTCGGGGGGATTGGGATTTCTTTAAGTGGAGCATGTCCAACAGCTCTGGGTTTGACATAGCTTTGTATGTTAGACAGAGATCGCCTCTGAGTAGGTGATATGTGACGGAGTAAAGCTGGAGTTTTTTTTTTTTATACAGTCTGCATAGGGCATCTGTTTGAGGCTGATAATCCTCTTTGTGAGGTATTTCTGCAGCCTTTTCAGTTGTTGTAGATGTCTTGTGAGGTACATACCAAAATGGGTGCTGTACTCTATAATGGGTCTAATGAGTGATGAGTAGAAGGGAACAATGACCTCTTTTTTCCTGGATGAGAAACCTTTTGTGATGAGGTGTGCTACATAGAAGGATTTCCTGACTACTGAGGCGATGTGATTATCAAAGAAGAGACTACTGTCCACCTGTGTCCCAAGGTCTCTTATTACACTGTCGGTGTTAAGCAGACTACCACCTATGTGGTAGCTCATGGGTACAGAGTTTTTATCAAATGGGATGACAGTGCACTTTTTGGCATTGAGCTTGAGGCCATGGCTTTGACACCAGGCATCTGTCTCAGTGAGGCCCTTTTGTAGGATGTCCACATCGTTAGGAGTTTCAGTTATGGCTCCTAGTTTGCAGTCATCTGCGAACTTTGTTAGCCAAAGACCTTCTGTGTTAGTCTGTACTTCAGAAAAGTAGATACCAAACAGGAGAGGACCCAGGACTGAGCCCTGTGGTACTCCACTTGTCATTGGTATGAAGTCGGATTTGGAGTCTGCTACTTTCACAGTGTGGGTTCTGTCAGTGAGCCAGTTGGCAAACCATCTTGTGACACAGGGATTTATACCTAGTTTAGTGAGTTTATCTATAATTGCAGAGTGGGGGACGGTGTCAAAAGCCTGTGTGAACCACCTTACCCTCATCTACGGCTTTGGTGACTGCTTCAAAGAAGTCTATTAGGTTTAGGAGACATGATCTGCCTTTTACAAACCCGTACTGGGTGGGGTCCAGAGTTTGGAGATTACCAATGTCTTTTTTTATAAGTTATATGATGATACATTCCATGGCCTTGCAGACCAGGCTCATCAGGTAATGGGGAGGTAGTTCCCAGGGTCCGTGGTGGCTCCCCCCTTTGTGGAGTGGGATTATCGTCGCTGTAATTCAGTGGGCACAAAGCCTAAGGTGAGACTATGACTGAACATGGTGCTTAGGTGGTGTGCCAGTTCATTCTGTAGTTCATGTAGAACGCAGCCTGGGATGCTGTCAGGTCCCATGGATGCTGTATTCTTGGCTTTGGAGAGTGTGTTTTTTATCTGTGCAGCCATGATTACAGGAACTTTGCATTCTTCCGGTATAGAGATGGGCCCTTTAGGGGTTGAGAGGGGGGTAAAGTTAGCACTAAACTTATCTGCCAGGATGTTGGCAATATCAGTTGATTTTGTATATTTAGTGCCATTGTGCTGTAACTCAGGGCAGATCTGAGTGTTGCCAGTGAGATTCTTGACATAGCTATAGAATGCTTTGTGGTTGTCTTTAGAATCAGTGGTGATTTTGTTTTCATAACTAGCTTTGGAGGATTTTATGAGGGATCTCAGCTTCTTACTGAGGCTGACCAGGGAATTCCTCCAATCATGGAATTTTACATTTTTTTGCAACAGTTTCTTCTGTTGTAGAGTTTGTTTATGGCAGGGGGCCACCAGATTGGCTTCCTTTTTTTGGAGGATAGCATCTTGGTTCTGTTAGGGATAGCATGATCCATGCACTCGTGTAAGTGCTTATAAAGTGTAAAATGTTTGCAAAAGGGTGTCTGAAAAAATTTGGTGATTTTAAATCTGACAAAAATGCTTTCCAATAAATGGTATTTTACTGGATTTTTGCACCTGTGGTTCTCATTCTTTGCTGCTAATGTATTGCTCTTCATATCAGTAGATTACCAAAACTCTCAGAGATTCACTGTCCAAAAAACACGAACAGTCAGTATTATGTACTATATATATATATATCTATCTATATATATATATATATATAGATAGATATATATATATATATATATATATATATATATATATATATATATATGTGTGTGTGTGTGTGTGTGTGTGTGTGTGTGTGTGGGTGTGTGAGTGTTTGTGTGTTTATACTGTAGCTATGGAGACTGTATATGTGCCTTTAGATTTGTACTTAAAATGTATTTTGCAATATGGAGTGTGAGAATATTTTCGCAGTAATTAATGAGTTCTTAAAGTCTTTACCACCAATGGCTATGGGATATAAAGAGGTTGTTTGAAAGCAGCTCCTCACCTAGAGGCCCACTTGGGGTAATCCATAAACTGTAATCTGCGAAGTGTGGCCTGTGAGAATACTTGCTTAGAGAGCTAGAAACTGGGCCTCTGAGAGCCTACAACATTAGATTTTTGCTTTCAAAACAGCCTGAGCTCTAGAGGGAGAGTGTAGACTGAAAATTGTTATGAGAAGTAACTAAGGTACAGTTTGCTTTATCTGAATTTGCAAAGCCAAGTGGGCCAATGCGTATTCTTTTTGGAGTACTGAATAAACCTTTGTTTTATACAGTCCTGCTTCCAGTCTTTTATTTTTATATTTAGAGTAGTGTCTTGTATGGGGGCAGTTGGCTAGATACTTTCCAGTTTTTAGTTTCTCACAGCACAATACCCTCTGCTGCCAAGTACAAGCCATATTTGGTGTACAAATTGCCTATAATTCTATGTCTGTTGTATGCCTGGCATGGTTAACTTGTATACACAACCTTGGAGGAATTAATGAGGAAAATCATGGAATCCCAGGTGGGGACTGACCAAAAGCTGGTGCAACTACAAGAATTGCTGATTATGCTGGTCAACATGGCTGCCAGTTGCAAGACTGTGTCCTCTTTGACAACACTAAACTGGAAGGGTGACCTGGAATATTATTTAGGGACATATGAATGCAATATCACCACATAAAAATGGAGATAAGCAGACTGGGCAGGAATCCTGTCTTCCCAGCTGATACAGAATGTATTGAAAATGTATATGGACATGGATAAGACTGATTCCATGAACAATTATTAGTCAATTATTAATCAGGGCTGCTATACCCTCTGAGGTATAAGCAATAACATTTCATAACTGGTAGATAAACTGCTAAGGGCTCAGATGCATAACTAAAACATATTTTAAAGTTGTAGCTTGACATTTAAAAACAACAAAGCAAGAATGCCAGAAAATTTAGCAGTAGAAAGCTTCTAAAGAGCTTTATCTAGTAAAATAAAAAATGAATACTGCAATGTGATCCTAATTACTTTGATACGCTTGTAACTTTAATTAATGCTAATTAGTAACACAATGTTTAAAATTTTAATTGTCTGCTTCTAAGGATAAAACTGAATAATGAAAAGAAACATCTGTGAAATAAAAAGTAACAGCTAATGTGTTCATTTCAGAAGCATAAGTAAGGTAGGGGTGATGGGGGAAAACACCCAGGGTATAAAGTGCTAGGGGGTGTGATCATTAGATGCCAATAAGTCTTTAATGCATTAGTGTATCTGCAGTTCGGGCTGAAGCCATGTGTGGTGTTAACTGTAAAAGTTGCTAAAATATAGCAAGCAGTTTGCTAGATTTTGAAAAGGACTTTTTTTTGCACCTCAGTTTAAAAAGTTGAGGGGTACCATTTTGGGGAATGGCATAAGGCACCAGAATTGTTACCTACAATTCTGGTTTAGTTTTCAAAGATGTAAGGGGAGGGAGTCACATTGCTAATCTCTGTGCTACTAACACAATAGTGCTTCTAATAGAAGTATGAAGACTAGAAAGCCTGCTTTAGATGAAGTAGTTCCTATGGAGTGCTTCAAACCTGTAACAAAGATAAATGAGTCAGTCCTGTGTCACTGTGTTACAACCAAGACAAGAAAATGCACTATATTGTTAAGAGGAAGGGAGAAATAAGCCCTGCTAAGTTTTGAAAGTATGCTTTGCCCTTTCAGTATCTTCTGGTGTGTAAGCATGAAATTAGTAACAGCAAACACATAGTGGTAATAGAAAAGGGTCTATATTATATGAACAAATGTTCATATAAGGGTACGCTCCAATGAGCGAAACTCCTGGACATGGAGGTGCATATTGTGGGATCACAGTACAGTGAAGACTGGAGTTTTTGCCTTTTCCTCACTGTAGTGCAATCTCGGAGTTGGAATATATATTTAGCAGGGGGTGCAGCCCCCCACAATATTGTTTTCGATGTCTGGGATTTTCTTTCATTGAACATTCGCTTATATGAACTTTTGTTCATATAATATAGACCCAATAGAAAAGACATTCCACTTACACATATAGAAATACATACAGTTCTTGGAAACTGTTGCATCATTTGGCTGGAGCCCCTGATTTAACTCGTACAATATTATTAAAATATTTCCCCATGTTAAAGCACTATGGAAAATGTAGGAGGGGAGACTCTGTAGACACTGTGTGGTAAGCTGATTCTTCCATTCAGGAAAATAACAGTGGAAAAGCAAGACAAAGACAGTTGTATACATATCGAGAAGCAAAATCAGGAGAAGGGGGTTGGCATAGAAACTACAGAATGAGCTAGAACATGATTATAGTTTAGTTGTTGTTTGTCTTTCGGCTTTTTCCCAGTAAGGGGTCACCTCAGCGGAACTCCGGTCCGCTAATGATTGGCAGTAGATTTTTACGAAACTCCGAGTTGCCAGCTCGGTGCCCAACCTTCAATGAAGGCACGCCCATTTACGCACGCATGTCTTTCGAATGCTACCCAACCATGGGGAGGACATGCAGACTCCACACAGAAGGCACTCCCAAGCCACGCCGAGAATCGAACGGGAGAACCTCTTGCTGTGAGGTAACAATGCTACCGCCGTACCACCGTGATTATAGTTTAGTAAAAAGGATATTTTCTGTTTTCAGAATCATGACCTAGTGGCAGAGCAACATAAACCCAAAACTATAAGAGATGTCAGTATATGAACTAAAAATGAAAATCTTAATGAAGTGAAGTAAAGCTTAATATAAAACTGAAATGTATACAAGAACTTACAAAACTTTTATCACAGAAACAGAATGGAAATAGAAAAAGAATGGCAGTTGAGTGGGGACCTGCAGAGAAAAGTGTGTACAGAAAGTAAAATGAGCAGAATACAGAGTCCTGAGCCTATATCCTCTAGTATGGGACAGAGACTGCAAATAAATGAAAATGCTCTACATCAAGTACCTGTAAGACAAGAAAGAAGTAAAAGAAGTGATAAAATTAATTCTGAGACACCCTTTGCAGTGAAAGGGCAACAGAAAGAAGGAAAAGAATGTGGGAAGTGGTATCCACTCAATCTAAGGTAGGAGAGAACATCTTAAAAAAAGAGCCCTCAGCCAGCCTATGCTGATATCAAAGAAACTAGAAGGGAAATGTATTTTTATTCAGAACTAACTTTTGCAGGAAAGAAATACAATAATCTGCAGGCCAGTATTTTTGGGGAAATAAGCTAGATATTTCACCCCCAAGGTAGATTATTTAACTAAGTAATCTTGAGCTAATTTACTTTCAAGTTAACCACCTAAACTTTAAAAAGGCACAATAGAAATATGATAGAATAAAACCATAGTTGTAAGGGAAAACAGTGAACAGGATGTTATTATTACTTGTTACCCTTCTAGAGAGAGAGAGATAGACTAGGTAAAGAAAGGGAAAGCATTCTGCATCAGATAATAGTACCAAAACCTTATAAGACACCTAGTAATGAAGGTTGCCCATACTCACTTGTTAGGAGGTCATCAGAAGATCAACAAAACTGCAGCATGGCTTTTGGGAACATTCTCAGAGCAGCTGGCTAGCTCACAAGGTCTTAACTGCCAGTTGCTATGGTATACAAGGAGGTTACCTGAAAGCAATGGGCAGGAAGTCAATTATTATTTATTTATTATTTATTTATTTATTTCCAGTTTGGTGACTGGGGAGGTCCACTGGGCTGGAAGAGCCCGTTTTCAGTGGAGGCCCGGGGAGAAAAGCTCCATAGTACAAAGAATAAAATTACATAATACAGAATACATAGTACAAAGTAAAAGCTGCATAGTTCAAAGTCAACATAATTCAATACATAGATGCTAAAGGTGAGAATAGCTCCATAATACAAATACAAACTTCATTGTTCAGAATACATAGTACAAAGTAAAAGCAAAATAGTTCAAAGTCAGCAAAATTCAATACATAGTTGCTAAAAGGTGCAGTGAATACTTTGTGGGTGTAAAATGGCAAGTAAGAACAGTTGAACTGCAACATAATACAGTATATCTTACATATTTACATGTTTGTAGGTTGAGAATAGTTGTAGAGGGTAGAATTTGTTCATAGGTTAGAAATGTTAGATAGTGATCTGAGAGTAGTTATTGGGGGATAGATCCTTGGTAAGTAAGGAAAGAATGGGACTTTGGATGTCATACGTTAGGTAGGTAGAGTGCAATTGCACTTTCAGCTATGGGAGAGGTGAGAATGGAGCTGGATTTTGAAGAGTTCAAAGTTTTCAGAGATTCTTAGAGATGAAGGGAGAGAGTTCCATTTTTTGGCTATGGTAAAGGATAGAAGTAGCTGCCCAGCAGGACGATTTAGTTTATACACGGAGATTAGGTTTTGGAGGGCAGATCTTAGGGGTCTGAGAGGGCTGTATGAAGGTAAGATGTTAGCAAGTGCTGGACATGTATTAGGTTTGAAAATAAGCTTGTGGGCTGTACAGAGTTGGAGGTAGTCCAGGTAATTGGGAAGTTCTAGCCATTGAAGCTGATGGAGAGGTATAGAGTGGTGAGTAGAGAATTTGGATGAGGTTGCAAACTTTGAGATTTTGTTGTAGCAGGTTTCCAGTTTAGAAGCATTAGAGGAAGATAAGTTGGTTAGTAAGGGAGCACCATACAACAGAGAGGGTAGTAAGTAGGTTGAGGCAAGGGTCTGTTTAGTTGAGGGGGAGAGGAAGTGTGAGTTTCTGTACAGCATGCCAAGTTTCTGATGTGTTTTCTTAATATTTAGTTGAATATGGGTATCAAATTTTAGATGCTCATCAACAGTAACCCCAAGAAGTTTGGCAAAAGGGACAATTTCTATAGCCGAGTTAGCATGGCTGATAATTTTAAAGGAGGTTTTGTCAAGGTGGATAGATTTTGAAAGGGTGACTGGTAGGATTTTAGATTTACTGAGATTTAGGGAGAGATAATTTTGAATACATCCAGTTCTCAGTAGTTGAGAAAGCAGCTTGAGTTATAGTTTGGAGCTCAAGGAGATTGGAGGCAGAGCATACTAGTGTGGAGTCGTCTGTGCATTGTACTATTCTGGTGTTGGGAATTGATGTGTGGATATCATTAATGAAAATATTAAAGAGCATAGGGCCGAGTATGGATCCCTGGGGTACCCCAGTTGGGGTTGGAAGGAAGGCAGAAATACCAGTTTTCCATTTCACAGCCTGGGATCTATCAGAGAGGTAGCTGCTAAACCAGCTAATGATGTTTTGTGAGAGGTTAAGTTTATAAAGGTGGGTAAGGAGGTGGGAATGGGAGACAGTATCAAAAGCTTTGGAGAGGTCGAGGAGGACTGTGGATACTAGATTTCCGGAGTCACGGCTGTGGTTTACTATGTCTAGGAATGAAATAAGAGCTGTCATAGTGCTATGGCCAGGACAGAACCCATGTTGAGTTGGGTTGAGGAGTTGGTTATTTGTAAGGAATGGCATTAGCTGGAGGTGGATACATTTCTCAAGAAGTTTTGAAATAGGAGATAGTATTGCTATGGGTCGGAAGTTGGAGAAGTTATTATTTGTGCCTCCTTTGTGGCGAGGTAGGATAAAGGCTGCACACCATAGTTTAGGGATGTATGATTCCTGTAAGGATCTGTTGATAAGTATACTAATGGGAATGGCAATGCTGTCTGCTGCTAGTTTTAGAAATATAGAGGGGATGTTGTCAGGGGCATTGGAGCAAGTCTTAAGTTTAGAGAGAAGTTTCTTTATGTATGATGTGGGGATGGGTTTGAGATGAAAAGTAGGAGGAGAGTTTAGGATGGAAGATTGGGGGGGAGGAGTTGTTGGGGAAGGTTTTGGTAAGTTCTGCTATGGAGTTAGTAAAGAAAGAATTGAACAGTGTGGCTATTTCTGTGTCAGGTTTGCTATTGTCAGGGCAAGGATTGTTTTTGGTACCTGGATTAAGAAGGGAGTTGATGGATTTCCAGAATTGTTTGGGGTTTGTGGAATGAGTAGTCTGGAGTTTGATATAGTATAATTTTTTTATCCTGTGTAATATGTTTTTTGGCTAGGTTGCGGAGTTGTTTGTATTTAAGAAGGGTGTTAGGATGTTTATTGCGGTGATAGTTTCCAGGTTTTGTCCCTTTGTAGCATAAGAGTTTTGGTATCCTTAGTAAACCAGGGGGTTGAATTGGTCTTTACACATTTTGTTCTTAGAGGGGCTCGGGAGTTTAGGATGTCTATGAAGGTTGAGTTGAAGAATTCTACAGCGTTATCTAGATGAAGGGTTAGTTAAGTAAGGGTTAGTCAAGTAAGGGTTAGTTAGGTAAGTTATTAGAAGATCAGGTAAAGGAAGACTAGGAAACATGTGAGAGCTCCTATTAAGGTCTAACCTGTGGAGTGTAACTTGTGGGAATATTTGTTTACAGAGTTGAAAGACAGGCCTGGGAAAAACAGCTTCTTTATGGAGATGCTATGTGGGCTGAAAACTGTTAGAAGAAGTAACTTTGGTACTTTTTGCTTTTTTTGAATCTACAAAGTCAAGAGTAATATTTAGCTTTTCTGGAGTAGTGAGCAAATCTTTGTTATATATGCCCCTGGATTCTCAAAAGCTTGCACAGAGTGCAAGATCAGTGCAGGAGCTCAGGCAGGCAATATGTCTGCCGTGCAATCCAGGAAGAGCCTGCAGGGGTGTGCATGAGAGCTCCTGCACCAATCCTGCATGGACGAAGCCCTTGTATGCAAATCACCCTATTTGCAAGAGAAATCCATGCAAATGAGGTGATTTTGCGATCTAGGAAGCTTGCAACCGTCCATGCAGGACTAGTGCAATCAGCAGAAATGTACTCGGTTAGTAACAGAGTACAGTTCTGCAAAATACAAAACGGAGCTATGACAGCTCCAGATAAAGGCTGCATATCATGTAGTAAGCATTCCAATGGCCAAGTATAAGGCCATTGGCATTGCAAACAATACAAAAAATAAAAACAAAGCCAACTTTTATTTTTTTGTAGCCGATCTTGGCTGTTTAAGCATAGTGCAACGACGTGCAAATGGGATCGGGGGGAAAATAACAAAATTAATATAAATTAAGCATTCTAACTAAAATCAGTATTCTGCCATGCAAGTCAATGGCAGGCAGAAGACAACTTGGACAGTGAGTAGTGGTTGCTAAAGGGGGAGGCTCAGTGACACATGTAACTATGCATTAGCAGGCAATCCTATGCAAATGAGGGGAAGGATAGTGAATCCCAGTTTACCCGAGCATGTGAGTCAGGTCCCAACAGTGTTAGAGTAGGAATAGTTTGGTGCAAGCCTAGGAGGTAGGTTACATCATGGGGGAGGGGGGCAGGCATACTGTCAGTGGATTGGAGCTCTGTGGCTTGGGTTTGCTCCTAGCTTAGTACAGCTAAGCTAGGGGGTGTGTCTAAACCTGCATAGAAAAGCCTAAGCGGGTGTGCATGCCATTCACCGGGTTGTACAGGGAAAAAAAAGATGTTAAACCTGGAAATAGCAGCAGTGTGCACATTTGAGCAATATGTTTGCACAGCGCACCCCCGGGCTTAAACAGGAAGGGAATGGGAAAGGAAAACAGCAGTAGGAAGGTAATCAAGGAGTACTAGCTTAGCTGGCAGGTGAAATGTATCAGAATCAGCCAATTACACAGGCAACAGACCAGCACAGCCCAGATCACTACTATAAACTATGCAAACACCTACCCCTCTGTTTTTTCCCACACTCTACACCACCGGTGTAAACAAGCGGGGAACTTTTAACACTCACAACAGCAAAATGTTAGGGGCTGCAATATCTATCATACAACTTGTGGAAGAGCTGAGGGTGGTGAGGGTGTAAATGCTGCCAAGCAACCCACAGTGAGGAGATGGAGAAGAGTGTACAGACCCAGGGTAACCTACCAAGGGCTACATGAGCTGGAGATAGTGGAGCGCTATAGGGTGGACAGGGACCTCCTACAGCAAATTGTTGAGCTGTGCCGGCCACGCCTGACACACAGAACTAACAGAGGGAACCCATCCCAGTGGATACCAAGGTATGTGTAGGCCTAAGAATACTAGCTACAGGTACCTTCCAAAGGTCAATTGAGGATATGATGGGAATTTCACAGACATCAGCATCCAAGGTACTCCAGCAGTTCCTGGATGCCATGTCAGCACATGTTGGTGAGCACGTATATTTCCCCAACACCCATGAGGCGTTGGCAAGCAATATGCAACTGTTTCACCAAATAGCAGAATACCCTTAGGTAGTGGGTGCTATAGACTGCACGCACATATGCATCAAAGCACCACCCAGTGAGTGGGGTAGGGTCTACATCAACCGCAAGGGCTTCCCCTCCATCAACTGCTAGGTCATGTGCGATGCCCAGGGCATAATAATGAGTGTGTGTGATGGCTGCCCTAGAAGCTATCACAATTCCCACATCTGGCATCTGACGCAGCTGTACCGCAGATTTGCCAATGGGGACATCCCGCACGGTCACCTAGTGGGGGATGCTGGATACACACTGGAGCCATGACTGATGATACCCATCAGAACTGCACACACACCTGAACAAGAACACTATAATGAAGCACACGCACAAACAAGAATCATAATAGAGCATGTGTTTGGGATGCTCAAGTCACAGTTCCGGTGGCTGGACACATCTGGTGGAGCCTTGCAGTACTCCCCAGCTACATCTACCCAAATTGTCCTTGTATGTGCCATGCTACACAATATGATCCTGTGGAAACAGCTGCAGCAGGAACAGCATGGAGCAGGGCCACACAGCCCCCCACCATTGCCAAGTTCTGCACAGGTACAGAGTGACTCAGAGGAGGAACAACCTGAGCCTGCCCCAGTAGGCAGAAGGAGACATGCCCAGTATGCCCTGGCCTTGTCAAAGAGGCAACGCATACCACATGCACTGACACGGGAGGGACCCAGAGAATCACATCTCTCTCTGACTCTCACATACAGTAAAAGGGATGCCAAACATTACACTACCTGTGCCTAACCATGTGTAGGGAGTGTACTATGTGCAGCCAACATAGGCAGCCCTGCAGCACCACCCTCAATACTGGGACACCCAGAAGGTAAGTGACTCACATACGCCAGTCGGTGGGGGGTCACATACCCAACAACAGTCACAGCCAGCAGGACAGGTGTAGACAAACACAAACAAATGCTGTGCTATAGTCTCTGAATGACGCCTATGGGTAACCTCCCCACCAGGCCTACACAGACAGACTACAGCA
Source organism: Protopterus annectens (assembly GCF_019279795.1). NCBI lineage: Eukaryota > Metazoa > Chordata > Ceratodontiformes > Protopteridae > Protopterus > Protopterus annectens. Next base: position 1,093,819,421 of record NC_056747.1, on the reverse strand, counting down.
GGCCAGGCAGTGGGATGTCAGTTGTAAAGGCTGGGAAGTCAGAAACTAATATGTAGGTAATTAAACGCTAAGATCTGTAGTACACTGGTATGCCTCTAGCCAGCACGATAGGTAAGACTGCAAAATGAAATGGAGTACCCGGCATACCAGTACAGACCTAGCAAATGTGTACAAGTGTCAGGTGTGCCCCCCCCCATTCTACATAGAAATATAGTAACAGTCAAGTGTGACCCCCCCCCCAATTCTGTGTAGAAATGTAGAAATAGTCAGGTGTGCCCTCCCCCCATCCTACATAGAAATATAGTAACAGTCAGATGTGCCCCCCCCCCAATCCTGTGTAGAAATGTAGAAATAGTCAGGTATGCCCCCTCCCGTCCTACATAGAAATATAGTAACAGTCAGGTGTGTGTCCCCAAACCTGTGTAGAAATGTAGAAACAGTCAGATGTGCCCCCAACCGCTATGCAGAAATGTAGTAACAATCAATGCCAAATGATCGATGGATACCCTGCAGAGATAGCATGGTACCTGTCGGTGTGCAACACAAAAGTCAGCACTGCAGTACAAACTACCTGGACTTGATCCACACATGCAATACAGATGGCCATACTGGGCATGAAGGCAATATCAGTCAATGACATAATGAAAGGTCATACTGGGCATGCTAACACGCAAACACATGAAGGCCATGTCTGCAAAGGGTTCCTATTATGTTATCAAGAGATAATGTAATCGAACGGCCAAAACATCGAAATGGCCGCATTTTGAAGTTTGCATTGTGGGATTGCAATACAGTGAAGATTGGGATATTTGCCCTTTCTTCACTGTAGTGCGATCTCAAAGTTGGAATATATATTTAGTGTGGGTGTGGGGGGCACATCCCCCCCACAATAAAAGTTTCAAAATGCAGCTGTTTCGATGTTTCGGCCATTCGATAACATTATCTTTCGATAACGTAATATGAACCCGTCTGCAAACACCAGTGGACCAGACATATCTGGCAGTCACAGTTGTTAGTGCAGGCACTTGTCAGTATGCACTGCTCATGCCTTGCACACACAGTGGATAGGAATACAGACATATATGTAAGAACAACACACTATAATAAGCCAAAGATAGATGGACATAGATTTGTGGAAGAGGGTGACTGTGACAAGGAGGCCATCTAGGCCTATCCCACCCAGCACACAGCCAAAGGGCCCCAAACACATGAGATGCAGATGTCACCCACTGTAGATACTAGCCACCAGTATCTATCAGCATTACAGACTATGTGGTACACGTGCCAGCTGTGCAACATCACTGTACAAGGAAGTAGTCATCTAGCAGCTGTATACACTTACCTGTGAAATATGACCCTGTGTGTGCCCGCATGTGGTGTGTCAACCCCTAGATGAATAGGTTATGGCCCACGCACACACACTACCCACCCCATAGTCCTACTATGACAAGCCTGCTGAGGTCATCCAATGTGAAATGCACCTTTGGGAGAGTTGTCACCTAGTAATCTCTGTGTATGTCCCATAACTATGTACTGCTGTAGTATGATAAGCTAGTTAGGTAGGAGTTTGAATCCCAGACTTGCCGACTGTGTGTGTGTGTGTGTGTGTGTGTGTGTGTGTGTGTGTGTGTGTGTGTGTGTTCGTTTGGGTGTGTGTCTGTCTGACTGTGTAGAGAGTCTGACTGTGTAGAGAGCAATGCTTTTTAGGGTAAACTCACTCCCAACAATTCAAATTGTCGACCCTGGCAAGGCTGCTGATGTCATCCACCTAGAAATACACCTCTGGGAAGCTTGCAGCCCAGTAATCTCCATAGCACATCCTTTAACTGCATACTGTTGTAGTGTGATAAAGTAGTTAGGTAGGTGTTCTAATCCCAGACATGACAAGTGTGTGTGTGTGTGTGTGTGTGTGTGTGTGTGTGTGTGTGTGTGTGTGTGTGTGTGTGTGTGTGTGTGTGTGTGTGTGTCTGTGTGTCTGTGTGTGTGTGTGTGTGTGTGTGTGTCTGTCTGTCTGACTCTGTCTGTGTAGAGAGCAGCACTTTTTAGGGTACTCACACTGCATACAAGTCATATACTCAACTTTGGCAAGGCTGCTGATGTCATCCACCTAGAAATAAACCTCTGGGAAAAATATAGCCTAATAATTTCAGTAGCATGTCCTGTAACTGTGTACTGCTATAATGCAATAAAGTAATTAGGTAGGTTTTCTAATCCCAGACATGACAAGTGTGTGTGTCTGTCTGTGTAGAAAGCAATGCTTATTAGGGTACTCACACTCCCTACAATTCATATGCTCAACTTTGGCAAGGCTGCTGATGTCACCCACCTAGAAATACACTTCTGGGAAGGTTGTAATCCAGTAATCTCCATAGTGCATGCCATAACTGCGTACTACTGTAGTGTGGTTTAAAACTGTGTTAAGGTTCCTTCCCCACCCATGGCGGTTGTGGATGTTTTGTGTGTGTTACAATGTCTGTGTAGGGAGAAATGCATTTTAGGCTAGTCACATGCAGTACATGTCAAATGGCCTACTTTAGCAATCCTGCTGATGTCAATCATTGTGAAATACACATTTGGGGAAGGGGTTTCCCAGTAATCCCCATGGTGCATCCTATAGCAGCTCTATGCTGTAGTGTGATATAGACCTCTGTTAGGAGTTCCATACCCACACATGTTGGTTGTGGATGTTTTGTGTGTGTGCTACTGTCTGTGTAGGGGGCAATGCACTTTAGGCTAGTCACATGCAGTACATTTCAAATGGCCTACATTGGCAATCCTGCTGATGTCATTCATTGTGAAATACACCTTTGGGGAGGGATGTCCCAATAATTCCTGTGGTGCATCCTATAACAGCTCCATGCTGTACTGTAATATAGACCTCTGTTAGGGGTTCTATACCCACACATGTCAGTTGTGGATGCTTTTTGTGTGTGTCAGTGTAGAGAGCAATGCATTTTAGGCTAGTCACACACAGTGCATTTCAAATGGCCTACTTTGGCAATCCTGCTGTCATTCACTGTGAAATACAACTTGTGGGGAAGGAGTACTCCAATAATCTCCATGGCAAGTACTATAACTGTGTAGTACTGTAGTGTAATAAACTAGTTAGGTCGGGGTTCTACTCCCAGACATGACAGCTGTGTGTGTATTCTTGTAACTCGTATCCTGTGTGGAGGTGGTTGTGAGTGGGTTTTGCATATTTCTTATCTGGTGGCCCAACTATTTATCACAATGTCCACCATACAGGGATAACAGATGTGAAATAGCTGAGAGGCTGGGGTGAAAAGCCATACAAATACATGTGACATCAAGGCCAGGCAATCACAGTTAGCAACCCCAGTATTACCTAAAGCACACTGTCAACCCATGTCTCATACACACACACACATGCCTAGGCAACAGCCAATATGTGGGTAGTACACTGCATATTGCCCACTGATAGTAACTATGGAGGGATAGAAGTGAGCTAAAGAAGGCATGGCACACTGCCCATCTTGCCAACATGCACATACATGCAGATAGTGCACCTCCCTCATGTTCCCCAAAGGACACCTGCAACACATGTGGTGCCATCACATGTGAACCAAAAAGGACATACCATGCCTGACAACATGCCCTGTATGGACAGATGCCACTAACACCAGGGAATGCTGTTAGCATGCTATCAATGTAGGTGCAGGGTAAACCTGCTGCCCATTACCAGTTCCCATCATAGGTGGGCAAGACTGGCACATCTGATGATAATATGTGTTCACAACATGAGCCAGACACCCCAGGTACAGTTCCACATGTCACTGTACATGCATGTGGGAGGTGTTCACATCCCGGACACCGTCCATGTCATGGAGTAAGTAACACATACATGGCAAGTGATGCACAGCATTGGTCACACACAATAGTCACCCAGGTGACTGGATGGGGGATACAATACCCACCTGTGTGGGCAAATGCAGAAACTATAGCCCTGAGCCACAATGTATACCATTGTCATGTGGTCTGATGCCAAGGTATACCCATCGCCTAGCCTTGTATAGCCATCTGGCACAGTCGACCACCACACACCCGTGCAGACATGCACCCATGCATGTCAGTACTGGCACTCTGTGTGTTTGTGTGGGTGTTGTATGGTGCATATGGTCACATCCACACTCATTACAACCCCCATTGGCATACTGAAGCATGCTGTCTGATGTCAGACACCTCCTCATAACCTTTGCCCATACAACCTCCGTATGACTTGTGTGGTGCATGTGATACCCACACAGTGATGTGTTGTGACAATCCCACTACTGATGAGTTGTACTCCTGGCCCTGCCAAGTGTGTCAATGTGTGTGTGTCCCTGTGAGAGTGTGGCTGTGTTGATGCTGGCACCTGTTCATGGGGACAGGCACGTGTACGTCACCTACCATATAGCTACCACATCCCTGTTGCAGATGTCATTCACCATCACATATATGTTCTGAGGGATCCACAACAGGTAACCCATGTGGCGCATCCAGTAACTGCATAGAACTGTAATAGCACAACATAGTCATCAGGAGTTTGATACCCTGTGCTGGTAGGTGTGTGACACAAACATGCTTAGGTTTTACTCTCTCACCACTCCCTGACTTATCTTTGCCTCTGTCTGCCTCTCCCACTCCCTCTCTAGTGGATGTGTAGACCTACCCCTGCTTTGCTTAGGTAGCAGCATGTGTATTTTAAGTGATGCTCATGATCAGCTGATGGCCTCTGCACGAATTGCAGGCTCCCCTAGCTGATTGCATGTGAAACAGCTGTGGTAACATTCCCATAGCCAGCTGCATGGAAACACACTCCAATATCTAGGAACATCATTTTGGTGTTGGCCTTTTCATCAGGAACTAGATCTGATGTTTGGCAAACAGCATCTCAGATGGATTGGGGATTTTCCTCTAACAACATACACTGTGGAAACAGGGCAACACACAGGAGGGGGGTGTGCCTGACCTGACTACAGACTGTAAGTGCTTCTATACTGCATTTGGAGTAATGGAATCTGCAACACTTGGTGTATTGCAGGCAGGACGTGTTTGTCTGGTGGGTTATGCCTATTCATACAAGAAGTATATTGTTTGGGGCCTCTCAACCCCATTAACAGTGCATGTGGACATATTTGTTTTTGTTAATCTACCATTGCTATCTACAGATGTATGGCCACATATACCTATATATATATATATATATATATATATATATATATATCTCTCAGTTTACATGTGTATGACTATGTCCATATATACCTACATGGCTATATATCTGTGTACATATATGTACCTTGCTGTGTATATGTAGACATATAGGTGCATATATATGTGTCGATGTAGGCATTTGCATGCATATATGTTCATATATATATATATATATATATATATATATATATATATATATATGTATATTTATATATATATATATATATATATATATGTAAATATTTCTAAATATACATATATATATATATAAATATATGTTGTATCTGTTTAGATATTAATATATTTACACACACACATACATCTAGACGTTGGTATACATTCTCTGTACTATTGCATGACTGGGCTGGATGATATGTTTCTGAAAACATCAACTGTCTGTATATTTGTCAGGGCTTAGTGAGAAATCACTTTGTGTATGGTGTGCAGGGTCCTGGGTTTGAGCCTTGCAGAAGCTGTTTATTTTGTTGCTGGGCAAAACACAGGCCGTTGGATACAGAGTAATTAAGGCACTTTAAAGCAGTCGTAAGCGGGTGTGTGCGTGTTTGCATGGAGGTAAGCACTGCTAACTTCCAGTCACACTTTCTTCCACTCAGTAGCTTCCATATTGCTTAATCTGTGTAGGCAGAGCTTACCCCCATGCAGATGCACTTAAACACGCTTACTAGTGCTTACATATGCTTAGTATTGCATATTTGTGCTTAAACCTGATTACTAGTGCCTTATTCATTATGACACTGACCCTTCACATGTGCATTTCCTGCAGTACTCTAGTTCATAAATATGTGTTATTTAGTGGGTTTTGAATCAACAAAATTGGTTATAATGTGCTTTGCCATGTAAAATAGACTGTGCTGCAGTAGGACTCAACCGGGAATGCCTGCTCATTAGGCAGTACACTATTGCTGTTTTGCTTCATTTGCATATATCTTCCATAATTTCATTCCCATGGTTCCTTCCCCTGCCCCCTGAGCTCCATGTACACAACAACCATCCATTCTCCAGTTGCTAGCCCAGCCATACCACACCTACACACATTGCCCTCTCTCCACGTCTCGGTGCTCATCCAGTATACTGTCTCGACCCAAGCTTCTTCAGGCTCTTCATCTGTTTAGTCCACGTACTTATGAGCCTTGCCTTTTTCATCTTTCGAGACATGTGTAGACAATGGTTTGACTCACAATTTTTGGTTCGTACCAACTGGGATGGACCTGTTTTTGTGTCAAGATTAGACGTAGCTGGTCTACACTGTTTGTCCTACTGGTAGCATCCTGCCAGGGGTTTGAGAAGCAACACTTTGCTCACACACCTGCCCAGCCTCATCTCCTGGTTCCATGGAACCAATGTCCCAGGTGTGATATTCTGAGCATGAAGCATGCCCACACGGCCCCTCGGTGTGTACCTTTTTTTATTATTTTCTTAAGTTTTTTGCAAGACTACTGTTCTCACATTATGATTGGATAGGCACTGTTTTTTTTGATATACATAGACTACTCGAAATACTGTATTTGAGCAATGTACAAATGGCTGCTCATATTAATCTACATAATTACCTGCATTTTCTATACTGTTGAATGACTGTGCTGGATGATATGTTTGTGATAACATCAGCTGTATGTGTATCTTTCCATGGCTTAGTGGTAAATCACTTTGCCTATAGTGTGCAGTGTCTGGTGTTTGCAACTTGGGAGTGCAGATTATTTTGCTGCTGGGCAGGATGCGAGCTGTTGGATACAGAGTGACTAAGGCACTTTTAAGCATAACCCTTGGGTGGGGGTGAGGACAACAATAATAAGTTGTGATGCCAATTAGACCGGACATGTGTGAAATGGACAGCTATGTATGGGGCAAGATTTTTTTGTGGGAACAGATTGCCCTTTTTTATCTTTTTTGGGTGAGAGTGGGATGATGGGGAGGGGTAGTAGGTATATTTGGGGAGGTAGGTTGGGTAGGTTAACAAACAAGACAAACAAGATGCATACATGGGTGGTATATGACACATGTGGGGGGTAAACACCTTGGACAGGGAGGGGTGGTTGGAAGTCGCAAGCCCATGAGCCCCCAAATGGAAACAGGTACTGAGGTCCCCACCCATGGGCAGTCACCACAGCACCTTCACAGCCCCAAAGGTGGCTGTGCTGGGGACAGGTTAGGAGGGGCAGGCTCACCCTCTAATTTCACCATGCAGCCCTCAAGCTGGTGTAGCTGTTCTCGAATCCCCTTGTCAAGCTCCCTACGCAACATGGCCAGGACCTGATGGCGGATGACAGGTACCTGTCCGCCCCACTCTGGGGGGGGGGTGAGCCCAATCCCCTGCGGTGGTTCCACCCGAAGGTGGTGCAGGGCCAACAAAGGAGGAGGTCCCAGGCTAGGCCTCAGATGTGCTAGGGCCCGATGCCATGGCCAGCTGAGGTGGGACAGGTGGGTCCGCTGGGACCGGCCTTCCCATACGAGCTATGGTGTTGCAGTTTTAAGAAAGATATCAGTTAGTCATAGTCAACAGCATTCAGGATTAGTTATAACAGCATGCATAGGTATTCCCATTAACCCAAGGCACCAGTTTACAACAGTTGCAGATCAAGCAGAACACATGCATATATGGGACAACAGTGGCCATTACAACAGCATGCAAGTTTCATTGATGGCAACAGGCCACCAATATGGGAGTGTTTTAACATGGCGCATGCATAGAACCAAATGTGAATATTTATAAACCAATAGGACATATGTCCCAACAAAAGTTTGGACTGTACACGTACCCACTGAGGTGTGTAATAAGGTTATTGTTGCACATATGGAGGGGGTGAGAAAGAGAGGTCAGTTAACAACTAATATATCCCTGTAGTTTTCACAACTTTCTTAGTCACTGCATGATCTGTCCCTTACATGTATTATTACACTACTCAATGTCCTTACTTTGTACAATGGTATGTTTGTAGATTAGTATATGCGTGGACTGTGTCTTAAGTATAGTCTACACCTCTTACCTGTTATATCTGTTGAGAAAATCATTGTTAACACTGCCTGACACTTTCTACACATACTCCCAGATTCCATGCTTGTAGACAAGTATATACATGACCTGTGTAGTACCTACAGTCTACACCTCTTACCTGTTATATCTGTTGAGAAAATTATTGTTAACACTGCCTGATACTTTCTACACATAATTCCAGATTCCATGCTTGTAGACAAGTATATACGTGACCTGTGTGGTACCTACAGTCCACACCTCTTACCTGTTATACCTGTTGAGAAAATCATTGTTAACACTACCTGACAAGTTCTAGACATACTCCCAGATTCCATGTTGCTGTTATACACATACCTAACAATCTGTTATTACACACACTCTGGTCAAGGTGTGACAGGATGCAGGTGTTAATGTGTCATATATTGAGAATTGTTGTCATACACTTTGGTGAGATGCTACAATGACAGGTTTGTTTTCATATACATTCTCTTTTTATGTTCAGGTCTGACTATCCATTATATGTCAGTATAAGCTGCCTACATTTCTTGGATCATCACACTGATTAGTCAGGAGAACAGGTTACCGGGCAGCAGATTTGGGCCAGTTATCTGGACATGCTGGACAGATCAGAACAGTTGAGGGGTATGACTATGCATGCAGCTTACTACCTGAACATTCAGCCACAGTCTGTACAGTTGATGGTTATGATTATGCTTACAGTGTACTATCTGAACATTCTAGCAAAGTCTGTACGGTTGGGTCTAATTATGCATACAGCTTTCTAGCTGAACATTCTCGCAAACTCTGTGCAGTTGTGGGGTATGATTAATGCCTACAACTTACTACCACTCCTGGGATTCGAACCCCTGTTATGTATGGTAAAAATTTTACAGTTGACATCACAGTACACCATGCTATCAGGGAATTGGAGTAAAGCATTCCAATGGTTTCTAAGTCTCCCTCAGTTGTTCTATATGACTGACCTCATGGGACTTCCAACATGGTTATACTGAACTTCATACACATTTTAACTGTATTCAACAGTGTGGGAACACTGCTTAATACAACAGTACTATTTATATAATGCAACACTACAACAACATATGAAAGCAGGATGCACACACGCACTCTAGGGGTATACTTTTATTCACAAGATATTACACCTTTATTTCCACACAACCTATATGACAGTCTTCCTGCCATATTGTCTGGTTTATTCAGTACATCCCATACACAATACACTTCTTTACTGGTACAACACTTTCCAGAATGGTTATATTTATTTGTTATGACAGTACATGCGGGAATATTACTAACCTGCCTCACAACACAGCCTTTGCAGCCTAGCAGCATGGGCTTGCTGGTTCACAGCCCACTCATCTGCAGCTGTCAGAGAAATACAGTGCTATTTAGCCATTACCTATCCATAGTAAACACAAGCTAGAGAATCATTATCTATGCAGTAGAATGGGTACTTAGTGCTGGGGCATCAGCCATCTGCCTTGCTTCTTGGATCGACTGGTCCAAGAGATCACCCCTCCACTGCTTCAGGTCAGCATGGTGATGCCTGACCTGCTCACCAGTCTGGGGGATACCAGTGGCATTGGTGAGGTCACGGGTGAGACTGTCCCAGGCCTTCACTTTATACTGAAAGCCCTGGTACTGGTCCTGCAGTAGTCTCTCCGCATGGTGCTTTAAAAGGAGCCATACCGTGAATCTGGACTCCTGGGTACCCCAGCGCTGCACTCTAAATTGAGTGCCTTCCCCAACGCCAGCCATTCTGCGCTACAACCAGGTATGGGAATTATTGGCACCTGTGGGGTTTAAATACACCTGATTTCCCACACTTTCTCGTGATTTGATGGTTTTGAAAAGGCTAAGCTATGGGCACACCTGCTTACCTAATGTTGGCATTGCTTAAAGGGGCATACCACTGGGCAGATTGAGTTAGCTAGCCTACACATTGCTCACCTCAACTAAGCTGAGCTGTGCAATGCTTAGCATTGCTTAATATTTAGTTTGCATTATATTTTCCTTTTGGCATTGATGTATTATTTGTTACATGTTATATATGTGTCTGGTATCTGTGATTCATGTGTACATACATTGTATGGGGTCCTGGGGACTTCAACACTTTATTACAATAACACCTCCCATCTGGCCTTACTGCAGTACTCCAGTTCACATATTTATGGTATGTAGCAGGTTATACAACATCACACTATACATAGATTCTTTTCACATGTTCAGTTTGATTTCCTATGGTGAGGATTTGTTTGTTGAAACCTCAATTTTATGCACTGCTATGATGGCTTAGTGATTAACTACTGTGACTGTAGTGTACAGGGTCTTGGGTTCAAGACTTGCAAAGTTGTTTATTTTGTTGCTGGGCAGAACACGGTCCATTAGATACAGAGTGGTTAAGGCACTTTAAAGCAGTTGTAGGCGGGTTTGCGCAGGTTTGTGCAGAGCTAAGCAGTACTTATTTCCGGTTACAGTTTCTTATACTCAGTTAGCTTCTACTTTGTTTAATCTGTGTAGGCAATGCTTACCCCCATGCAAACGCACTTAAACACACTTACTAGTGCTTATATCTGCTTGCTCCTGCTTATTTGTGCTTAAACCTGCTTAACAGTGCCTTATTCATTATGACACTGACACTTCACATGTGCATTTAATGCAGTACTCCAATTCACATTTAAATGTTATTTAGTAGGTTATACAGCAAAAAAATGTTCATATACAGATTTCACATAGAAAATGGAATGTGCTGCAGTGAGACTCGAACCATGAATGCCTGCTTGGAAGATGAGTGTTCTGCCCACTACACTATTGCTATATTGCTTCATTTGCATATATCTTCCTTGTTATCCTCTTCAGCCATTTAAGCTACATTAACCATAGCTAAGTGATGGGCACACCCGCACACCTATGGTTAGCTTTAATCAGATTTTTAAAGAAATAAAAGGGTTTCTTCTTTTAATTTATATGTCCTGTTGCTGTTGTACACACGGGGGACTGTTGGTGGGGATATGAGGACACCTATGAGCAATCTCGCTTATTTCTTAACAGCTTCTGCTGTTCTACATTGCAGGGGCATGTTTATTCTGAGAGCTCTGCTCTCAGACATGCCCCCTGCACTCATACACTCTATGTGTAAACCTAGGAGCTTGAGCAGTGTGCCTTCATTATTATGCATGGTGCACTGCCATCCTGTTCCTACACTGGTGCTTCAGTGCAGGACTAGGCTAGTCCTGCATGGAAGGTTAGTGAATCTGGGGGATGGTCCTGCCTCCAGTATCTTTTTAGAATTATAATACACAGATGCTCACACACACACACACACACACACACACACACACGCACACACACGCACACACACAAACACACACACGCGCGCACACACACACACATACACACACACACACACACACACACACACACATATATCTATATAATATTTAAATATAAATATATATATATATATATATATATATATATATATATATGAAATAGGAAAACAAAAGAAGGATAGATATATGGATCGGTAGATATAGATGCATGTTTCATGATATGTTCGTTGAATTTAATAAAGGCAACTAAATTCTTGCCCTGCAGCACAACAGACCAACAGCTATGCAAATCGAACCCACCCAACTGATGGGCTTTGCCCCCCCACCCCCTAACTATATATACCAACTCCAAGATCGGACTACATTGGAGAAAAGGGCAAAGTTGTGCTGTAGGGCAAGTATTTACTTGTCCTCTGTAAATTCAGTGAATCACTGAAATGATTTTCACTGAATGAGGGTCAATGATCCGGTGTTCACTGCAATTGCATTGCAATGAACTGATATAGACCCCAGCATAACTAGCTGAAGTTTTGCAAAGAATTATATGTCATTTGTATATTAAACTGATTTGTGCAGGTGCTTGTTTTGAAAATGTATTTGTAAAGCTGTTTGTACTAAAAATGTACCAACAGATAAATAAATAAATAAATAAATAAATAAATAAACAAACAAATAAACAAATAAATAAATAAATAAAAACAGTGGGTCCTGTTGAGCAGAAAAGAAATACACATGTATGTCAGACTGTATTGTAACTGTTTATGTGAATATATTGTAACAGAGAATACTGGAAGAGAAGAAGTTACTCTCAGTCCAGTTAACTTTATAAACAGTCTGAAATTAAATAACCTGTTTTAGGCTGTAAAGATTGAATCTTACAGTTCTGATTATAGCCAGAGACAAAATGTCTAAAACCAGGACTAGGAATCCTACCGTATTGCCTTATGGGTGAATTAATTGTTACCCTGGAAGACTGGAAGTTTTGAAATGGTTTTGTAGCTTCCAGATGCACATTTCAGCATATGGTAACACATATGTGCTAGATTCTAGTTCGGTTTCTAGTAAAGGGGATAATGTTGGAACCAGAGTTAGATGACCAGCTGTATGTGATGTCATTTCATAATCTAGCACTGAAATGATGTTTTAATTGTAGATGAGACAGAAGTTTCAGGGCATTCTGTTTTTGAAACCTGACAAAGAAGGATCACTCACCCACGTTATCCTGCCTTGGTTTAGTAAGTAACCAGGGAATAATAATTCTCTAGATCAATCAGGAAAATATAGTAAGATTAGTTAAGTACTATATCTGTGTGAATCTATCCATCAGTGTTATTTTTGTTATTTCCTGTGATTGAAACTCTTGTGTTTATTATAAATATATATTAAGTATTTTCATGTTCTTTTATTATTAAATATATTTATATTTTAACCTTTGAGAGTACTTATATTTATTTAATGACACTGTGGTCTCTCCTGAATGCCTTGCTGCATTGGCCAAACACTACCATTTGTATTGGTATTAATTTTACTCAGTATAATTGGGTAGCCTTGTAAGAGCCTTACAGTAGCTGGCTTTGGAATGTTCTGGTGGCAGTATCTACCTTATAGTCTGGAAAGAGGGGGCAAAGATGGCAAATCTGTGCCAGCCTTTCACAGGTGTGTGTGTGTGTGTGTGTGTGTGTGTGTGTGTGTGTGTGTGTGTGTGTGTGTGTGTGTGTGAAAAACTAAAATCTCAAAGAGTGTGTGTGTCAGCTACTTGGAACAGGGATACAGAGCACTGGTTTCAGATATAGGGTAGTGGAGGACTTGGCTTGGGGCACTCGGATGAGGACTCAACTCTACATCTGTGTTAGTAGGGAGTCTTATTTGGAGGCCTGGAGAAAGAGAGGGACACCCAGCCCCAGGACTGAGTGTGCTCCCTGTGTGCTCTTAAGGGAAATTGTGCTTTGTGCGGAAAGCTCCATCTGGAAATACTATGTGTATCTATTTCTGTTCCAAGTGAACTTCCCTCACTGGTGGCCATGGTGTTGATTGAGACTCCTTGATCACTGGCCCAGAACAGGGATGTCACAATTGTCACAGTTTTATTGTTGACTGTGAACATTCAAAGAATCACCAGAACCAAGCAGAAGGTGAGAGTGGAGTCATTAGACTGTTAATTGGCTGTTCTGAATATGCTCTCTACTGATGTCACTTGCGGTAAGCTAAGCAGATGTTTGCTGGAATCATATGGTGCAAACTGGCCCATACAGTGTTTTTGTGCCTTATTAAACCAAAAGGCCATACATGGTTTCTGTGCTCTTGCTTGTGCAATAGCTTATATGCTGTTGGTCAATACAGATTGCTTGAATCACAATTCCTTTACTCTTACAGTTAGTTCACTGCTTTCCCCAAGCAGGTCAGATGTGTTGTAGTCAAGTCCAACCATGTTTTTATGTTCTCCATGATTGCATCCTCCTATGGTAAGAGTGAGACAGGTTTCCACTGCAAAATTTTACCATACAAGGACATTTATTTTTGATTCTGAAAAGGGGAAGATATAAGATGTTTGTCCTCTTTCTGTAAATTATTGGTACCTCTAGTATGTTGGTCATGTAGTATGATCTTCTATGTATTAGATAACTTCAAATATCACATCTGATGAGGGTGATTCAAAAAATTGTGTGGAAGGGTAAATCAAGCCTGAAACTAAGGACATAGTTCCAAAAATAGGGCCATCATGTGCAGGGTTAAATCAGGGGTGAAAATAGGAACATTTCTCCAAAATAGGGACAGTTGAGAAGTTTGCTTTCCATGCAGAAATGCTTTTTTTGCTGTTGTCGTTTTGATGAAGTTTGCTAGAAAACTGTCAATGCCTTAGAATGTGTGACGACTGCATGTGTACTGCAACTATTGCTCTGAAGATCAGCTGTGGACCCCTGTGCTACTCATTCACACAACCAATGCATTTTTCATATCTGTTGTAACTTCTTACATGCTTCAGAGCTTCTTCTGAGTACTGTGCTTACCTATAAATATCTGTAAACCTGGCCTAATCTCTTTGCGGTTTATTGAGAGTGAAAGTGAAAACCTTTGTTATATACGCTAACTTTTATGTAAATCCTTGTATTAAAATTTGAATTGCCTTACAGTTTGCATTCCATAACTTGGATCAGCTGTCTCTTGTCCTGTTATGAGTCTTCTTTTGTCTTAATAAGTGATATCTGAACTAATAGCAGGAATTTCTAGTAGATTAAGAAAGAGAATGCCAGATTGTTTTTCTTCACTTTTGTGTGCCGCATTTTTAAGTTTAAAAATCAAGTAATCCCCTTATTTGCAGTAAGAACTCAGTAAAACTGTTGTGACAGACTTTACTTTTATAAAGCCCATGTCCATTATTGATGTCAGGGCCAAATTTAGGTTTAAACTAAACAAGTTATAGGCTACAGCCTACAGTCTGAAGGGGCTGCTCAAAGTTTGATTTTTTCGTTAGTTGCAGCATTAGTATATTTGTGTATATGAAAGTCTCCATACATTAATTTCTTATTAATAAAGGTCTTGAAAGCATACATTAAGTCCTAATGTTGCAACCCTTCCCCCACACCTCAGCACAAACTTATTCTCTGTTAGCCCTTGTCAAATAGGGCTTCTAGAGTTTTACCTAGCTTACAGCCTCAATGCATCTAAATCTGGCCTAGTAAGTCCTATGTATACTGAGCATTTCATTTTCCATGTGACATAATCATCTCCTTGTACCTTTCATACACTTGAGGTATAATGATTTTATGTGTTATGATTTCTTAATTTGAGTTTCTATGGAAATGAATACACTTGTGACATAATGATTTTAATTGTTTATGATTTTATAATTTGTGTTTCTATGCTAATAATGATACTGTCAGTTTTGAGGATAATGATTCATGGCAGAGTAGACAGGCAGGGTAAATATAAATAAATACAATGTGCATGGGTTTCTTGCAGTCATTGTTTCAATAATATAGAAAGAAATGTCATAAAAAACATTTTCTTGAAATGCTACTAGGTCAGAGCTTATGCTGATTACTTTATAGTGCAGAGATCAGCAACTGTTTAAAACAGTATTTGAGAAGCAGTTTAATTCAATGTGGGGCCTAGGGAAAAAAGGATCAATAAACAGAAAATAAAAACTAAAGCTGACATCATATCCTGGGAGTGTCTTCTTGCTCAAAAAAAAAAAAAAGAATGATAAAACAAAGCTAATTGTACTAATGTTGCTTCACTGTTTGAAATATGGAGAATGGAACAGTGGGTACCACTGCTGCCTTCCAGTGCTTTCTTCTTCAGTTTGGTTCTCAACTGGAATGGCTTCTGTGTAGAGTCTGAATGTCATTTTTGTGTCCTGGTAAGAGTTCCCGAATACTCTGGTTTCCACACACATCCTAAAGATGGGCTGTAAGTGAACTCATGCCATATGTGAGTCAGTGAGAGAGAGAGAGAGAGTGTATGTGTGTGTGTGTGTGTGTGTGTGTGTGTGTGTGTGTGTGTGTGTGTGTGTGTGTGTGTGTGTGTCCTACAATGGGCTGCTGCCTCATTCATTCAAGATAAGGTTCACTGGAGTACTGGGATAGGCTCTGACTCCTTGTGGCCCTGAAATGGATTTAGTGGGTTATCAGAGAATGAATAAATGTTTGAAGTGATGCAACAATGTAATTGTATGTGTTTTGTTTTTTGTAACCATGATATTTCACAAAATTGGGGCCAGTATTAGATGATACATCTGGATGAATGTTGGAATGGGTCTACATGCTGATATGAATATAGAGTACAAAATGGTAAGAAACACAGCAGTGGGGGTTTAATTTCAGGAAGTATAAAGTCGTGCAATTTGGAACAAAGGGACAGGAAAGGTGCCCACTGTCTGAAAGGGATACATCTATTCTGGAAAGGGTAAATCTTCACACCAGTGTGAATGAAAAAGATGAATGGTTAATTCAAATGGAGAACAGCATGTGTTCATACTGTGGTAAGAAGCTGAAAATGAAAATGAAGTCTCCCCAAGAAATGGAGTTAGAAATCTAACCCCATGTGAACCAGCATGCAGGCCACACCTGGATAACTGCATACAGTTTGCTGTCTTTACCTAAAGGAAGATTTCCACTGTTTGGTGGCAGGCCAGGGTGGATTTTTAAAGGAGTACAAAATAAGCTGTAAGAAGAAAAGACATGTCTGATGACTTTAAAATTCCCTTCATGTAGGTAGACATATGTACCTGCTCAGGAAGTGTGTGTACTTTAAAGGAGCAGACACGGCTAAAACTGAGGCATTCTTTGGCATAAGAAGCAGGAAGGAATGGTGAGGATTGTTTTAGAATGCAAAAGGAAAGATTTAATAAGATTCAGGAAGGATGTGATACCATTGGTTATAGCAGGAATGTTTGGCAAGTCAAACAAGAAATGATAAACTATAAGCATATAAGCACCTAATGAAAAGGCGGAGCAAAAGAGAGAAGATAAATCTTAAGAAGGGACAATAGACAGAGAAGTTGATACATGATCAGGTGGTCCCACTAAGTTATCCATCCACCTGTTTTCCATCACTACCCACTTTACTGAGTTCAGGGTCATAGAGAGCTGAAGCCTAACCTTTCAAGCAGCAGGTATGGAGCAGGAAACAATCCAGTATGGGTCATCAGTCCATTGAAGAACACAAGCATGTACTCCCATGCACACCGCACACAGAACTTAGGTGCCACTTAAAGCATTACCATTTCAACT
This sequence comes from Protopterus annectens, assembly GCF_019279795.1. Lineage (NCBI taxonomy): Eukaryota > Metazoa > Chordata > Ceratodontiformes > Protopteridae > Protopterus > Protopterus annectens. Next base: position 1,093,802,133 of record NC_056747.1, on the reverse strand, counting down.
ATTGGTCAGAGTTGGCTCCAAGTTCCTTTTCTTGCTGGGCATAATATGGCAACAGTTGCTAGCTGGAACATGATGACTTTAAAAAAACTCCCTTATAATATTCTAGAATATCGAGTGGTAGATCACTAGCATCCTCTCTGGTTCAGCTGGTTAATCTAGGAATCTTGAGACAATGCTACAATTGTCTCATGTACACAGGCAACCCTCTCCGCCTCCCAACAAACACAAATACATGTGAGAGATGCAACTATATAGCCAAAACTGGAGGCTGAACTCTCTCAACTCAGGACTGGCAAGACCAGACAGGAGGAGAAGGTAACCACACACACAGCAAACCCAGTCCCACATAGACCTACCACAACTGCAAACCAAACACATAATAACACAAAGACATACTCGGAGGCTCTAACAAAAAACTTACCAAAACAACAGAGGCTCCCAAAGCAGACACCCAAAAATCCACCACCTCAAAGCACAACACATGCAACACATACTTCAATAAATGAGTGTGTAAAACAATCACAGCCCTTAAGGCCAAACACTATGCCTGATACACTAGTAATAGGTGACTCTATAGTCAGACACACTGACGTTCCGCTTACCAAGCTGAACAAGGAGAGGGTAACGGTGAGCTGCCTATCGGGAGCTAAGATCCGCCACGTAACACATGCACTCAGGTCACTCCAAAGCAAGTACAAATATGACTCCATCATTGTCCACGTAACTCCCTGGACTACATGAAAAGAGACATAGAGGAGCTCTCTGATTATGTAGCCCAGGCTGGTATGACCCTGACCCTGAGCAGCATCTTGCCCTCAACAAGAATGATGCCACAATACAAAGACAAGATGATCAGCTTTAATAATTGGCTCAATTACTGGTGTCATTCTAGGAGAATCCAATGTCTGTCTGCCTGGGATGACGTGCTGGACAAGCCACGCTGCTTCGCAAGGGACGGCTTGCATCTGTCACCACTGGGCTTCCGGATATTGGCTAAGGCTCTTGCCACCCCCATAGTGCCTTTTTTAGGCAAGGCTCAAAAGAAAAAAACACCTCCTTAGAAAACAAAAATGGAAAAAAATTAAGGGTAACGCTGCTCAACGCCAAAAGTCTAAATCTCAAGATGCAGACTCTCGAAGCACTCCTCAGTATGGAGAGCATCGATGTCTGTGCAGTCACTGAAACCTGGTTCAAGGCTCCTGAGAGCACCCCAGCACTACCAGGCTATACCTCGAACCATGCTTTTCGGCCCCAAAACTCGGGCCAAACCAAAAAGGAGGGGGAGTGTCCATATTCATCAAGGACACCCACACCTCCAGGTTAGTGGCAACACATGAAGCATCAGAGACCATCCAGGTGCAACTAACCGTAGGCAAAACTGCTATACAACTGGTAGCATATTACAGACCACCCTCCCAATCTCAGGAACCCCATTCAGCCTTCCTGAAGACATTGGAGGATATGAATGTCTCACCAAACACCATCATATTGGGAGACTTCAACTACCCTAACATAGACTGGGTGCATTATTCTAGCCCTAACACCTTAGCCCAAAGGTTCCTGGAATTCATAAATTCAAATGCGATGGAACAGCTAGTCACCTCTCCCACAAGGGGAGATAATATACTAGACCTGATTATCACAAACATGGGGACAAAGTGCTCCACACCGGAAGTATACCCCTCACTAGTGAAATCTGACCACAAACTAATCACTCTGGATATACATATCTCACCTCCACCCCCAACACAAAAGTCTACAGTGAAAAACTTCTCATAAGCTGACTTTACACTTCTTAAGACTGAGATGGTATCCTTTAAGCCCACTGGGCCAGTGGAAACCACATCCCACAATGCTGAATCCTTCACAAATGCTTTCTATGGACATCTCCAAGAATGCATGGATCATGCAATCCCAAATAAAACCAAGACCCTCTCCACCAAGGGCAGGCGTCCTGTCTGGTGGACCCCAGCCATAAACAAATTGTATAACAAAAGAAGGAAGCTACTGCACGTCAGAGCAAAATCACATAAAGAGAAGGCATCTCTTTTCAGCACTAGTAGAAAGCTATGTTCTCTCATAAAAACATCCAAGGCCAACTTTGAGAGAAAAATCGCTATGGACACTAAAGATAACCACAAGGCCTTCTTCTGCTATGTTAGAAACCTGGGCGGAAACCCTCAGATATGCTCAGAGTTAGTTCACAATGAAAAAAAATACACTGAACCCACAGATATTGCCAACATTCTGGCAGACAGGTTCAGTGCAAATTTCTCCCCTCCCTCACCCCCAAAAGAGGAAATACTTATCCCAGCTGAATGTAACCTCCCTGTCATCTCAGATGTCCAAGTGAGAACCGCCCTCAGCAAAGCTAAAACCACAGCATCAATGGGACCTGATGGTGTCCCAGGTTGCGTGCTACGTGAACTCCAAGAGGAGCTAAACCCGCACATAAAAATGCTATTTAACCTTAGCCTTACTACAGGATATGACATGAACATTGGCATACAGCAACAGTGGTCCCACTCCACAAAGGAGGCACCTCTACAGACCCTGGTAACTACCGCCCCATAAGCTTAACCAGCCTGGTCTGCAAATCTATGGAAAGAATCATTATGGAACTCATAAACAAAGACATTGGGGACCTACAGACACTTGATCCCACCCAGTTTGGCTTTGTAAAAGGCAGATCCTGCCTTTTGAACCTGGTTGACTTTTTCAAAACAGTCACTAGAGCCATTGACGAGGGCAAAGCAGTCCATACAGCCTACCTGGACTTGGCTAAAGCTTTCGACACAATACCCCACTCAGGCATCATAGATAAGCTCAACAGCTTAAATGTAAATCCATATGTCACAAGATGGGTTGCAAACTGGCTAAAGGATAGAACCCATAAAGTCAAAATCACTGGAGCCATGTCAGACTCAAAGCCAGTCACAAGTGGTGTCCCACAGGGCTCTGTCCTGGGACCCCTCTTGTTTGGCATTTATTTCTCAGATGTGAAAGCAAACATGGGAGGGTTGTGGCTGACAAAGTTCGCAGATGACTGCAAACTAGGCGCCATAGTCGATATGCCAGCTGACACATACATCCTACAGAAAGGCCTCACTGAAATGGACAACTGGTGCCGGAGTCATGGCCTTAAACTAAATGCCAAAAAATGTATAGTCATCCCCTTGGGGAAAAACAAAGTACCCACAAATTATCACATAGACAGTAACCCACTGAGTACAGAAAAAGTAATCAAGAGACCTGGGGACCCAAGTCGATAGTGACCTCTCATTTGATACCCATGTTGCCAAAGTTGTTAGAAAGACTTCCTACCTTGCCCACCTTATCATGAAGGGATCCAGATCAAAGGAGGTCATTGTACCCCTGTACTCCTCCTTTATCAGGCCCATGATTGAGTACAATGCCCCATTTGGTATGTACCACACCCGGCACTTGCAACAGCTGGAGAGACCCCAAAAGTACCTCACCAAGAGGATCAAGGGTCTCCAACATATGTCATATGCTGCCAGACTAAAGAAACTCCAGCTCTATTCAGCAGCATACCGCCTACTCAGAGGTGATCTGTGCCTGAGGTACAAGGCCATGTCCAATCAGGAATTGATGGACATGCTCCACCTCAAAAAATCCAAATCAATCAGAACCACGAGAGCTAAAGATTTAAACCTCAGCACAAATATGAATAGGACATGCTAGAGGGACAGATTCATAACTCAGAAGCTTCCCATACTCTGGAACAGAATCCCAGTTCATGTTAGGCAGAGCCCCTCACTGACTCTCTTCAAGAGAAATCTTGACGAGTGGATGGGAGATCATAGGTTTACCCCGGGGGTCATCTCTGTGCCATTACTAGACAGAGGCACAGTAAACTAATTCTATTATGTAAGGGGGTCTTTACTGTGTCACTACTAGACAGAGGAACAGTATTCTAAATCTATTCTGTATACTTTTGTAAAATTACATGGGGGGCGAAAGCCACATCACTATGGCTAGGCTTATAAATGCCCCAGGGCAGATGGCCTAGTACTGGACTATGAAACTATGAAACTAAGCCCAAGCTTAGGTGAAATGGTGCCCTAGACATAGGGCTCCATGGTGCTTTGCCCTCTTCCCTCCGTGCCTTCCCTAGTGCACATTCCATGATATCCCCCCCACTTTCCCATATCCTGCATTTTGTCTTGCAATTCAGCTTCTTCATGGATTCTTTTAGCACTGTATAACTGGCCAAGACTGCACTGTAGTAACTGTGCTTGAAATAACTGAATTAAGCTGTGGTTCAGGGGAGCCGTTCCCAGAATCAATGAATTTTCTAGTTGCACTGGAGGTGCTCTTTAGATTTTTTTTTAACAATCTTTTTAGCCAATGACAGAATGAACAAAAAGCATGACTAAGGAAAGAAATCCAGTGTCATTGCTCAATTTTATTTTTTTCCTGCATTTTTTTAACAAACTGTAACTGTCAAGATTTTGTCCTTTGGATGAGTAGGTCCAATCTGCTTGAGTTGTTGTTAGCTCCAGTTACAAAAAAAGAGTAGGGGGACGTTCCCAATGCCTTGGCCCAATTTTCCCTAGTAATATAAATACCACCTCAGGTCTTCCCTGAAAAGAGGCCACTAGCCTACTGGGACTAACCATGCCAACAAATGATAAATATAAATAAATACATAAATAAAGAAATAGTGAGCACACTGCAAAAAGTGTGGAATAAGCAGTTGAACTGAGGTAGGAGTCTGAGCTGTTAGACCTCCAGAAGCCATGGTGCTGGAGGTGCTACTAGATGAATTTTAAAGATTTTTTCCAACCTTTTGATCCACTGCTGATCTGAACAAAAGCAGGAGTAAAGAAAGAAAGAATTTATGTGTGACAAATTAACAGTTCATAATGAACTGAAAAGACAAATGCTTATCTTTTTCGTCTTCTTCTTCTTCTTCTTCTTTCGGGTACTCCCATTAGGGGTCACCACAGCAGATGACCTGTTTCCATTTCTTCCTGTCCTCTGCATCTTGCTCTGTCACACCAACCACCTGCATGTCCTCTCTCACCACATCCATAAACCTTATCTTAGGCCTTCCTTTCTTCCTGTTACCTGGCAGCTTCATCCTTAGCATCTTTTTCCCAATATACTCTGCATCCCTCCTCAGCACATGCCCAAACCAACATAATCTTGCCTCTCTGGCTTTGTCTCCAAATCTTCCAACCTGGGGTGACCCTCTAATATACTTATTCCTAATCCTGTCCACCCTCATCACATCCAGTGCAAATCTTAACATCTTTAACTCTGCCAAGTCCAGCTCTGACTAACCCAAAATGCTTATAAGGCTATACAAATCATATCTGGGAATGGTGCTTGTCTCCGTACTCACTCCCTCACAAAAAAAAAAGAATTGCTCTCTGAGTATCTTTCTCTGGTGTTACATTGTGATGAAAGTCAAGACACAAATAGTTACAGTCACATATTTCAAGTGGTTGCTGTCAGACGTATCTGCATCATACTTCCTTGCCCCAACCACCAAATTACAGCCACCTTCTATGTATCACTCTGATGTCAGCCTGGAACAAAATCAAAAGAACAAACAAAATGCAATAACATATTTCAGACTGTTGCTGTCACGTGTAGATAGACAGCATGCCTCCTTCCCCCTACTCCCCCAAAACATAGCCACCTGTATTTATTACAAGGAAGGTAGAAAATAATAATAATCACAACACCATAGCCCAGTTTGCTACTATTAAACAGCACCCTTTCCTTAGACAAGCTATAGTAACCTGTGTATACCTCTGAGGATTGTACGAAAAGGTATGAAATAATTAATCCATTTATGTGTTCTGGACTGTGGGGGTCATTAGACCTCTAGAAGCTCTGAGGGTCTTACTGGACTATGATGCATTTTATGCCTTATTTTTTAAAGATAATAACTTGCTAACTGTTCTTTATTTACTGCTATCCAGAAGAATTATGAATATGCCCAGCAATATTGTGTGCCCACAGATAAAAACTGCAATATTGTTTTTAAACACACACACACACACACACACACACACACACACACACACACACACACACACACACACACACACACACACACGCATTTACACACACACACACACACACACACACACACACACACACACACACACACACACACACACACACACACACACACACACACACACATACACACACACACACACACACACACACACACAAGCGTGCACGCGCGCACACACTTACACACCGCCCCCTATCAAGCCAGGTCTATCACAAGATGCACAAACACACACATGCTGCATGTTCACCTACAGGCAAACAGGAGGAACACTAATTCGCCTACATCATGTCTTTGGGGTGTTGAACAAAACTTGAACACATGGATAAGCCTACATAGATAGGGAGGGAATGCAAATATCCCACAGAAGAAATCAAGTGCTGTGAGATGACAATGTTACTCACTGCACCACTATGCCAATGAACCGTTTCTTTAATAGACATTTTGCTCTTGCCAAACCACCAAAGATAGTCACTTATGTGTACTGCTGATGTTTGCAATGGAAAATGAGAGAAATGACATGGTTTTCTTAAATGCTACTGTGACTTCCAACCAAGCAACTACAAGCAAACAATTTTAGTCTTACAATGACTTCAGCAAATTAAGTATTTTGTGACACTACTTCTGCTATGTCAGATCAGTGGCAGTTGATTAACAGTGATCAAACAACAGCAGGTATAAGTCATTTTTATCCGCAGATGGCCTCCATACCTATCAATTATTGGTACTATATTGACTTTGCACACCTGAAATATCCGAATGTGGTACAAAAAGCAATAATAACAATCACAGTCACAGTAATGTACTTCATTTGTTCCACATGAATACACAGAAAACTATTGCATCTTATGTCACACACATGCACATTAGTCCTGCAAAACTAGATTAGTAACTGTTTACGTCAAACAAACAATAGGATAGTTATTCCATACAGACTCAGTTCCCACCCCCCAACATCTGTGGCCACTTCTGTGTACACTTCAGATGCTGGATTGCTACAAACATTATGACCATGGTAACACATTTCATCTCTGTTCCATATAAACAGTAGCCACACATTAAAGTATAGAGTTGCTTCACGTGAATCACATTAGTCTTGCAAAGCCAGAATAATAAGATGAATGCAGTTAGTTTCTTCCACAGACAACCACAGCAAATAGAACTACTTTGTGTACATCTCAGATATCAAACTGATAAAAATACAACAAAATAAATAATAAGGGCCACACAACAACTTTATGTATTCAGGTATCTTAAAGAAAATAACAGGTTCTACAGCATCATCATGGATTTTCAGAAAGATGTGAAGTCTGAAACTGAAATATCACTCATTATTTTTATGTCTGCGTACTACAAAACCACAAGACTTACGAGGAAAACAAACAAAATGAGGCAACATCAGCTGGAACAGCTGATAGGTAAGAATATCCTGCATATTTCTCACATTCTTTGCTCAAGAATTAGGAACAAAGCCAAATAATAAAGGATACGATTTAAACATTACTCTAAATCACTTTAAAAGTTAATAGTACAACAGGTTTTAAATGTAACATTCATTTTTGGAAGCTCGAATGTATTGCATTATTGCCTTACTCTATTCCTCATGATTTACCAGAAACTAAACACATTACAAAAGGACAGGGTTAAAATATGAGGTAAGAATCAGGACAGTTGAGAGCTATGATACCTGGTTGACTGACAAGGTAAAAATCAATCAATCAATAAATAAATAAATAAATAAATAACCTGCTGCAAACTGGGCCATTCATGATGCTGCCAAACACATACTCCTGAAACTGACTGTTACCTTCTGTTGTTCAGAGTTTCCGGGATTTCTAGCTGGTCCTCTCTAACCTAGGCAATGAATCATGGAGTCTCACAGAGCCTTTGTGGCTCTGTAATTCATTGTTTAGGTCATGGGTGGGTCCAACCAGAAAGGTTGGAAATTAAGAAATGCAGCCATGACTATTGCAATGCAGTTAAAACACAAAGTGCTACCTCTTCCTATGGTCAGTCATGAGGGTATTCTCTGGGGCACAGTATTTTGTAGATAGGACATGTGCCCCAGAGTGCTCCAGTATAGTGCTGCTCATGCCATTAACATGTCCTTGGGATGTGAGAATAAACTGTAATCCCTGCTGACAACTCATGCATAAAGAGAACATGCAAACTTCACATGGAAGGCATCCCATCTTGAAAAATAAACCATAGAAGCACTGATATTTGTTGCACAAATTGAATTGAATATATACCTGGTTTGGTGGCAGTGTTTCAACTGTTTGTGTCTCTGTAGTTATTAACTAGTACTGACATGTGAAGAGTTAGTTTATACAAGCATGATATCTGCCTGTTTCAGAGTGAATCTGTAGTTATTAACTAGTACTGACACGTGAAGAGTTAGTTTATACAGGCACGATATCCGCCTGTTTCATGGTGAATCTATAGTTATTAACTAGTACTGACACGTGAAGAGTTAGTTTATACAGGCATGACATCTGCATGTTTCATGGTGAATCTGTAGTTATTAACTGGTACTGACACATGAAGAGTTAGTTTATACAGGCACAATATCTGCCTGTTCATGGTGAATCTATAGTTATTAACTAGTACTGACATGCAAAACGTTATTTTATACAGGCACGATATCTGCCTGTTTCACAGTGAATCTGTAGTTATTAACTAGTACTGACACGTGAAAACTTAGTTTATACAGGCACGATATATGCTTGTTTCATAGTGTGACCTTGCTGCTCCCATCCCTGAGAGATAAGATTCAAGTGATAGAGTGGGTCAGTCTGTCTGTCAGGCGAACCTATGCATGGAATGCCTAAAACTGCTCTCCAGAGCTTTGCAATCATTGCCCTGCATCCTGTGGAGGTCTGATTTCTGTGGATTCAACACCCAGAACTACCACTATGTTCTACACAAGAAGTGGATCACAACTGCCTTTCCCCACCCATTATGACCAAATGATGAGAAGCTGCTCATTTCCATCCACCCTTTCCCATTCCCTGCAGCATCCAAGCTGCTAATCCAACTCTGGTATTCTGGATCTCAGTAAGGGTTTCATCCCTTTGCATCATATATTACATATGTTGACAGTTTATGCTCATGGTAGAATCCTATAGGTAAGCAGAAGGGGAAAAAAATGTTTCTTAGAACTAGATTGGGTAAGCTACAGAAGAATCTGGTGTGAAACTATTGAATATTGGAAGTTTTTTTTTTTTTTTTTGCTCCTTCCAGCTGACCATCAGTTCTCCTGCCAACATCTGTTTTCATTCAGTAGGTCTACCAGACTCTCCTACCTCTCCTGGAACAACTCTGACCCTTACTCCGGACCTATGAGGAGACCTAGATGCCTGAGGTACCATCACATTGCTGACAAGGCGTATTCTTTTTATGTTGTATTCCCTCATCCAAGAACAACAATAGTTGTCCCGGGAATGATGTGCAAAGGGACATGCTGGAATTTCATCCCTCCTTGGCTGTGACTCAGCCAGTGCTCCTGCCTCTCTTGAGACAGTGCCTCTCTGTGCATCCCCAGCCTTTGCCAAGGACTGAATATGAGGTGCACTTGAGTGCACATTCCGCCAGGATAAATATGTCCATCTTCCCTGCTAGTTCCTCAGACTCCTGAAACTCTTAAAACTTGGATTCCTTGGGCTGTCATCAGGGCTTTATCCTTCTATACCATGGCACTGGCCTTGACATTCTGAAGTTAGACTATTTCCTCCAAAAATATAAAGTAAGCTCAGAAATGTATTGTATTACAATGTAGTTCACATTGGATTTCCTGTACTGTCATTTTGTATGACTACACCTTATGACAGTGATAAAATGCAAGTATCTGAGCTAAACTTGAAGACATCATGAAATAAACTGGAAAAATGGAAAAGTACATTTTTAGACAGAAGCAGAAATGATGAGTTGTCAAAAAAAAAAAAAAAAATATATATATATATATATATATATATATATATATATATATATATATATATATATATGTAGATGCTACCACTCAGAAAGGATGAAAGCAAATGCATCGAAGATGTATACATATACAGATGCACTCACACACGCATGCACACACACACACACACACACACACACACACACACACACACACACACACACACACACACACACACACACACACACACGCTTGTATATGCTGGTGTTATATCAAATACACATTACATTGGAAAACAATAATTCAAACCTAAAGCATTGAATCCTGATCCTTCATATAGTGTAGAATGGAGTATGAAATAAAGCTGAAACATTTATATAGATTTAATTGTGCATCAGCAGTAGTCACAAAACCATATACAACAAAATAACCTACATTAGCCACTGATCCCTAATTTCTTGATGAATAAATAAGTTTGCAAGGGTTGACTGAAGCCTCCACACCTCACAAAGCTAAATATACTAATTCTGGGATCACTCAGCAATAGAGAAGAGAGCAAAAGTGTAATTCCCATCACACTTCAGTATTCATTTCGATAAAACAGCGATTAAATTAAACAAGATATCAGATCACAGCTTCAGTGGAACAAACACTCTACGAAACAAATACCATTTATATATAGATAAGATATAGATATGTGTTTGCAGTTGAAAATAACAAAAATAGACAGGATTTCCTGCTAGGAATCTTATTTTCCCAGTATGTTTTGTAGGTTTAATTTGCATTTTAATCAACTTGTTGTAATAGAGACTGTGACCCTAGTAATCCATTTATAGTTGTTTTATTTGTTTTTTTTCTTTTTCCTTTTTTTTTTTTTTTATATATATCCAGCATGGCTACTTAGTGCGATGTTTGTGTTCTCAGGTGTTATGAAAACAGAGTGAGATTAAATGACTTGTTTAGGACAATAAAGCAAACCCTGGCCTATAGGGGGAAACATCTTTACAGTTCAGTTCCTTTACCAGTACGCTGTACTGCTGATGTAGTAATGTCCTCCTTTTTCTATAAAATTTGGTAAAAAAAAATGTGCAAGTGGTGAACAGTGTATTACAAATGATATTTTAATGCATACTTAGTTTGCCACATCCTGGGCTGACGACTAAATAAAACCACCCACAAGGCATTATCACTTTTTTATATATGCAGCAGCATACAATGACCTTTTGACCCATATTGTCTTGGAGTACTGTTAGTGTTCATATAATTAAGTATTTATGCGTGGAAAATAGCAATTAAGAACTTATTGTAGTCACTGCCAATCACAACACAAACTTACAGTTTAGAAATAAACATAGGCTGCCTAATTATTTGTGTTTTCAAGACTGTAATATCTGTTTTGCTTTTTGTTGTATATTAGTCAAGTGATTATATCCCATTGAAAAAAAATCTATTAAAAATTAAACAGTGTAATTACACAACTGCAATAACTGCAGTTGTAAGGCATTTACCAACCCATCTCTTTGGCTTCAGAAAATTAATCTGCCGTTTGAAATTATGGCAGAAAATAAGGGCTGATGTATATCATATCTGAAATTTTCAGCATGTGAAAATCAGAGTCTAAATTCATTTAAACTGCTTTAAAAACATGGATATTTAAGCTATTTGATGTTTATCTCAATGCAAAGGTCAGTGTGTGACAATATTTGGTATTTCCTGCATATTTGTAATTTTTGTTTTTCCTTATAACTACTAGATAGACATAAATAGTCTGCATGCAGGTATTTTCATTTTATGATTCTTCCAAATTCTGTGATACCTACAATCCTCTAAATAAAACAGCACTCTATTCTGTCTAGATTTTTTTTTGCAGCCAGCATATTCATAAATAAGGGATTAACATGTCAGGCTAAGTTGGAAAGCAGATGACAGCACTACAATAATTTATTTGCAAAATGTAGTTAGCAGCAAGAAAAGACACTCCCCAGAGCAAAGACAATGCCCATAAAGCATTTCAGCTAAGCTTAACTCAACACACCATCTAACGCAATGTTTAATACAAAGAAAATGAAGTATTCTAATACCAATGTATTCAGAACATTTACAGAGTGAAGGAAAAGCACTGTAGTTTTCGGTAATTGGAAACACTAGCTGTTGCTAGTGTCAAACAATTGTAAATAACGGATTTGAGAGGATGTACTAACCATATTGCCATTGCACAGACTACTTGTAAGGCTGTTAGTGGGATACAGGTTCAGTCTGGGGAGCCATCGAAGAAAAGCGAACATGACTGGAGATCATATACTGCAGATTTACCCAAAATACTGAGGACAGTAATGGGGTTGGAATAGATGAAGTATGTGGAAAGGAGAAGTGAAAAGAAATGCAATAGGCTGCCAGCATCGGTCAGAGGATCTTCAGTGAGAAAATAAAACATACAATGAATTTTAATGCATTTGTAGGGCCTGATCTACCAAAGATTAATCACTAACATTAAATCATAAGAGTGTTCATTTGTTTTTTCATTTCTCACTGGTTTCTTCTTACCTGGGATGATACAGGCTTTATCCTACAATGACTTTCAGAAAGCATGACACTTTCTTCAAAATAACCTACATTTGCTACACTTTGATGCAAGTGTCTAGTAATCAGATAGATCAAAATGATGGTAAGTAGGCCATCTGATTACTCACTGTACTGTGAGTCATCACAAGTGCACCTTCAAAACTACTGCTGGATGAAAGTTTATTTTCCTCACAAGATAGAGTAAACGTTAAATTACATTTAGAAAGATAATACATGTGTCCTTTGATGCATTAATCATCTACAAAATTGTGACATTTATTTTTCAAAGGATCTGATGGAAGGGGGGATTGTAGCATGTTATGCTCCCCTGAAGAGAAGACTTTTAGTTTTCACAGTCATGTGCTCAAGTTCATCACCAGGTTGCGCTCTCTAGTGAAAACACAGACGTATTACCTATCACTAACTTTTTGCCCTCCTGTACTTGAATCAATCCACCTCTAACAACTTTTCCTCCTGCATGTGAATTGATGCACCCTTATTCACACCCCTCTAAAACATTACTTCTCATAGTTCTGTTTTTCTAACTGCCCTACCCTCTCATGTGTTCCCTATAAACCTTCCAGATATGCTAATCTGGAGCACGCAGCCTAGATAGATCATATACCATGCTCTCACAGTCAAAAGCTATTATCATTCTATCCTCTTATACAATATCCCCCCACCTACATAATTTAATAACTTACTTCATTATATCACTTGAACTCTTTATAAACCTTTCTGTACTGAAATGTAAGAACACTAAACTTTTTCACAACAATGTTTTCCCTTCTACAGTATAAATTCATTTACTTCCTGCAAGAATTTAGAGCTGTCAAAACCATTTAGAGTTATACATATCGATGGAAATAATTTGCTGTATATACCTGCCCTTTAACTATGTTTGTACTTTCTGTGAAATGTACTGTTGATTTTCAAAGAACTATCTTAATTAACTTGTTAATAGGAATGTACTGTGATGGAGCTTTTCTTCTTGGGTCTGTGGTGAAAATAGAATCTACCCAATCATACGTTCCGGGTAAACAAAGACAGACAAACAAACAGGAAACATACAAATAAATAGCTGTGTTTCTCCATGTGTGCAGTTTCTTTTAGAGAAGCTACTTGTAATAGATGCCTAGTCCCTTTGTCACTGGTCAAAGAATTATGCTTTGACTTATGCTTTCATTCACTGACAAATAAGTGAGAGTAAATAGCTGGGGCTGTAAGCTTGAAGCCCCTTATGTGAGAGTACATGAGAGGCAATGCAGTCTAGTAACCGGCACTTTTGTATTGACTTTGTTTTGTTATATATTAAACATAAAGTCCAAACACCTTAAAATGATTTAACAGTTTTATACGGAAGTCTAAACATTAATATAAAAAGCTGCAGAACAAAATCAGTGTTCCATAATTTAGTAGCTGGGAAACGTCTTCATGCAACTTTGTAGAAGCAAACCTAATTTACATGAGGGTGAAGCTCAGTACCAACTTGGTGTGTACACTAATTAATGTACTTCACAATGGAATATTTATTTTAGTAACATGTTCTGGTTAGGTTAACCACTTCTGTAGCCAAGTTGCCATGCTTTCAGATGTCCCTGTGTTGTCAGGGGCTCATCCATCAGGCTGTGACATATGATGTAATATGAGTTACCGAAAAGTAACTTTTCAGGTTATCTTTTATCCCAGTATGATGTCGTACATGTAACTGGTAAGTACTGAAGAAACTAGGCTTCCGCCATCTCAGACCTGGTGCCCCAAATAAGATTTTGGAAATTAAAGTCACTGATGGAAACTTGGTAGTGTTGTCTGTTTTTGACATAGCAATGCCCAGCACTACAATAATTTATTGGCAAAATGTAGTTAGCAGCAAGAAAAGACACTCCCCAGGGCAAAGACAATGCCCATAAAACATTTCAGCTAAGCTTAACTCAACACACCATCTAACAAAATGTTTAATACAAAGTAAATAAAGTATTGTAATATCAATGTATTCAGAACATTTACAGAGTGAAGAAAAAGCACTGTAGTTTTGGGTAATTGGAAACATTAGCTGTTGCTATTGTCAAACTATTGTAAATAACGGATTTGAGAGGATGTACTAACCATATTGCCATTGCACAGACTACTTGTAAGGCTGTTAGTGGGATGCAGGTTCAGTCTGGGGAGCCATCCAAGAAAAGCGAACATGACTGGAGATCATATACTGCAGATTTACCCAAAATACTGAGGACAGTAATGGGGTTGGAATAGATGAAGTATGTGGAAAGGAGAAGTGAAAAAAAATGCAATAGGCTGCCAGCATCGGTCAGAGGATCTTCAGTGAGAAAATAAAACATACAATGAATTTTAATGCATTTGTAGGGCCTGATCTACCAAAGATTGATCACTAACATTAAATCATAAGAGTGTTCATTTGCTTTTTCATTTCTCACTGGTTTGTTCTTACTTGGGATGATACAGGCTTTATCCTACAATGACTTTCAGAAAGCATGACACTTTCTTCAAAATAACCTACATTTGCTACACTTTGATGCAAGTGTCTAGTAATCAGATAGATCAAAATGATGGTAAGTAGGCCATCTGATTACTCACTGTACTGTGAGTCATCACAAGTGCACCTTCAAAACTACTGCTGGATGAAAGTTTATTTTCCTCACAAGATAGAGTAAACGTTAAATTACATTTAGAAAGATAATACATGTGTCCTTTGATGCATTAATCATCTACAAAATTGTGACATTTTTTTTTTTCAAAGCATCTGACGGGGGGGGGGGGGATTGACTGAAGAGAAGGTTTTAGTTTTCACAGTCATGTGCTCATGTTCATGAGCTCTCTAGTGAAAACACAAACGTATTACCTGTCACTAACTTTTTGCCCTCCTGTACTTGAATCAATGCATCTCTAACAACTTTTCCTTCTGCACTTGAATTGATACACCCTTATTCACACCCCTCTAAAACATTACTTCTCATATTTCTGTTTTTCTAACTACCTTACCCTCTCATGCATTCCCTAGATACTTAAGTTAGAAACCTTCCAGATAAGCTAATCTGGAGCATGCAGCCTAGACAGAGTTAATCATATACCATGCTCTCTCAGTCAAAAGCTATGATCATTCTATCCTCTTATACAATATCCCCCCACCTACATAATTTAATAACTTACTTTATTTAACTCTTTATAAACTTTTCTGTACTGAAATGTAAGAACACTAAACTTCTTCATGTTTTCCCTTCTACAGTATAAATTCATTTACTTCCTGCAAGAATTTAGAGCTGTCAAAACCATATAGAGTTATACATATTGATGAAAATAATTTGCTGTATATATCTGCCTTTTAACTATGATTGTACTTTCTGTGAAATGTGCTGTTGATTTTCAAAGAACTGTCTTAATTAGCTTGTTAATAGGAAGGTACTGTGATGGAGCTTTTCTTCTTGGGTCTGTGGTGAAATTTGAATCTACCCAATCATACGTTCCCAGTAAACAAAGGCAGACAAACAAACAGGAAACATACAAATAAATAAATAGCTGTGTTTCTCCATGTGTGCAGTTACTTTTAGAGAAGCTGCTTGTAGGAAATACCTAGCCCTATTCCCTTTGTCACTGGTCGAAGAATTATGCTTTGACTTATGCTTTCATTCACTGACAAATAATTGAGAGTAAATAGCTGGGGCTGTAACCTTGAAGCCCCTTATGTGAGAGTACATGGGAGGCAATGCAGTCTAGTAACTGGCACTTTTGTATTGACTTTGTTTTGTTATATATTAAACATAAAGTCCAAATACCTTAAAATGATTTAACAGTTTTATATGGAAGTCTAAACTTTAATACAAAAAGCTGCAGAACAAAATCAGTGTTCCATAGTTTAGTAGCTGGGAAACATCCTCATGCAACTTTGTAGAAGCAAACCTAATTTACATGAGGGTGAAGCTCAGAACCAACGTGGTGTGCACAATAATTAATGTACTTCACAATGGACTATTTATTTTAATAACATGCTCTGGTTAGGTTAACCACTTCTGTAGCCAAGTTGTCATGATTTCAGATGTCCCTGTGTTGCCAGGGGCTCATCCATCAGGCTGTGACATATGATGTAATATGACTAACTGAAAAGTAACTTTTCAGGTTATCTTTTATCCCAGTATGACGTTGTACATATAACTGGTAAGTATTGAAGAAACTAGACTTCCACCATCTCAGACCTGGTGCCCCAAATAAAATTTTGGAAATTAAAGTCACTGATGGAAACTTAGTAGTGTTGTCTGTTTTTGACATAGCAATGCACAGCATTTGTAAACTTTATAGGCCGTGTGCATTGTTCTTTTTGTTAACTGTGTCACACACATCTAACTTCTCCTTACATATAGTAGAGTGGAAGACATTGCATCTGCCATGTTTAAAAGAATAGGTTGTTACTAATGTGAAAGAAACACCATTAGGATGTTTTAATTATAAGTCTTAAATAGAAACACATTGGGTCAATTCCAGACTGTGTGTTATTCTTTTAGAATACATTTTAAAAACACAAACTCAAGGTGTCTTCACGTCAGCCCTAAAACAGATTTTATTGTACGTGGTTTGCACAGATATTTTTGTCCTCTGATTATTTCTTGAGAGTAACAGATTCTGTCCTCAGAGATAGCTGGGGCAACCTGGCTACAGCTCCCCCATAATATTAAATGTGTTTTATTTTTTTTTTTTCATCTCTGCAGCAACAATTACACTAACACTTTATTCCTGAAATGTGTGCCAAGCCTTTGTGTGGTACATGTAACACAGTGAATGTTTTGAGTGACAACATCACTCTACTGCTTTCCAAAGAGCCCTACATTTATGACAGCTCTCCCATTGTAAGACAGGTTGTTTCATTTGTTTTTCTACATGTCTCCCCATCTCAGCCCCCTCCTTCCACGCTCCCTACTGCAGCACAGTAGGCTGACAGCAGCCCCTTGGCTGCAAGTAAAGCAGACAGCAACAACTCTTAGTTTGGCTCAGTAACCAGTCAGGAACCTTCCTATCCTTCTCCAAAGTAACCACAGGTAACTAATCACAGTTGTGATCTCTAATTGGCTGACTAGATACCTAGTCCTAACCTCCATGTCCTTCTCCAAAGCAACTAAGGATGACTGACCACAGCTGTGATTGGCTAGCAACCAGTTCACATTCACACTTCTGACACTTATAAGGTTGTGTTCAATTGCCTAGTGCTAATGTGATGAGAACTGCACATTGTGGGCATATTTCTTTCTTTCTCTGAATGAATGACTTTGCGGATGCTGATAATTGTTTTGTTGGTTTAATAGCCTGCAGTGAATTAATATCCTTATGTGATGTGGAGCAGACTACTTACATAAAGATACAAAGCTTGGAAACTGCTTTTCTAATAAAATACAAATAACCCTTCAAGCTTTCAGAAAACTCAGGAAGCATAGTAAGAACCAAATAAAGAAGGGCAAGCAGTCATACTATTCAAACCTCCAACAAAACACTAAAATAATCTCACACTATTTTGGTTGTTTGTAAATAGCATGAAATGACCTAGAAAACCCTTTGGAACAACTGTTTAGACATAGCATCCAAACAGGCTTAGTGCCTCACAAATGGAGAACAGCAATTGTTATCCATGTGCACAAAGGCGTGCCATCCACAGACCCTGAAAACTACAAACCCATAAGTCTCACTAGTCTCATATGCAAAACCATGAAAAGAATTGCCATGTAAATGATCATAAATGACACAGGAAACCTCAAGACACTGGACCCAACCTATTTTGGTTTCGTCAAAGACAGGTCATGACTACTCAACCCAGTGGAGCTCTTTGAGAAGGTCACCAAAGCAATGGATGAGGGCAAAATGGTTCACACTGCCTACCTTGACCTGGCCAAGGCATTTGACACAATACCCAACTATAGCATTGTTGACAAACTCAAGAGGTTAGGTATAAGTCCTTATGTCACCCAGTGGATAGCCAGATGGCTCACAGAAAAAGCCAAGGAATTTAGTTGGGGATTTTACCTTTACAAAGAGGGCAGTCACAAGTGGAGTCTCTCAAGGTTTGGTCTTCAGAGCACTCCTTTTTTTACATTTCCTTCTCTAAAGTTAAGGCCAAAATCAATGCCTCTGGCTGACCTGATATGCAGACAATTACAAATTAGGAACAATCATAGAATCCCCCACTGGCACAAATGTTCTCCAGGAAGGGCTGACACAGACAAATAACTTGAGTTAGAGCCATAGACTAAAACTAAATGCCAAGAAATGCATAATAATATCCTTCAGGAAGTAATCCACCCCTAGTAACTATCATATTGACAACTCACTCTTAAGAATCAACCCAGTAGTCAGGGACTTGAGGACATACATAGACAGTAATCTAGGCTTTAACCATCACATGTCTACAGTTGTAAGGCAATCATTCTATGTTGTGCAACTTATAAACAAAGGTATGGCATCTAGGTCCAAGGAGGTCATTGTTCCATTATATACTTATGTGAATCAGAGTTCCTCCCTAAACCAATTCAAGAGTAACTTGGGCAAGTTGGTAGGGAACAGGGGATTCATCCCTGGTGTGGCACATGTGTCAGCAATGGACACAAGCAGCCTGTAAATGGGTCATCTCTCAGGCCCCTGCTTACACTTATCAAGAGGACCAGAACCTATCAGAGATTTGGGATGAATTGCTAGCCTTAAAAGGGAAGCTTACAAAGGCCCCAGTGGTCGTTAGCCTAGTATATACCTATGAAGCTATGAAGAAACTGCTCAGTCCTGGCTTATCCCAATCCCAGAACCACTAACAGCAGTGATACTATTGTAACACAATCCAACACCTACTTTATAAACACTATTTTCTCCTTAATTAAATACACTCCAACTATTCCCCTCCACACCCCAGCCTCACAAGACAAAACAAAGCAAATATCACATTCCAAACTGTTCAAACTTCCACTATTTAATAACTCTTACATAAGCTGAAGCAAAGGGAGAAAAGATAACACAGACAAATCATTCAGTAAAAACTGCAAGAAAGAGTCAGTCAAGCTAGACTCAAACAATCTACTTATGCTGTACTGCCAAGATCAGAAAAAGTCCGAAACATGGCATGTCAACAGTTAGTGGGGTTCAGCTTTACTGGCCTTAGTGTACCTAGAAAGACTTAAAGAGGAAAAAGTCATGGACATTTAGAAGCCCTGTTGCTGAAAGACTGGTATGTCCTTAAGGGGTAATTTGCATATATCCCAATGGGTCTCCACTACAGAAGTTTTAAAGTATTACTCAGTGAAGACTCTAGCTTGGCTGAGTCTTTCCTGCACTTTTTACCTAAATGAAAGCCAACAGCCTTAGCTGCTGACAACCTGACAGTTGAATATTAAAACTTGCAGCAGATGCCATAGCTTTCCTTGTTTCCATAATAATTAACCATTTAATAGCCGAAAACTATGTACATGCTGACTATAAAACATTTTACATTATTTCATTACATAAAGGTAGTAACGACAATTTTTTTTCAAATTTCAGACCCATTGCTATCCTATCATTATGATTAAATTCCTTAAAAAATGTATCACACCTAGGTCATCAACCACTTTTTAATAATCTTCTCTCTAAAATTCATCATAGTTTTCACCCTTACCATTCTACAACAACATTAATCAAAACAGAAATAAAGGTAACTTCATCTCATTCATTGATCTATCCAAAGCCTTCAAAGCCATTTCACCTCAAAATTTCATTGGTTCATAGGTAGGTACTAGGTAGGTACTAGGCTATTGGCCCTAGGGCCTATATAAGCTTAGCCAAATGGTACCCTGGCTTTTGCCACCCAAGAAAATTATTTTCCTGTGCTCCTGTCAAGCAGAGCCACAGAAGTGATCCCCGGGGTGAATTTTCTATCTCCCATCCAATCATCAAGATTTTTCTTGAAGAGTGCTAATGAGGAGCTTTGTTTGATATAGATAGGTATTTTATTCCAGAGTATGGGAAGTCTCTGGGACAGGTATCTATCCCTCCAGCATGTTTTGTTTATTGGGGTGACAAGGTTTAGGTCCCTAGAGCATGTAGCTTGGAGGGATTGGGATTTCTTTAAGTGGAGCATGTCCAACAGCTCTGGGTTTGACATAGCTTTGTATGTTAGGCAGAGATCGCCTCTGAGTAGGCGATATGTGACAGAGTAAAGCTGGATATTTTTGAGACGGTCTGCGTAGGGCATCTGTTTGAGACCAGTAATCCTCTTTGTGAGGTATTGTATTCCATATAGAGCTCTTATCCCTTGGCCTCAGTCAATCATCACTTTCCTGGTGCCACATCTACTTATCTTACTAACGACAAGCTGTTAAATTTCACCAGGAGTTTTCACTTTGCTGGAGTCCTATAAGGATCTCTTTTGAGTCCAGTGTTATTTACAATATTCACAAATAAACTCCACTCCTCAACCAAAGTCACAGCTGTTGCTCCATATGTAGGTGATTCCACTGTTACCTGTTCTGGCTGTATCCTTCCAATACTACAGGATATCACCTAGCTACCATTCTCATCTGTTTAACCCTGGCTAGGTACTGTTAATTTATTTCTAAAACCAAACTAATGCTATCCACACCCAAGCTGTACACTGATCTAAATTTTGCTTACCATATCTTCTTAGCTAATAGTACCAAATTTGAATCTATCACAAAAAACAAACTTTTGGAAGTTTTAATTGATGGCAAACTAAAATTCAAGCAACACTTACTCCAGGCTATCAAAAAAAACAACCCCAAAAAACAAAAAAACAGATAAAGCTTGCCTCTCTTTGTACGCCCAAGCAGTATCTTAGAGACACTACTAGAATTTCTATTGCTAGAATATACCTACATCCATCTCTTCTGTATGCATCACGTATTCTGTCAAATCAGAAAAAAACTGACAGCAAATCGAGAGGTATGCTATAACAAAGTAGCAACATTTGACACTAAAGCCACATACAAAACCTGTCATTTTGAATCCAAAAAGAGGTACACTGGCTAGCTCACTATTTGGCCTACACACAATTAGTCAGAGCATACAAATTTATCTATACCTCAGAAAAATACCCTGTACTGCAAGTCATACAACAACACTAGTCTTGTAACAGAGAGCTATGCTCCCATAATAAATCATTTCTAATGACTACTAAGTCCAAAAAAAAAAAAAAGATAGGAGATGCATTATACTCAATGTATGTTCCTAAACAATGGGGTTCTATCCTTCTCTTATTCAAAGTGACAGATAAAACAACTAGTTTCAAATCTCAGCTTAAGCAACACCTGCACAGAACATTATCACTACAACTGAAACATTTGCTTCCTTAAACATCTTAATGGAGCTCATCTTTCTGTCCTTTCCTTTTCCTCTAACAACATTCTACTGGCTTTTCCTTTTTCCCTTTTTCAATCACTCTACCCTTGTACATTTGTACATTATATATCTTAACACAGGTATTATTCCTGGTCTGTCCCAAGTACCTCCAGTCAATACAAAATGCCTTTATATCCACTTGTTAACCTTCCTATATCTACAAACCTACTTCAGCTATTATTGTATGCAACTCATCTGTTTGTCATGCTACAAATTTATTTATTCTTACTTATTTATTTATTTAATCCTTGTTGGCTGGTTTAGTCGCACTAGGTTAGTAGCCTCTTTACAAGGGAGACCTGGGATGGTATTTACAGTCTAAGGAAAATTTGTCTAGAGCACTGGGGAACTTCTCCTACTCTTCATTGTTGTAAGTGGGAGCCATTTTGGAACAGCACTTCCTGTTTCCATTCCAGGTGCAGAGGCAGTCCTGAGAAACAATGAGAGAGAAGGAGATGATAGAGTGGTGAAAGAAATGGAGAAAAAAGCAAATATTTAGACCAGAGAATGTGTGCAGGATTCTGTGGAATCTTTCAAAGAAATCTGTTTGATGGAGATTAGTCAGCAAATGATGGCTGTATAATTACAACAAACCAGTTGGTAGGGTTGTGTGATGATTTACTTAAAGAAATGGTGGTGCAAAGTGAGGCAGAAAATGAAGATGTTTCCTCGGGGACATTATGGAAACAATACAAAAGGAGGATGCAGAGACCATCCTGAAGAACAGTGGAGATAAAAAAAAAAGATATGCAGGAAAAGTAAAAGAAGGCAAAAGTGGAGTAGCAGAAAAGAAGGTAGAAGAAAATGAAAAAACAGACGTACGTGGTAAGGATTCAAAGTAAAGAAGGCAAAGAAATGAACAAGTATGAAGTGTGGGACAATTTAATAGCTCCTTTGGGCGTAAAAGCACATGAGGTAAGAGCATTTATTCTTATTAACAAGGTGACATTTTGTGATATTATATTTGCAACTGTTTTTCAACAGAAAATTTTATTGGAGAATATGAAGAAAGAAAGACTGTAACCCATGGAATCTTTATGTATAAAAGCATTTAACAGGGAAACAAAAAAAGAAAATTCATGTACAACTTCAGAGGTAGAAAGATAGATTTTGTAAGGACATTTGAAAACTTTATGTAAAGAAGTACTGGACATCGCAAAGGTTTATGACAAAAGGTGTTTAATGAGTGGTGGCTGGGATTGTAATATTGTGTTAAAAATATAAAGGGTAAAATTTATACATATATCAAGCATGATAAATGTAGAGGGGAATATGGGTGTCATAACATACTGAGGACAACCCAAAACATGTATTTTTGTGGAAAAGAAAAACATTTGATAAGTAACTGTGACAAAAGAAAATATTACATTCGTGGGGAAATGGCACATGATGCAGAAATGTGAATTGAAATGTTATAAATGTAACAAAATTAGATATTTATGGATGGATTGCAAAAATATAAATAAGAGCAAGGAAAATGAAAAAGAAAGAAGAAACTGAACAAAGAGAAGAAATTGTAGAAGTAGTATAAATTGAAAAAAATTAGATGAAAAATATAATAAAAAGGACATAGAAGAAGGTTCTGAAATAAGTGAGGAAAAAGACATAAATTAGGAGGTAGCAAAAGAAAAAAATAATTCTGTTGGTAAAAGAGTAAACTATGGAAAAAGAAAATTTAAAAGGATTCCCAATACACTTGCCCATATTTCTCCCACTCCATACTCTGTCCTGACATAAGGTTTCTATTTCTCTAAGAATTCCTACTCTACAAAATTGTCAGCTGCATAGATACTTTTCACAGTACCTGGTAGTCTAAGTGACTGACTGTACCTTGCTGTGCAGTCATAGAACTTGGCTCTGACTGCTCCATTCCACTCTCGCTACACTCGAGCTTCACTCCACTCCCCTACCCTGCCCCCATTCCCTCCTGCGCTCAAATCACTCAAATCTATTCTAAACCTAACCACTCCCACTCACACTTATCTGCCAATCACCACCAATTCAATCTTCATTTATAAAGTAGCTCAGATTTCTACACTAACCCTAACAACACCCATCCATTAGCACACATATATTAACATTTAACCAATCCCTACCCTTTTTACCATTACTAAATGCTATCAATACATTGTATATTACTAGCTCTGCTAACAGCTGCTGCTCACTTAACAAACTACCCTTCACAAATAGTCTCCCCTCACACTTTTCACAAAACTACATCTAACGTTTCTCCACACCTAACTGACTACTCCATCTTAATATCTCCAGCCATCTTAAATATAACAGAACTCCATCATAGGTTCATAGGTTCATAGGTTCATACTAGGCTATCTGCCCTAGGGCATTTATAAGCCTAGCCAGAGTGTGTTTGGCTTTCGCCACCCATTTTAAATTAATTTTGCTATGCCCTTTTTCGAGGTTAGTATACTGTGCCTCTGTCTAACAGTGACACAGAAGTGATACCTGGGGTAAACCTACGATCCTCCATCCACTCATCAAGATTCCTCTTGAAGAGAGTCAATGAGGGACTCTGCCTAACCTGGACTGGGATTTTATTCCAGAGTGAAGGGAGCCTCTGGGTTATGAATCTGTCCCTCCAGCATGTTCTATTTATTTCAGTGCTGAGGTTCAAGTCTCTCGAGCGCGTAGCTTGATGGGATTTGGACTTTCTGAGGTGCAGCATGTCCATTAATTCCGGGTTGGACATGGCTTTATATGTCAGGCACAGATCGCCTCTGAGCAGGCAGTATGCCACTGAGTAGAGCTGGAGTTTCTTTAACCGGGCAGCATATGGCATCTGTTTGAGCCCTTTGATCCTCTTGGTGAGGTACTTTTGGGGTCTTTCCAGTTGCTGCAGGTGTCTGGTAAGGTACATCCCAAAAGGGGCATTGTACTCAATTATGGGCCTGATGAGGGATGAGTAAAGAGGCATGATGACCTCCCCTGATCTAGATGTGAATCCCTTCATGATTAGGTGGGCTATATAAAATGTTTTTCTAACCACTTTGGCCACGTGGTTGTCAAATGAGAGATTGCTATCAACTTGGGTCCCCAGGTCCCTAATTACTTCTTCCATACTTAATGGATTATCACCTATGTGGTAATTTGTGGGCACTTTGTTTTTGCCAAAGGGGATGACTATACACTTTTTGGCATTTAGCTTGAGGCCATGGCTCTGGCACCAGTTGTCTGTTTCTATGAGGCCCTTTTGGAGGATGCTTGTGTCGGCTGGAGAGTCGATTATGGCACCCAGTTTGCAGTCATCTGTGAACTTGGTCAGCCACAGTCCTTCCGTGTTGGCCTGTACCTCCGAGAAATATATACCGAACAAGAGAGGTCCCAGGACTGAGCCTTGTGGGACGACACTTGTAACTGGTTTGGAGTCTGACATGGCTCCAGCAATTCTAACCATGTGGGTTCTGTCCTTGAGCCAGTTTGCAACCCATCTAGTGACATAGGGGTTTATATTTAAGCTGGTGAGCTTATCTATAATGCCCGAGTGGGGTATTGTATCGAAGGCTTTTGCGAGGTCCAGGTAGGCTGTGTGGACCACCTTCCCCTCGTCAATGGCCTTGGTGACTGTTTCAAAGAAATCGACCAGGTTTAAGAGGCAGGATCTGCCCTTAACAAAGCCAAACTGGGTAGGATCCAGTGTCTGTAGGTCCCCAATATCTTTATTTATGAGGTCCATGATGATCCTTTCCATAGCTTTGCAGACCAAGCTAGTCAGGCTTATGGGGCGATAGTTTCCAGGATCCGTTAAGGCACCACCTTTGTGGAGAGGGACCACTGTTGCTGTATGCCACTCTTTGGGTACATATCCTGTAGTAAGGCTGAGATTGAACAGTAGTTTTATGTTTGGGTTTAGCTCTTCTTGGAGTTCATGTAGGATGCAGCCCGGGACACCATCTGGTCCCATTGATGCTGTGTTTTTTGCTTTGGAGAGGGCGGCTCTTACCTGAGCATCTGAGATGTCAGGGGGGAAGCACTCTGCTGGGATAGATATTTGCCCTTTTGGTGGGGGGGGGGGAGTTTGCACTGAACCTGTCAGCTAGGATGTTGGCAATGTCTGTGGGTTCGGTGTAGTTTTTGTCATTTTGGACTAATTCTGAGCATATCTGGGAATTCCCACCCAGGTTCCTAAAATAACTAAAGAAAGCCTTGTGATTATCCTTAGTGTCCTGTGCAATTTTTCTCTCGAAGCTGGCCTTAGACGATTTTATGAGTGCCCGTAGTTTTTTGCTAATACTGATCAGAGATGCCTTCCCTTTTTGGGATTTTGCTCTATCATGTAGTAGCTTCCTCCTTCTATTGTATAGTTTGTTTATGGCTGAGGTCCACCAGACAGGACGTCTGCCTTTGGAGGATTGGGTCTTGGTTTTATTTGGGATTGCATGATCCATGCATTCCTAAAGGTGTTCATAGAATGCATTTATAAAAGATTCTGCGGTCTGGGCTGTATTTTCCACAGGCCCGGGAGCTTTGAAGGATTCCACCTCGGTTTTGAGGAGTGTGAAATTTGCTTTAGAGAAGTTTTTCACTGTGGTTTTCTGGGCAGGGGGTGGGGTCGGGATGTGAATATCCAGTGAGATTAGTTTATGGTCTGATCTTACCAGTGAGGGATACACTTCTGGTCTGGAGCATAGAGTCCCCATGTTGGTGATGATCAGGTCCAGTATGTTTTCCCCTCTTGTGGGAGTGGTAACAAGTTGTTCCATAGCATTTGAGTTTATAAATTCTAGGAACCTTTGGGCTAGGGTGTTGGAGCTAGAGTAATGCTCCCAGTCTATGTTTGGGTAGTTGAAGTCACCCAATATAATGGTGTTTGGAGAGACCTTCATATTTTCCAGTGTTGTCAGGAAGGCCGAGTGGGGTTCCCGGGTTTGGGAGGGTGGTCTGTAGCATGGAAGGCAGTTTTAAACTGGAAGGCAGTTTTACCCACTGTTAGTTGCACATGGATAGTCTCTGATGCTTCGTGCTGTGCCACCAACCTGGAGGTGTGGGTATCTTTGACGAATATTGATACTCCCCCTCCTTTTGTGGTTCGGTCCAAGTTTTGGGGCCAAAAAGCATGGTATGAGGTATGTAATCACACCTCATACAGACTACACCATATTAAACCAAACCCCAAAAATACCCTTTTTAAGTTTCATAAGCATATACCAACATCTGTCCAGACACTAGTAACCATAGCTACCAAACGTATTATAACTGGAGACATTCACCCAAATCCAGGCCCCCAGAATACCTCCTCACCACCCCCGCAAATACAAGATATAACCAGTCTCTCATGAAAAGGCTCTGAAATACTAATCCTAAATCTAAACCTGTGAAGCGTAGTCAATAAAGTTCAAGAATTACATGCCACCCTATCCCATTATAACCATGATATTGGTGTTTTAACATAAATCTGGTTAAAAGCACACATTAAGGACAATGAAATTACACCACCTGGTTACAACATTATTGGAGGAGACAGGAAGGTAAAAAGAGGTGGAGGGGTAACCATCTTATTTAAGAGCAGTCTTGCACCTTTTCCACAAAACCTGGACATAGATAACCTCAAAAACATAGAAATTCTACCTACTAAACTTCAACTTAACCAAAACAAATTCATATCCATTATAGCTACCTATGCCCCACCTGGAAATAGCATACTCCACTTTAGAGCACATCATCCAGTCTGTATCAAATTGCATAGCCCAAGAAACTATCATTATGTGTGATGTTAATATAGACTGGACAACTTGTAATTCACATAACCTTAGCAATCACATCAACCTCTATGGCTTCACACAACTCATTTAAGCTCCTACACGCATAGATAAAAACTCCAACTGTCAATCTATACTGGATTGGACACTAAACTACAAACCTCAGAACTATCAGATTGCTGGCTGTTTACCTGACAGCCTTAGTGACCATATGCCAGCCTAACTATTGAGAAAAAAATATCAATACTATCAAGCTCGCCAACTTCCTCCAAATCTGCAGTAAAAAAAACTTTGATCCCCGACACCTAATCAATACCCTAAAAAATGTAACTGGCCTCTACTAAAAAACCTGAACCTTGATGCTACAGTAAAATATTTCAACAGTACCTTCCTTGAAATTCTAAATAAATTGCCTCCCCAGGTCAATTCATATTAAAGCCACATACACACCATGGCTAACTAATGATACCAGAATGCTCCTTAGGAAAAGACACAAAACGTGGCAAACATGGCTTACTTGTAAAACCCAAATCAACCACATTGCATTCCAGCAAATTAGAAACAAAGCTAAACAACAAATCAACCTAGATAAAAAAGAACTTCTACTATATCCTGCAACATAAACACCAGCATAATCCCCTAAAATTTTGGAATACCATGAATGCCGTTCTCCAACCAGGACATTCCACTACCCCTTCCCCCAACTTACCACACTCTCCTACCACCACTGTGGAAGAATTCAATAAATACTTCACTGAAAATGTACTATCTTTAATTAGAAGTAATTCTGCAGAACCATCACTAGCCTCCAAACCTCTCAGTGTTAACTCCAACTCCTTCTCCTTTCAGCCTGTTCCTACAGCTACCATTAAGAAACTACTGAAAAAGCTCAAGCCCTCTTCAATAGAAGCTGACAAGTCACCAGTCAAATATTTAAAACAAGCAGCTGAAGCCATATCTTATACAGTGTCAGTCCTTATTAATAGGTCCATAGCAGAACATGTCCCAGCAATATGGAAAATTGCACACATTACCCCCTTACACAAAGGCGGACATTCCACAGAGCTGAATAACTACAGACCGATCGCTATTCGCTCCACACTATCTAAGCTCCTCAAAAGATGTATTCACTCCCAACTGATTCATTATCTTATCTGCAACAACATGCTAGCAACATGTCAACATGGTTTTAGACCCCATCATAGTACTACAAATGCACTCCTCAGTTTCACCAATACCATTAACCAACTCAGAAACAATGGTAAAATAGTCTTTGCAGTCTTTCTAGACATGTCCTAGGCCTTTGATAAGGCCTCCCACCCCAAACTATTAAATATACTCTCCAAATTGAACCTCAGCCCCTCTTCACTTCAGTGGTTCCAAAGCTATCTACAGAACCGCCAACAATCTGTAAAATGACTTAATGTCCTATCCCCCCTCTTCCCGTCACACTAGGAGTACCTCAATGCTCAGTTCTTGGGCTGCTACTCTTCACTATTTTTACAAACAACCTCCATAGTGCTACCCCACTGGCTTCAACTATCCAATGTTAGACGACACAACACTTATATGTGCCGCTAATAACCTGCAACAGCTCCATGATATAACCCAAAAATCATTCTCAGATACTGAGCTATGCCTCTCTAACCATCAGCTCATACTTAACCCAAATAAAACAAAACTCATGATCTTGCAACCCACAAGATTCCCTCCCTCAGCACCTCATACATTACAGCTAGGAATAATACTAAAATTAATGCTGATTCACAAACAAAACTACTAGGTGTAATAATAGATAACAAACTAAGATTTGACCTACATACAGCACAAACAATTAAGAAAGTTCACAAAAACATGGGTACTCTTTATAGAAATAAAAGTATCTAACAAACACCTCTAGGGTTGCCATTGCTACAACCCCGTCTTCTATCACTTCTGTATGCTTCCAAAATTCTCAGCAACCTTAAAAAGACATTTAATTAAACTTGAAACATGCTACAATAAAATAGCTAAATTTGTAACTGACTGCCCACGTCATACCCATCACTGTCATTCCTTAAAAAACTCTCCTGGTTAGAACTCCAACAACTTCTATCATATAACCAATTAACCTTAGTACACAAACTAGTATATCAACCTGAAAAAACCCTGCTCTTCTGAATATTCTCCAGCCCCACACCACAAAAAGAAGTCTTTGCTCAACAAATAAATGTCTACTACATGTCCAAATCCACTAATATGACAGGGGATTCGCTATTTTCTCATCATGTAGCAACAAGGTGGAATTCACTACCTCACAGCATCAGAACCACCACATGTACCAACCGATTCAAAAAGATTCTTAAAAGGTATCTTAATGACACCTGGCTTTGTTCCTGTACTACTCCAGGCTAACTAGTTTTAATAGCTTCTGGTCATACTTTTTCTTCTTCCCTGTCCATCTCATACTCTATGCTTTCTCTCATGTCTAGATAATCTCTAACCTCATCTTTTTCTTTTCAGTTTCCCCCCCCATAAGCCCTTCCTCAGCTTACTTTGAAAAACTGCAATGTCTACACTACAATAAAGAATTATACTAGATGATTGTATAATACAAATGTATAATACAAATGTCAGCTATTATTGCATAGAATGTAATTTCTGGTGTACTGTATGTCTTGTACATATTTTTTTGTATAATTTCTTGTATAAGTTTTGTATAATTTCTTTTTTTTTTAACATTCTCTTTATTAGTTTTAGAAAAATAACATACAAACATATCTAATACATCTTTGACATAAGTACATTCTACACACAAATAACAACTATGTACAAATCTCATCTATATCTTACTGAATAAAACTCATACATTGTCAGTAATATCATGTCAAAATATAATCCAGTAAAGATTTCCAAAAATCCTTCTGTAAGGGTTGCTGCTTCATGGAATACCATAGATACTTGTGTGCCAATAATTGCTTTCTGGCAACTTGCCCAAAACCTTCCCAAGACATTATAATCCTATTTTCCAATTTAGTGTGATGTAATATTTTATTAACATAAATATGGCTATTAGAAGATGTATTTGCTTCCTTCTAATTCCTGGTGGGGGAATATGTAAGAGAGCAAATTTCCATGATAAAGTTGTTTTCTCATATCCCATTTTTTCTAATCTAACCCTTAAGGCACACCAGAGCTTGTATGAGCATTTACAGCTCCAAAATATGTGAATGATATCTGCCACTTGTGAAGGGCAGAATTGGCAGTTTATTGGTGTATCGTGGTACAGCTTACTTAAAATTTGGGGTGTATAATAGGCGTTGTTTAGTATCATCAGTTGTGTATATCTTAGTTTTTGAAGGGGAATGAATTTGGAGAAATTCTGAATAGCTTGGGCAATTCTGTTGGATGTAATTGTAGAATCCTGCTTGGTCCAGTAGCTAGAATGTATAGCTTCTTTGTTGCATTTAATAGAGATAATAACTTTATATACATTCGAGATCATTTTTTTTTTACGTTGCAACAAATTCCATAAGGTTTTACATGTAGTTATATGTGTATCTGAGATAGTGATACCATCCCAAAATTTACAACACATCTCTTTTAATTGTCTCAATATAACTGTATATTTGGGCGGGAGATTTAATTTATTCCTCATGTTAATTACTGAATCATGTTTAAATGGAAGAAAATCTACTACAGCTTTATCCCTCAGTAGTGGGTAGGAATTCAAATTAATCATCCTATCACTCAACTTGATATTAGGGTTAAGGTGAAATGGTTGAAGTGTCCTAAAAGCAGAATATAAATTCAAGGAATCAAAAAGATTCTGAATAATTGTAATTTGCTCCTTTAAATCCTCATGCAATCTATAATTCATCCTGCAGTTTTTCTCTAAAAATGGGAGTGCCTTGGGGTTAAACTGTAATGATTCAACATAGTTATAATATAATTTCACCCAAATCGGGTACCACTTAGTGGGATCTTTCTTATATTCTGCAATGGTGATTATTCTACTACACTTGTTAATTTCATAATATAGTTTAAGGTCTGGGAGTCCCACACCACCTTTATCCTTAGGATATATAAGTTTCTGATAACTTATCCTAGTAGGTTTTGGATACCATAAAAATCTTGATAGTGCTGTTTGGGTGTTCTTGAAAAATTTATTTTGTATCAATGTATTAGATGCATTGAATATATAAAGTAATCTCGGGAGCACATTCATTTTTATGATGGCAACTTTGGATAAGAAAGGGAGCTTAAGTTGTACCCATCTATCCAGATCTTTTTGTATAGTTGACCATACATTACCTAAATTTTCTTGATAATATTTATATGCGTCCTGATAAAATGAGATTCCAAGATATTGTAGTTGGTCTTTAATTTTGATTTTTTGTGGGGTAAATACACTGGGGTACTGCAAATAGTTATTTAAGGGAAAGATTATCGACTTATCCATATTCATCTTATAATTAGAGAACTTGGAGAATGCATCTATTGATTTTATTATCTTATGAAAATCTGAACTAGGAAGGGAGTAATATATATTTAAATCATCTGCATAGGCAGAAAATTAAATTTTTGTGTTGAATAAGACCAGGATATTGTGAAAAGTTTTCTGTTTTATTAGTAAAAATAATGGTTCAATAAATATATTAAATAAGAGAGGTGATAAGGGACAACCCTGTCTTACCCCATTATTAATTTCTATTCTCTTTGAGCTATATTTGTTTATTTGTAAGGTGGTATAAGCCCTCATATGAAGGGTGTTAATATAATGGATGAATTGTGTAGGAATGTTAAATTTTGGAAGAATAGCTGCTAAGAACTCCTTGTTAATTCTATCAAATGCTTTAGACGCGTCGATAGCTAATGTGTATATGGGTGTTTGTTTCACCAAAGATAAAGATATCATTGCATCAAGAGTAAGTGTTTGGTCTAAACTGGCTTAAGGACAGAACCCACAGGGTTAGAGTTGCTGGCGCTGTGTCAGACTCCAAGCCGGTCACAAGTGGTGTCCCACAGGGCTCGGTCCTTGGCCCCCTATTGTTTGGCATCTACTTCTCAGAAGTACAGGCCAACATAGGAAGACTTTGGCTGACAAAGTTTGCAGACGACTGCAAACTGGGCGCCATAGTGGAAAGTGCATCAGACACAGATATCCTTCAGAAGGGACTCACGGAAACAGATAGCTGGTGCCAGAGCCATGGCCTGAAGTTAAACGCCAAAAAATGTATAGTCATACCCTTCGGGAAAAACAAGGTGACCCCAAGCTACCATATAGGTGGCAATCCACTAAGCACAGAAGAGGTTATCAGGGACCTGGAGACCCAGGTTGACAGTGGCCTTTCTTTTGACACTCACATTGCTAAAGTGGTTAGAAAGACCTTCTACATTGCCCACCTGATCATGAAGGGATTCACATCCAGATCCAGTGAGGTTATTGTTCCCCTGGACTCTTCACTTATCAGACCAATGATCGAGTACAATGCCCCATTCGGGATGTATCTCACCCGACATCTGCAGCAATTGGAGAGACCCCAAAAGTTCCTCACCAAAAGGATAAAGGGACTCCAAAATCTGTCATATGCTGCCAGATTGAAGAAACTCCAGCTCTATTCAGTCGCATACCGTCTGCTCAGAGGTGACATGTGCCTGACATACAAGGCCATGTCCAACCCGGAATTAATGGACATGCTCCACCTCAAAAAATCCAAATCCACCAAAACCACTAGAGCAAGCGACTTAAACCTTAGCACGGATATAAATAGGACGTGCTGGAGGGATAGATTTATCACTCAGAGACTCCCTATGCTGTGGAATAAAATCCCGGTCCTTGTGAGGCAGAGCACGTCGCTGACTATGTTCAAGAGAAATCTAGACCTGTGGATGGGAGATTGTAGGTTTACCCCGGGAATCATCTCTGTGTCACTGCTGGACAGAGGCACAACAAACTAATGGGCACAGTATTTTTTCATATAAGGGGTGGCGTAAGCCACAAAAATTTGGGCTAGGCTTATAAATGCCTTAGGGCAGATAGCCTAGTATAAACCTATGAACCTATGAACCTATGATTAATAAACCCCGATTTTTCTGGAGATATAATATTTGAAATAACAGATCTAAGTCTAGTAGCTAATATAGTCACCATAATTCTCATATCTAAATTAATAATAGAAATGGGTCTATAATTATGGGGATTTGTCATGTCAGAATTCAGTTTGGGAAGTAGTATAGTTCTAGAAGCATTTAAATGCAGGTCAGTAATACCAGAGTGTGTAATGTATACAAAAGGATGACACAATATAGCTGAAATTTTTGGAATAAAACATTTATAAAATTCAGCTGAAAAACCATCTGGGCCCGGTGCCTTATTACATTTTAAATTGTTAATTACTGTATTAATTTCTGCTTGCGTAAAATCAGCCAATAAGAGATCTTGATGTTGTTCATTAATTTTGGGGAATATTAATTGCTTAAGAAATAAATGCAATTCCTGTTCATCATATGATAAAGGAAGGGGATTATAAACATTTTTATAGATCTCCTCAAATACCTTGATTATATCTTGTGTATTACTATATTTTTTTATTTTGGAAAGTAATTTCTGGAATATTAGGGATAGGTTTATGGTGATTAAGTAATCTTGCTAAAAATCTGGAAGGGAGTTGAGCCCATTGTGAGTAGTTGGCTAAGTTTTTGATTTCCTGGTACAACAGGTTCTCTGCTTGCAGTGATAACAGATTTGCTTGAAGTTGGGATATAGTATTCTCCAAGTTCGATGAGTAATTCTGTTGAAGTTCTAGTTCAAGTTTGTTTATTTCTTCCTTGATACTATTTTCTTTATTAAGAATAAATTTCCTATGAAACGAAGATTTATTAATTAACACCCCTCTGATCATTGCTTTTGTGGTAGCCCATATTATATCAATCGGCCTGTTTTTCTCTGAAATGGATAGTATACAGTTATCAAGAAGAGTGTCAATTTCTTGCCTAATATCATTTTTTTTAAGTAAATTAGAGTTAATGTGCCACCATATTGTTCTATTCTTCGGGGAATAATTATTTACCCAATCTATAACCAATGTAATTCTAGAATGGTCTGAGAAAAACCTAGGTTCTGTATAGAGTGAAAGAATGTAATGCCAAAAAATGTCAGAAATTAAGAAAAAATCCAACCTGGACCAACACTTATAACATTGAGAGAAAAAAGTAAACCCTTTATTGGGCATATGTGGAGAAAAGTTATAATACGGGTCAAATAATTTGAAGTCACTTTTAATTTCAAAGATTGCAGTTGAAGCTTGAGTATTATACTTAGATTTAGTGTTGGTTCTATCTGTCTTTGGATCTTGAATGGAGTTCCAATCACCCCCTA
Organism: Protopterus annectens; assembly: GCF_019279795.1. Classification (NCBI taxonomy): domain Eukaryota; kingdom Metazoa; phylum Chordata; order Ceratodontiformes; family Protopteridae; genus Protopterus; species Protopterus annectens. The sequence goes on along the minus strand of NC_056747.1, from coordinate 1,093,767,157 downwards.
AAATGTGCTAATGATTAGGGAAGGACTTTAGCAAGTTATAAATATTCATCAAAAAATGCTGTTGGAAGGTACAAGGAGCATAAATGTTAACAACTAATATTGGCTTATCTAAATGATTAACCTTAGTTACGAAGTAACACCATCTACCTTCTGGGTCTGAATCCTGTCTTATAATATCATGTTGAAAGGAGTTTTTAATGATGATGGCAACTCCTGCCTTATTAGTTTTAGTTCCTGCCGCTATAATAGTTTTAATCCATTTCTTCTTCAGGGTAGGATTCCACTGTTCATTAACTAAATGGGTTTCCTGTATCATAATAAAATCCAGTTTAGCTTTAAAAACTAAATGCAAAAATAGTTTTCTTTTATTATCTGCTTGCAGACCCTTAACATTCCATGAAGCTAATGTCCACATACAAACGTTAAAAAATGTAAACTTTTCTTATGTCTAATAGATGTGTGGGTAAATAAACTCAACACAGAAGGATACCATAAATATAATACATTTCTTGGATATAGATGAGAAACTCTTCCAGTCATAAACCTGTGCCTATCCACTAAATCTCCTACCCTGGAAGAGTATGGGATATGTCTGCCTGTTTGAAAAATAACTGAAAAGTTAAGAAAATAACAGATCATTTTTACTTTTATTAACTTGACTTCACATCTTGAGAAGTATCCCAATCCCGAAAGCCTATCACTGTAGAGCATAGAAAACTAAACTATCATTAATAACTAACCCTGATCCACAGGTCATAGCGCAAAAAGAAGGTATTGTGAGATTTCCATAATATCCAAACAGAACTATGCAAACAAACCATTAGAAAGAATCTGTCATAGTTGTAATTCTATAACATAAGATTGACGTTAGATATCAACACTATCTAAACATGAAATTACATATCGAGTTTGAAGAACTTTTGACCAGACTGTTACAGAGTTTACCACACCTTCTCAGCCGGATATTAGAATGCTTTACTATAAGATATACATTCTAATACTTTTGACACTGCAATCCTTTGATCATATTTTAGTATTTAAGTCAAAACTAGATAGACATGAATTTAATACATTTCTCCCATTGTACAGCAAGGGTGTGATAACATTGTTAAAGTCATATATGTATAACTAGAATTGTTATGAACATTTCCTGCAAGGGTCACTGTGTTATCATTTGTTTAATCATATATTCAAAAATGTTGTTTTTACCTCAGTCCATTAAAAAAAAAAAAAAAAAAAAAAAAAAAAAACATGTTAGCCATGTTATAACATTTAATCTGTTCCCAAAATGTTTTCATATGATTAAAGCAACAAAATCATGTTTTTAACCCATTTTTCTTTCCAATCATACAGAAACAGTCCCAACTAGTCTGAACAATACATTTAGGCATGAACAGTCAAGTTTACCCAATCTGGATACTCTAGAAGTATAGAATTAACCTTTCGGATATCTTGCAAATGCCTTTATTTTATTTGAAGTGTAAAATCCACAAAATAGCTGCTCACAAATGAAAGATTTAGAAACAAACAATCCAGTCAAGCGCTTTCGCCTGGGCTCTCCCAGGCTTTATCAAGACAAAACCACAGGGAATGTGCATTCATTATATACATATGCTACTCTAATAATTCAATTATGTAATTAATTAATTGGGCTATTCCCATTGTTTGAAAATATCTTGGTATTTAAAGGTACATGTTGTAAATAGAAGCAAAAACAAAAGCAAAAACAAAAGCAAAAACAAAATCCTTATCATTTTCAGGGTCCCACATGTATAAAAATAAAATTTAATCTGTTAAGTGTATTAAATAATCTTATATTAAATATTCAATATTAAAAACTGATAAATATATATTAATTTAAATAATATTTACATATTTATAAATAAAATTGATAAAACATTATTATTCTAAATATAATTAATAAATATATATGCTTATAAATAAGTACTGTGCATAAAATCGTACTCCTAACATTTTATTGTAATTTATTACAACTTCAAAAATGGACTATGTTACCTTATTAGATACAAACAAATAATATGTAAAAAATGCAAAAAACATCATTTGATACAATATGTCTCCCTAAAATTGCTAAAAACTACTAAAAACAATTGTTTTACTAAAATTATGATTTTTTTTGTCTTGGAACAAGTTTTTAACAGTGTAAGAGGGGGGGACTGGGAAGCATCCCTGGAATATAAAGAATTGTTATGGCAAATAAAATTGAATGCCACAAGACTACCAGGGCTTAATGATGCCATCAGTATTAATAGTGCTCTTAAACTATGTAGAGCCAAACTATAGTTTACTCATAAAATTGCAATTATATATAAAAAAATGTTTGGGTTCAAAATTATCATAATTTTAGTAAAACAATTGTTTTTAGTAGTTTTTAGCAATTTTAGGGAGACATATTGTATCAAATGATGTTTTTTGCATTTTTTACATATTATTTGTTTGCATCTAATAAGGTAACATAGTCCATTTTTGAAGTTGTAATAAATTACAATAAAATGTTAGGAGTACGATTTTATGCACAATACTTATTTATAAGCATATATATTTATTAATTATATTTAGAATAATAATGTTTTATCAATTTTATTTATAAATATGTAAATATTATTTAAATTAATATATATTTATCAGTTTTTAATATTGAATATTTAATATAAGATTATTTAATACACTTAACAGATTAAATTTTATTTTTATACATGTGGGACCCTGAAAATGGTAAGGATTTTGTTTTTGCTTTTGTTTTTGCTTCTATTTACAACATGTACCTTTAAATACCAAGATATTTTCAAACAATGGGAATAGCCCAATTAATTAATTACATAATTGAATTATTAGAGTAGCATATGTATATAATGAATGCACATTCCCTGTGGTTTTGTCTTGATAAAGCCTGGGAGAGCCCAGGCGAAAGCGCTTGACTGGATTGTTTGTTTCTAAATCTTTCATTTGTGAGCAGCTATTTTGTGGATTTTACACTTCAAATAAAATAAAGGCATTTGCAAGATATCCGGATCCTGGTGATTTCTTCGGTCGTGAGCTGTTGGTTTTGTGCTGTTTCTGCCTCTAAAGATTTTATAGAATTAACCTTTTCAAATTTGCTATCAACTCAGCAGGAAATTTAGAGATTGCGCTGCAGCGCTGTAAGTACAGTATCTTATAAAAGTACGGATCGCGAGGACTAACCAGAACAGCAGGAGAACTGAAGATTCAAGTTCTCAGTGTGCTTAAATGACAGCCATTACTCACTAGAAGTCCTTAAAATGAACACAATAACGCAAAATTACATCATCCACCTCATAATCCTCTTAGGTTAGCGATAGTAGTATTTCCTTTATCTCTTTTTCTTATCTTTTCTTCTCTTGTTGATTATTCCCCCTATCTCTCCCATTCTTTCTTCTCTAAGGTTATTTCCAGCCCTAATAACTGCTGTAGCTTTAACGACCCAGTGCACCCTGGGAAAATAAGGTCATAGCGCACGTAAAGGTTCAACCGAAGCTCTGGTCTGTAGGGAATTGTAGTCCATCAACGACACAGCCGACCACGATGATGTTAGGCCTGGAAATCCAGCAATTCTGTCGGGCTAGGAACCCAAAGAATAGTACAGAGAAGAAAACGATGTAGGTAAGTGTACTCACCGCAAAAACTACTTTAATGTGCGTATCTTGCCTTAATTACAATGTCAAACTGCAGTTATTTTTCATTTCACTACTCAAGCCTTCTGTGTATCTTTCTCCGGGTTTATTTTGAAGATTTTAACAAATATTGACGTTGCTTTGCTGTTGTTATTAATTGAGTACTTAGATCCCTGATAGGAGAACTGAAGCGTATTGGGGTATTTCATTTGAAATTTGATTTGTTTGTTGATCAAAAATGCACAGAAGGGGGCTAGTTTCTGTCTTTCTAACTTTATTTGAGGTGGCAGGTCTTGCGATATACTTATTTTAGAACCATTCCATTCAACAACTTTTTTTGGTTTTAGCAGCAAATAAAAGTTTATTCACGTGTTGATAGTTCAGTATTTTAGTGTAGATATTTCTTGGTTTATTTAACACTGGAGATGGTCTAAGAGCCCTGTGTGCTCTCTCGATGATAATTTGTTTAGCTTCTGAGTCGCTTCCTAAGAAAAGAGAGACTATTGCAGTTATAGTTTCCAGAACCTTGTTTTGCTCTATGTTTTCTGGGATGCCCCTTAAAATAATGTTATTGCGTCTGGATCTGGCTTCAAGATCCATTACTTTACTTTGCAGATCCTGAATAGAATTTAAATTGGATTCAGATAATTTTTGTATGGTTTCTATTTTAATGTCCTGATCCATAATTTTAGACTCTATTTTGTCCATCCTTGTAAGAATTTTGTCTATTGATGCTCCAACTGTTTGTATTTGAGTAGAAAGATTTTGTATAGCTTCATGAATAGACTGAAGTGCTGTTTTTAAATCCTCTAAGTTGGAAGTTTCTGATTTATTCTTGTTAGTGTTTTTATTAGCCTCCTGAGGTTTATTTGTTCCGGCTCTTTTAGAAGTATTATCCTTTTCAGGTGAAGCTAATGAAGAAAATTTTGTTTTGGTCACTTGACTCTCCATTAAATCCGACTCGTGTGATATTTTATTTACCCTCCTTGGAAATATTCAAGTAGTTCTTTTTCTTTATTGTGTTTAGATCTAATCCGGCCTAGATGCTGTCAGCACAGAAGCTTCACATGCGGCATGCACTCCGTATCCAATCTGCAGCAATCTTATAGCTCTGTTGAAGTTTTTATGATTTTATCCCCTCAGGTATGTAGAGCAGAACACATAATGCCGGATTTGGATAATTTTGATTGTATAATATCTTTTCTCACTTATATTTGGTAAAAAAATCTTAGAAGTATTGCTACTCTGTGGTTCAGCACTACCTACCGGACAGCAGCCATCTTGATCTCTCTCAAGTTTTGTATAATTTCTTGTATACATTTTTGTATAATCTCTGCATGTGGGGCTTTTCTCCCCAGGCCTCCACTGAAAATGAGTATTATTGCAGTCAGACTTTCCTGGTAAACAAATGTAAAATAAAATAAAATAAATAAATATATATATACAAAAGAAAAAAAAGAAACACATACAGGAACCAAGGTAATCTTGTCTCTGCCACATTTCTAGACTTATCCAAAGCTTTTGATATAGTTTCTCACAATAAACTCCTAACGTGCCTCTCAGATCTCATCCTTGACAGCCCTACCCTGCTCTGGTTGAAAAGCTATCTACACAACCGCCATCAATCTGTCAAATGGCTTAACTCTCTATCCCCCCCACTCCCAGTCACGGTCAGCATACCCCAAGGTTCCATGCTTGGTCCCCTCCTGTTCAACGTCTTTACAAATCAACTCCACTCAGCAACTACAAACACCAAAATATTCCAATATGCTGATGATACAACTCTGATCTGCTCCACATCCAACATTCAACTTCTCCAACATAAAACCCAACAATCCTTCACTGAAATAGAAAATTGGCTAAACAAATCCCAATTAAATATTAAACCCAAAGAAAACACAACTTATGTTGTTTCACCCTACACAAATCCATGATACGACCTTTTCCATATCCTCAACTAACAAGACCCTCATCACCCCAGTCCCAGAAGCTAAGCTACTGGGATTTACCATTCATCAACAACTAAAATACATCAAACATATATCCCTTACTATCTCCAAAGTCCACATGAAGCTAGGGACCCTCTATTGCTGTAAACTGTACCTAACTTACAAAGCTAGAATTGCCATAGCCAGAACACATCTGTTTGAAACACTACTGCATACATGCCCAGTATTAACAAACCTAAATAAAACTGACCCTTAATAAACTCTCCACATGCTATAACAAAATCGCCAGGTTCACTACCAATGGCAGATCACAATCCCACCACTGCCAATCCCTACATGTACTTCACTGGTTAGAATTCCCAAACCTACTATGTTATCACCAACTCAACCTGGCACACCAGATCTTATATTATCCTGAAAAAAAACTTGCTCTGACCGGCCTCCTAAACTTCTACAATTTAAATAGGCAGCTATGATCCAGTAACAAAGCTCTGATAGAAAATATACAATGTAAAAACAGCTCAGGGGAATCTCTCTTTACTTACAAAGTTGCAAAAATATGGAATACCTTGCCTCCTGACTTCAGACTACAAAAATATACATCCATCTTTAAAACCCAACTAAAATCCCATCTATACACCAACCAGTTATGAAACTGTAATGGACCTCCCTGAACTCCCACCCTGCTGAATGAATCTTTATGCTTTAGTCAAACACATAATCCTATATTACACTCTTTCTCTTTGTACATACTGTAAATATTATTTATATGCCTATACTATACTAAAACTCTGTAATGTCAAAACACTGCACCTACACTTGTCTGATCACATGACTGTACTTTATCTCTGTATTATTAGCTATTAACCTTTCTAAATGTGTATCCTAAACTTTGTCACCTTGATTGCTATTATAAATTGTTCATACTCTGTAACTGTTTAGAGCTTTTCTCTCCAGGACTATGCTGAAAACGGACACTAGCTGTCCAGCTGGACTATCCTAGTAAACAAATGTTAAATAAATAAAATAAATAAATAAATAAGAATGGAAATGGATGAAAAAGTATATATACAGCTAACAGTTGGGGCTTGGTATAAGAGTTCAAGTGTTTAACTCACAAAGTACAGTGTTTAATTCTCACCTCTGGAAAAGAAATTGACTGGGCTTAGAATGGCCTATTAAGAAAGCTAGCCTAGTAATTAGCTATGAACTTATGAAACCATGAATCTGTGAAAAAGGGAAAATGAAAATGTAGAATGCTTTCTGTAAATGTAATAGTATAAAGAATATAGCAAGAAGAATGCGGATTCTGGAGCGATGTAATACATGTGATGCAGATGTAATTATATTAGAAGACACACAATTTTTAACAAATGAAGAAAGATTGCAAACAGTGAAACTATGGGGAGAAAAGATAGTCTGGAATTTGCGAAATGAGAGATGTTCTGAAATAGCCATATTCTGTAGAAATACATTAAAGATATTAGATGTAACTTTCGCAAAAATGGGAAGATTAGCCATTGCAGATTTAAAATGGAAAGAACAAATATATAGCATTATAACATTGCATGATTATACTAATTATAAAGGAAGGGAAAGCTTATTTCATCATATTTTAGACTATGTAGTGGTAAATATCAATGTTATAATAACAGGAGACTGTGATTTAAGAAGCAAGTATAAAAAGAAAGCAAATGATATGAGAAAAATGTTAGAAGTTATAAGATGTGATAAGTTAAAACTTTGGGACAAAAATCATGGACTTATAAAAGGGGGATGTATAGAACTGTAATAGATTATTTTATAGTATCAGAAGGTTTAGTTATAGGAAACGTGGGTAGGAATTATTGCAGACTTTTTTTTCATTTATATAGTTTTGTATGTAAATAAAGAAGAAGGAGGTTTGGGGTAATTAACTCAGATGTATATGTTGATTCATTAAATTTGTAAAAAAAAGTGTTAAAGTGGATAAATGAAAAAAAGATTTTATAGTTGTAATAAAATTGTATAAATATAAGCATGATAAAAGTTGGGGTATGGTAAAAATGAGTAAAAAAAGAAAAAGAATGAAACTAGTGTATAAAAAAAGAAATAAAATGTTACCAAGAAAAAATATTTTTCTGGAAAATAAAAAAATGATGATAAAAGACAAAAAATTATGGTATAAGAATGTAATGATAAAACATTACTATGTAAAACCATGGAGAAACCTAACAGATAAAAAAATAAAACTATAAAAATATGAAGCAAATGGTGTAATCAAAAAGTAGAATGTCAAGATTTTTTGTGGAGACTAGTAACAGATTACTTGCCAGTAAAAGGAAATACGCCATATAAAAAGAAAAGCAATAGAATATGTTTACATTATCAAAAAGAAACTACGGAATGTGTTTTTGAAATGTAAAAGACTAAAAAGTTATGAGGAAAACTGTAAAGAAGATTTTTTTAAGATATAAAAGAAGTGGATAAAATAAACATGGATATGATTAAATATAGATATTATAAGAATAGAAGTAAAATATGTTAAAAGAATAGCTCAAAACTTATTTTATGTCATATGGTTTATATGGAATGAAAGAATAAATTAAATTATGTTTAATGATAAATGGATTTTAGCAACAATTTTAGTAAAATCAGATGGTGGTTATGGAAAAAAAGAGCAGGCGTCTAACAGAAATTAAATTTTAGAATGAATGTAAAGAAAATTATGAAAATGTGTAAAGAGATTTGCATATCTATTTATATATTTGCATATATTTGTAAATATGTAAATATGTTGTAAATAAGTATTCTTTTTATATATAAATAAAGGACCCCTACTCTTTCAGCTGGTGCCATGGGATCTTTTAATTCCACCTGAACTATCACCAATTCAAGCAGATGGGGCCCTCAGTTTAACATTTCATCCAGACGACAGCACACTCTGAAGTGCAGTATCAGCAATCGATCTACATGGTGTGGGCATATAACTCAGAGACATCACCACCAAATGTGAGTGTACTACCTATTGCACCACTGACACTGACAAATGTATATGCAAATATCTAATTATGTAGCACTAACTGCTTAAAACTAAGTCTGCATGCTATATTACACGTATATGCAAATGTTAAATCTTTACTAATGATGCTAACACATACATATATGTTAAATTGTACATATATTATAGAGCTTTTTTCCCTGAGCCTTTACTTAAAATGTACCTTGCTGCACAGTTGGACTTTCCCGAGCAATAAATAAATAAATAAAATAATAAAAATGAAAGTGGACATACATTACTTTGAAATGAACCCGTTCACTTAGTGCCATTTTATTTCATTGGGAAGTTGATTCAAAGGAGACTTTTTGTCATTTCATTCATAAAAATCATCACTTCAAACTTTGCATAGCAGCAAAAGACAATATAGCCCAGGGTAAGCGCATTGCCAAAAGCTGCACTCTAACATTTGAAGAGACATAATTCATTCTTGGAAATAAAGCAGTAAATTAAATCGTAAGAGCAGTTCAGTCCTGAATGCGTGTGCCAGATTAAGTGTGGACCCCTAGTCCTATTTGTGAAGCATGTTACTGATGAGATGTGGTGAGAAGAAATGAATTCTGCTGTACATTTAACATGCGTTGTTCAGGGGGGGGGGTGATATAATGTCTGAGTTGACTAATGTTAGCGGATTTAGCATTAAAGAGATTTTTTTTATTATAACTCAACTTGTGTGAAAAGGTTTGGGCAGGTAACTGTTATAAGCCTGTGCAGTCATTGACTTTTTGAGGTGAAGAATGTGAAACAGCAGGTTACTAGTGGCTGTCATCAGCTTATGAAGAGAAATTACATGTTCTGTCCCGAGCAAAACCATACAAAATAGGCACTTTAATGCCATATAAAAACTGGAAGTATCATACTTGGTGTAAGAGAATTTGAGGAATGCACTCTACTTTCCACATTTTAGTCTTTCTGTCTTTCAGAAAGCCAAGTTTCTTTTCCAGGGAATTTGGTTATCTGGAGCTAGTTATCAAATTGGGCTTGATGATTATTGCATCAGTCAGACCATCACTGTTTTATAAAACCAAGTTTTAAGAACACAACACTTTAACATTGCCTCTTAACCCATTATTTGAGTAACTTAGGACTAAAACAAGACAGAAACTCTTTTTTCTTATAGAAAAATGTTTGTCTTCTTTTCTGAACAAAGGTGAATAATAATTGGGATTTCTGAGTCAAAGTTGCTGGGTTTGGTGCTTAGTTCTGCCCTTATGTTGTGGTTTGTTTAGAGTTTATAGACACCAGGTTATTTATTGCATGCAACCTTTCTTGAATTGAGGTAACTTCTGTATCCCCTATGGGAATCAAACCCAGGACTATACAATGACACTTTTTATAATTTTTAGCCTTAACTCTCGGAGCTATACTACCACTTGCCAACATTGGTGTACATGATTTTCCTGCTTTTCTCTTGGACCTATTGCTGTTGATACACTTGCATGGCACACATATGTCCAATTACTTCCTTCTTATTGTGTTTGGCTTGCATCACAGCCTGATTCCTGTCAAATCATCCCCACCTTCTTACATTGTTTGGTCTGTACCACAGCTCAATATCTGTCACGTTGATGAAGTAGCACACACCAGTACACAGAATCATGCAACTATGTGGATTTACACTGCTTAGGGATTCTCAGGTGTTTGATTTCCTGCTGCTGTCTTTAATTGTAATTTTGTTGTGTGGTATACAGTGCAACAATATAGTGTCTATATTGTCAGTCCAAAGCAAGACACATGGTTCATAGGTTCATAGGTTCATAGGTTCATACTAGGCTATCTGCCCTAGGGCATTTATAAGCTTAGCCAGAGTGTGTTTGGCTTTCGCCACCCATTTTAAATTAATTTTGCTATGCCCTTTTTCGAGGTTAGTATACTGTGTCTCTGTCTAACAGTGACACAGAAGTGAAACCCGGGGAAAACCTACTATCTCCCATCCACTCATCAAGATTATTCTTGAAGCGAGTCAATGAGGGACTCTGCCAAACCTGGACTGGGATTTTATTCCAGAGTGAAGGGAGCCTCTGGGTTATGAATCTGTCCCTCCAGCATGTCCTATTTATTTCAGTGCTGAGGTTCAAGTCTCTCGAGCGCGTAGCTTGATGGGATTTGGATTTTCTGAGGTGCAGCATGTCCATTAATTCCGGGTTGGACATGGCTTTATACGTCAGGCACAGATCACCTCTGAGCAGGCAGTATGCCACTGAGTAGAGCTGGAGTTTCTTTAACCGGGCAGCATATGGCATCTGTTTGAGCCCTTTGATCCTCTTGGTGAGGTACTTTTGGGGTCTTTCCAGTTGCTGCAGGTGTCTGGTAAGGTACATCCCAAAAGGGGCATTGTACTCAATTATGGGCCTGATGAGGGATGAGTAAAGAGGCACGATGACCTCCCCTGATCTAGATGTGAATCCCTTCATGATTAGGTGGGCTATATAAAATGTTTTTCTAACCACTTTGGCCACGTGGTTGTCAAATGAGAGATTGCTATCAACTTGGGTCCCCAGGCCCCTAATTACGTCTTCCGTACTTAATGCATTACCACCTATGTGGTAATTTGTGGGCACTTTGTTTTTGCCAAAGGGGATGATTATACACTTCTTGGCATTTAGCTTGAGGCCATGGCTCTGGCACCAGTTGTCTGTTTCTATGAGGCCCTTTTGGAGGATGCTTGTGTTGGCTGGAGAGTCGATTATAGCGCCCAGTTTGCAGTCATCTGCGAACTTGGTCAGCCACAGTCCTTCCGTGTTGGCCTGTACCTCCGAGAAATATATACCGAACAGGAGAGGTCCCAGGACTGAGCCTTGTGGGACGCCACTTGTAACTGGTTTGGAGTCTGACATGGCTCCAGCAATTCTAACCATGTGGGTTCTGTCCTTGAGCCAGTTTGCAACCCATCTAGTGACATAGGGGTTTATATTTAAGCTGGTGAGCTTATCTATAATGCCCGAGTGGGGTATTGTATCAAAGGCTTTTGCGAGGTCCAGGTAGGCTGTGTGGACCACCTTCCCCTCGTCAATGGCCTTGGTAACTGTTTCAAAGAAATTGACCAGGTTTAAGAGGCAGGATCTGCCCTTAACAAAGCCGAACTGGGTAGGATCCAGTGTCTGTAGGTCCCCAATATCTTTATTTATGAGGTCCATGATGATCCTTTCCATAGCTTTGCAGACCAAGCTAGTCAGGCTTATGGGGCAATAGTTTCCAGGATCCGTTGAGGCACCACCTTTGTGGAGAGGGACCACTGTTGCTGTACGCCACTCTTTGGGTACATATCCTGTGGTAAGGCTGAGATTGAACAGTAGTTTTATGTTTGGGTTTAGCTCTTCTTGGAGTTTATGTAGGATGCAGCCCGGGACACCATCTGGTCCCATTGATGCTGTGTTTTTTGCTTTGGAGAGGGTGGCTTTTACCTGAGCATCTGAGATGTCAGGGGGGCAGCACTCTGCTGGGATAGATATTTGCCCTTTTGGTGGGGAGGGGGGGAGAAGTTTGCACTGAACCTGTCAGCTAGGATGTTGGCAATGTCTGTGGGTTTGGTGTATTTTTTGTCATTTTGGACCAATTCTGAGCATATCTGGGAATTCCCACCCAGGTTCCTAACAAAACTAAAGAAAGCCTTGTGATTATCCTTAGTGTCCTGTGCAATTTTTCTCTCGAAGCTGGCCTTAGACGATTTTATGAGTGCCCGTAGTTTTTTGCTAACACTGATCAGAGATGTCTTCCCTTTTTGGGATTTTGCTCGATCATGTAGTAGCTTCCTCCTTCTATTGTATAGTTTATGGCTGGGGTCCACCAGACAGGACGTCTGCCTTTGGAGGATTGGGTCTTGGTTTTATTTGGGATTGCATGATCCATGCATTCCTGAAGGTGTTCATAGAATGTGTTTATAAAGGATTCTGCGGTCTGGGCCATATTTTCCACAGGCCTGGGGGCTTTGAAGGATTCCACCTCAGTTTTGAGGAGTGTGAAATTAGCTTTAGAGAAGTTTTTCACTGTGGTTTTCTGGGCAGGGGGTGGGGTCAGAATGTGAATATCCAGTGAGATTAGTTTATGGTCTGATCTTACCAGTGAGGGATACACTTCTGGTCTGGAGCATAGAGTCCCCATGTTGGTGATGATCAGGTCCAGTATGTTTTCCCCTCTTGTGGGAGTGGTAACAAGTTGTTCCATAGCGTTTGAGTTTATAAATTCTAGGAACCTTTGAGCTAGGGTGTTGGAGCTAGAGTAATGCTCCCAGTCTATGTTTGGGTAGTTGAAGTCGCCCAATATAATGGTGTTTGGAGAGACCTTCATATTTTCCAGTGTTCTCAGGAAGGCCGAGTGGGGTTCCTGGGTTTGGGAGGGTGGTCTGTAGCAGGCTATAAACTGGAAGGCAGTTTTACCCACTGTTAGTTGCACATGGATAGTCTCTGATGCTTCGTGCTGTGCCACCAACCTGGAGGTGTGGGTATCTTTGACAAATATTGATACTCCCCCTCCTTTTCTGGTTTGGTCCAAGTTTTGGGGCCAAAAAGCATGGTATGAGGTATAACCTGTCAGTGCTGGGGTGCTCTCAGGAGCCTTGAACCAGGTTTCTGTTACTGCACAGATATCAATGTTCTCCATGCTAAGGAGAGTTTAGAGTGCATGCATCTTGAGGTTTAGACTTCTGGCATTGAGTAGCACTACTCTTAGTTTCTTATCCCTTGTGATACCTATGGAGGTGGGTTTGTCTTTTGAGCCTTGCCTAAAAAAGGCACTATGGGGGTAGCAAGAGCCTTTGCCAATAACCGAAAGCCCAGGGGTGACAGGTGCAAGCCGTCCCTAGCGAAGCATCGTGGCTTGTCGAGCATGTCATCCCAGGCTGACAGGCATTGGATTCCCTTTGAATGACACCAATACTTAAGCCAATTGTTGAAATTGATCATCTTGTCTTCATATTGTGGCATCATTCTTGGTGAGGGTAAGATGCTACTCAAGGTCAGGGTCATACCGGCCTGGGCCACATGCTCAGAGAGCTCCTCTATGTCTCTTTTCATGTAGTCCAGGGAGGTATGTCTCAGGTCATTCACACCAGCATGGACAATGACAGAGTCATATTTGTACTTGCCTTGGAGTGACCTGGGTGCTTGTATTATGTGGCGGATCCTAGCGCCCGACAGGCAGCTCACCGTGACCCTCTCCTTGTTCAGCCTGGTGAGCGGGATGTCAGTGTGCCTGATGATAGAGTCACCTATTACAAGTGTATCAGGTGTGTTTTTTAGCCTTAAGGGCTGTGACTGTTCAGCACACTGGCTTTGTGAGCTATGTGTTGCACATGTTTTGTTTTGGGGTAGCGGTTGCTTGGGTGTCTGCTTTGGAGGTCTCTGCTGCTTAGGCAGATTTTTATTTAGAGCCTCCGAGTATGTTTTTGTGTGTTTATGTGTTTGGTTTGCTGTCGTGGTAGGTCTATGTGAGACTGGAATTGTAGTGAGTGTGATTTCCCTCTCCTCCTGACAGGTTTCGCCAGTACTGAGTTGAGAGAGCTTAGCCTCCAGTTTGGCTATATGGTTGCATCTCTCACATGTGTTGGAAGTTGTTGGGAGGAGGAGAGGGTTGTCTGTGTACATGAGGCAGTTGTAACATTGCCTCAAGATTCCCAGATTCACCAGCTGGACCGGAGAGGAAATTGACAACTGACCTTTGGACATGCTAGAATAGTATTGGGAATTCCTTTATAAATGAAAAAAAAGGGCCAATGGGGAACAAGGTAGTGCTTTTAATTTTTTAGTGCTGACTTATATAATTGTTTTAGTGAGCAAGTGCCAGGTAACTTAAATGCAATGTGTTACACGTAACTTAAATGCAAAAATGACAAACAGTAACTTTCTTTCAAGTGAAACAAGGAAATAAGTACAGTAAGCAATGCAGATGTCACTAGGGATCCACAGAAGCGCTGAAAAGCCATGTTTTAGGTGGAATTAGCGTTTCAGGGAAATAACAAGCAAACAAGCATACAAACAAAGTTAGATTCAGCAGGCCTGGATCTAGTCTATGCTATAGCAAACAAGGTGTACCAATTTCAGTAAGAAACAGTTCAAATATGCAGGCACTATAAGCCTTTAACCAGAAATTCTCAGCTCAGAAGGGCAGAGTCCAGCCTCTCCTCCCACAAGAGTGCAGACCACGAACCTTCTTAATGTAAAATAACTGGCCTGAAGCCCAAGTGCTTAAACCAGAACTAATACACTTTTAGAATAACAGACACTGAGCCCTCAATCAGCAGTTCCCAACTTAGAAGGATGTAAGCTACCTGTCCTGCCACCACAGTGCAGGCCACAAACCTTCCTAATGTAAAACAACTGGTCTGAGCCCAAGTGCTTAATCCAAAAGACTTAGAATGATAGCTACACTTTAATCAAGTTACTACCAAGCAGTAATAAATACAATTGAATACTTTAAAGAATGCCTGGATTAGTGCTCAAGTTATACAAACAAAGCTAGATTCAGCAGGCCTGGATCTAGTCTATGCTACAGCAAACAAGGTGTACCAATTTAGTAAGAAAAAGTTCAGATATGCAGGCACTATAAGCCTTTAACCAGAAATTGCTTGTTCTGAAATCTCTGCAGTAA
The DNA here is from genome assembly GCF_019279795.1 of Protopterus annectens. Taxonomy (NCBI): domain Eukaryota; kingdom Metazoa; phylum Chordata; order Ceratodontiformes; family Protopteridae; genus Protopterus; species Protopterus annectens. The sequence goes on along the minus strand of NC_056747.1, from coordinate 1,093,751,933 downwards.
ACTTACTGACTGCAAAACTATATTTTTCCTAACACTTCTTAGTGAGTGATTGTTTATAATGTTTGTGTTTGTATCTCATATGGCAATGTGGAAACTTGCTGTGCCTTTCTTTGCATCCGGAATGTATTGTGTGTCAAGGATATCACTGTATTAAGTGTTATTGACATAGATGAGAGCTTTGTAGAATAGAAGGTTTAAAACAATTATAGCTGGCATCAAATGAGTGCTGTTACACAATATTCCACAAAAAAAGTTTCACTTCAGTCATGCCTTTCTTTAAGAAGGATATTTATGTTAAAGGAGGATCTTTGTTTTTGGGAACTCTGCAATTAATTCACATTCATATTGGCTTCTTCTGTCTCAAGGAGTTTTTGGTGCAAAGAGAGAAACTGATACAGTCCACATGGTAACTTTATTTGTAACTGTGGAAAACTACCCGAACTTACTTTATAAGACTAAAAGTGAAGGATGGTAACTTTGTGATCAGGGCTTCTTTACTTCATAGCTCCAGGGTCTTGGGGTTTAATCCTGTTCTCTGATCACACTATGAAGAGTTTGCATGTTTTTCCATACCTATAGTCTTTTTCTCCAGTTTCCTTCCTCAAAAATGCTGGTTAATTGGCTGTTCTATTTGTCTTTATATATTACATTTACCCATCTCCTTGAGTTACAGGTCATCTGAAGAGTCATTGGGAAGGACTGATTGAGTTGTATATTTAATAACAAAGTATTCATCACCTTCTGTAACAAAATGATCTGCCCATAAAGAGTAAATGACACTTTCTAAAGAGCTTGAAAATAGATTTAGGTATAGTTTAGTTTATATTATTTGCCCAGCATGTTAGCTCTCTATCCTGTTACTTATTACTGGCATAATATTTATTAAAGCAAAATATTTGCCCCTCATGATTTGTTGCTAGCATTTTGTTAACTAGCTAAGACTCAATAGATGTACCTCATCATTTTATGGGATGATCTGATAATGTTAGTCTGTTACTTGACTTACTTGGACACATGCAGATCCTCTATGGATAGTTGAAACTCATCTTCCAACGCAGATGTTGCCCAGTGCATTTTCCACAAAACATACCTATTAAACATTCAAGGAAAATCACTAAAACATTCTTTTTTACATGACAGCAACTCACCTATACCCTATATATATATATATATATATATCTGTCTATACATATATATATATATATATATATATATATATATATATATATATATATATGTGTGTGTGTGTGTGTGTGTGTATAGATGTATATGCTAATAGTATGGTCGCACAAATACTGTAAATAGAAAAGCTCACACAACTGTAATCCTGCAGTACAGCTGACACACTGCAAAAACATTCCTGGAGCCATTGCTTCAGAGAGTTTGCTTCATGCATTAACTTTATGGGGACCTGCAGTTTAATAGCTGTAATTCATGCACTACACAAGTTATATTGTGTACTCTTGATGATCTGTGTGGTACTAATGACTGTGAAAAGAAGGTATCCTGTCATCAAGTCTGGAAGGGGGATTAGAAGGAAAAAAACACTGTCAGAACTGGATTTCTTAATCTTGAATAGGTATGTGCAATATAAATATCTGCTTACACTTTGACAAGACTGCTAAATTGTATGTGCATGCCCTGATCTTGCTGATAAATAAAACACAGACCAGAAAATGAATACCGTGTTAAAAACAATACATGGAGCTCAAGTTGAATAGAACTTTCCTAATTATTGTGTTTTTATGATGTCCTTTGAGCAGTAGCTCTTAAAGTTTCATAAAATGGGGTACAAATAATTTCTGTTTTACATGTGTACCTTCTGATTAGGTGCCAAAGAACTGGGTGTGATTGCCTAGACTAAGCATTCTGACTGGGCTCAGTGATGGTCAGATGTCACACAGTTGTCCTGGGAGGAATTTGCTAACCATCTGTGGAGGTGTCTGTCTTTGTTGGGATGGAGCTACTAGTGTTCAGTAATAGATTACAACCTAGCAAAAGCAATGGGTGTTAATGTTGACAGCAGTGTGTGTGTGTGTGTTTGTGTGTGTGTGTCTGTGTATGTATTGTGTGATATGTATTTTGCACATGTATGAGGTAACCAATGCCTGATTGCCCATGTGTGCATGTATATGTCTTTGTATGTATTGTGTGATAGGTGTTTTGCACATATATGAGATAAGCAATGCCTGAGTATACAATCATGTTTGTGTCTGTGCATAACGTGAGGATATCAGATATTATCTGTACTAGCATGTCTGGCTGCAGTTTTGTAAATAGTTGTGAATAATTGTAAATTACCCTGTATTATATATGCCAGCATGGCTAGCTATACTTTTGTAAATAAGTCTGTGTTTTTGATTATTACTTTGATTTATGTAAAATGTTAGAATCAAACAGTGTTTTCCTGGCTAGCAAATTGCATATGTTTTTTAATTCTGAATGCAGGTTGTGCCAGTCAGCTGACCTAGAGTGATGTCCATACCTTTCAATCTCTTAGAGCAAGAAATCTGGACAAAGCCATAAATAAAAATGGGACAAAGGCCCAGAAAAGGGACAATTTTTAAATATTGCTCTTACAAACTTATAAAGTTGATAGAAAGACAGGTTTTTCATTAGCATGAACTTTCTGAAGGATGTGAAGTCTGAAAATCAAATGTCTGTCATTATTTTCTAACTTTAGTCTTTAATGATTTTGCCACTAATTTGCCAGAAAACCAATATTTTATGAAAAATGGACTAAATATATGAGACCAAAATCTGGACATTCTGCTAAAATCTGTACAGTTGAGAGATATGGGATGTCATCATGTGCCAGAGCTGAAAGGAATGGAATCACCACAACAGCTGTTTTTGTTTACTTTTCAAAAGTCTGAAATGAGAGAGTAGAATTTGCCTAACAGCTTTCAGTGACTTTTAAAAGATTCTGCTATAAAAAGCAGGTTCTGAGTCAGTTGCAGTCATTAACAGTTGTTCAGTTGAGTTGAGTTGCAGCAGTTGTTGTAGTAGTCAGCAGTTGTTTTCGAGATCAGTAATTATCACTTTGAGTTTCCAGAGCTGTTCAGCAGAAATAATAGGATTTGCTATTCCATTCGCTGAGGACAAGACAACAGACTGAAGAGTGGACATATATTCTTATTTTGCTTGCAGAATTAAAAGTATCATCTTGCCTTGCTGATTTAATTAGAGTAGACAGGGACAGTTAATCCAAAGACAGTTAGGGAGTTACAGTTAGATAGTTAGAGTTTTTCTTATTCAGTGTGAAACCTATCCTACAATGTTATTTTCATAATTTCTGTGTGTGAAACTCTGTGGTTTATTGTAATCAACTATTCAGTGTACACATGTTTTAAATCATTTTATTTACTAAATGTTTTAATACTTTTTATAGTGGCTGGTTATTGAGAAAGTACTTTTAGTAACCGGAAAGTGTTTATGCTTATTGTGATAACACCAGAACCATTCCAAAAAGCCTGACTGCTTGGATTACATACAAACTTACATATCAAGATTTATTTTACCCAATATAACTGAACACCAGGGTTACCATGTAATTTGGGAAAGAGGGCATAGGAGGTAAATCTGTGTCAGTCTTTCCCAAGAGTGTGTGTATGTGTGATTACGAAATATTTAAGAGTGAGTGTGCCAAATACCTAGAACTGGGATACAGTGCTCTGCAGTGGGTAGTGTGAAGACTCATTTGGGTATCTGAATTGAAGCAAATAGCTCAGATCCAGGTATGGAGCCTGTTCCCAGTGTATCCTTATGGGAAATTGTGTGTTCTGTCCCTTATTTTAGTGATGCTTCCTTACAGGAGACAGTGGTGAGGATTAAAGCTCCTAAGTTACTGCCCCAGTTTTAATTCATTCACTCCAATGGAGCTCAGGAAGTTTGCACTATAACTTCCAATCGGCAGAGCTTAAGCTTTTTGAAAGAATCAAATTATGTCCTCACATTTCAAACAAATGTTTATGTCTCTGGAACCATAGGAGTTATGAAAACAGTGCAAATGACAAACTCTTCACCACAGACTATATTTGTAGTAGTAGTAGTCTTTAGGTTCTAAGTCTTAAACCAAATTTTATAAGTCACAGTAAATACAGTAACTATTGCATTTGTAATATTTTGTAAACAACTTACAGTATCTCAACAACCACTCAAGTTACACACATATTGTCAGACGCATTTTATTCATGTAGCTGAGAGATTTTATATGAGGCTAAGGAGTTCTGTCTGTGTTACTTGGTTGTTGAGATACTTAGAAAAATGTGAAAACTATAGCTATAAAAATAAATATAATAAAAACAACAGTTAATATCTATTTACCTACAATAGACAGAGCTTGAATATTAATGCAGTTGCGTTTGCCATTGTGTGAGGTTTAAGAAGGAATATTTTAAAACCTTGTACATTGAATAGTTTTGGAACTATGGATACAAATATGAGCAAGCAATACTGATGCCTGTAGGCATCAGTAGGTTAACTGCAGATGCACTTGGAGGCATCACTCAGAAGTAATTAGTTAAGTAGGGGGCTCATCACACATGTATTGTGTGATAGGTATTTTGCACATATATGAGGTATCCAGTCCCTGAGTATATGTGTGTGTGCATGTGTCTGTGTATGTATTGTGTGATAGGTGTTTTGCACATATCTGAGGTAACCAATGCCTGAGTGCATGTGCGAGTGTGTGTCTGTGTATGTGTTGTGTGATAAGTGTTTTGCACATATATGAGGTAACCAATGCCTGAGTGTACATCCGTGTGTGTGTCTGTGTATTTATTGTGTGTTAGGTATTTTGTACATATATGAGGTAATCAATGCATGAGTGTGTGTGTGTGAGTGTGTATGTGTATGTATTGTGTGAAAGGCATTTTGCACACAGATGAGGTAACCGATGCCTGAGTGCACATGTGTCTATGTATGTATTGTGTGATAGGTATTTTGCACATATATCAAGTGACCAATGCCTGATGTGCTAAACTTCTTACACTGCATTGATGCAGGGGAAGCACTGCAAGGGCAAGTGATGTTATACCAGAGAACAGATAAAGGGTTTTGTATCACAACCACCTTGATTAACCCAGGGACTGCATGACTCTGCATTATCATAGCTCCATCCCCTGGGGCAATTCCATTTTAAAAGAAGGAAGGCATCCTGATCCAGGAGGGGTATCCATGAGTGACAATGTACTGGATCTAGAGAGTACAAGAAAGCAACTGCAACCCTGTCAAGACATTCTTAATCTGGTAGCAAAATTTTATAACACTGTATTGAGGCTGCAGTGAAATGGTAATACACTGAGTAAACATAGGACCTAATAATATTTGGCTCAGAGGCTATTTTAATTTAAGTATTTATTAACTAGGTAATTGAACATTTTTGTTTTCAGATCTTAAGTTCTGTGTGCATGGTGTGTGTGTGTGTGTGTGTGTGTGTGTGTGTGTGTGTGTGTGTGTGTGTGTGTGTGCTAGTGTGTTAAAAAATATAGGTGTGTGTGTGTGTGTGTGTGTGTGTGTGTGTGTGTGTATATATATATATATATATATATATATATAGATGTGTGTGTGTATATATATATATATATATATATATATATATATATATATAAATAAATAAATAAATAAATAAATATATATATATATATATATATATATATATATATATATATATATAAACGCCAACAAACAGCACAATAAACATGGCCAGGATCAATCAACAAATCCAATGCGCTGTTCAAACTTTTACTTGTTTCAAAATACATTCAAATCACAAGCAGCTACACAGTTCTTGGTATATACGCTCAAACTGCAAGCAGCTGACGATAAGCGATGAACAGCAAAGGCGTACTATCACACTTTTAACTTTCTAGAGCACAGCTTAGTAGCTCCGCATCTCCATATCACTCAGGTATGCCATACGCAATATATTTTCTATTGAAGCATATACTCGAGCCAAGCACTAAACAGTACTAAATAATCCATAAATGTGTTAAATAGCAATAAAACAATAAAAAGGAAGAACATAGGATAAGCTCTTTCAGGTCACCACCACGACCCTTCTTCAGATCCTTATAACTGATATTACATCATTTCCTTATTTTAAAATAGCAGGTTTACACCAATAAGGCAGTCTATTACATATTAATGATATTACATCATTTCCTTCTTTTAAAATAGCAGGTTTACACCAATAAGGCAGTCTATTGCGTAGTCACACCTACTCAGACAGATGTGTCATAAGTGCCTCTTCAGTCTCCGCCTTTTCAAGGCGGGTTTCATAGGGAATGCTGTATTAAGTCCTGGTTTCTGATGTGCTCTAAGCTTTCCAGTCCAAAACATTTCCTCCTGCTCAAGTCTGGTGTTAATATCACCCCCTATTTTTGAGGCAAATACAATTTTCAAGACTCTAAACATAAAGTTGTGTCCCACATTGTCTCTAACATGTTTTGCAAGTGGGTTCTTATAATCCCTTAACCTTATGTCACTAACATGTTTGGACATTCTTTCTTTCATTTGTCTCACAGTTTTTTTAACGTAGAAATTGCTGCATGCAGAACATGTAGCCAAATATACAATGTTCTTGGTTGTGCAGTCAGTATAAAAATTAGTAGTATATTTCTTCCTAGTAGTTGGATGTTCGAAGCAGCTATCAGTACATATAAATTTGCACATTGTGCATCTTCTACAAGGAAAAGTGGGGGTCTGAGTAGGTGTGACTATGCAATAGACTGACTTATTGGTGTAAACCTGCTATTTTAAAAGAAGGAAATGATGTAATATCATTAATATGTAATAGACTGCCTTATTGGTGTAAACCTGCTATTTTAAAAGAAGGAAATGATGTAATATCAGTTATAAGGATCTGAGGAAGGGTCGTGGTGGTGACCCGAAAGTGCTTATCCTATGTTCTTCATTTGTATTGTTTTATTGCTATTTCAATAAATTTATGGATTATTTAGTACTATTTAGTGCTTGGCTCGAGTATATGCTTCAATAGAAAATATATTGCGTATGGCATGCCTGAGTGATATGGAGACGCAGAGCTACTAAGCTGTGCTCTAGAAAGTTAAAAGTGTGATAGTACACCTTTGCTGTTCATCGCTTATCATCAGCTGCTTGCAGTTTGAGCATATATACCAAGAACTGTGTAGCTGCTTGTGATTTGAACGTATTTTGAAACAAGTAAAAGTTTGAACAGCGCATTGGATTTGTTGATTGATCCTGGCCGTGTTTATTGTGCTGTTTGTTGGAATTTTAATAATTTGGATTTTATACAGCACACTCCTGTCATATTCCAGTGTTGTATTGATTGGACTTTTGTTTCTATATGGAATCGAGGGAGGCATGGTGGAAGGATGAGCCAAAAGGGCAATGGATGAATACCCTGGAAATGGATATATGAACCACGTGGTACCTCTAAGAGTAGAAGAAAGACAGTTATCAACACAAAGTAAGTCAAATAAATTTTTATTCAACAAAAGTGATAATCCATTATTGAAACTAGATTTTATGGAGGGAGCGATACAGACTGAAGTGACAGAGAACGAGAGAGATAATGTTTTAGACATGAGAAAATTTTATAGTAATGCAAGGGAGATGGAGGATGGCCTATATGAATTAAAGAAACTACAACGGCAACGGCAGCCCTTGGAGGCATGCCTGCACTATAATATTGTGCCAAGAGGCCTTAGAGTTTTATTAATACATACACAAGGAAACTCTCAGCCAGAACTGTTGAAAAAATGGCAGAGGCTTAATCTAGAGCACAGCTGTAGGTATTAGAAACTTTTAATAGAACACTATTTACCTAGAGAAAAAGAATTAGTGAAGAAAATAGAAGGTTTACAAGCATACTTGGAACAGGAATTGACAGTGAAATTTGTACCTCGAAGTTAGAGGAGATATACTATAAGATTTTGTTATATGATAACAAGTTGGAACAAATAAAGACTAAGAAAATTAAAAGAGACTATGTTGATTTTAAGAGAGGGGATGTTTTCACTTGGTCGAGGGACTTCAATAAAGAACAGCAAATATTTAAAGAGAATGAATCATATAATAAACAACCACAGAGAGCTTCAAGAAGGTTTCCATCTAATGTAGCTGATGGAAACAAAGATAAAGCAAATAAGAACAGTGATAGCCCAAGTGATAAGAGTCATATGGACATTGTATCTACACAAGGAATAGTGCAGTCCACTAATCGGATATTGGATACCTCTACCTCAATTCACAATATGAATAATCAAAGAGAAGGAATGAATCCAGGAGCTGTATCTAAGAATACCATGAAAGATGGGGGTTTTCCAGTACTCCCACTTTGAATAAAAGAAGTGAGAAACAGGAAGGAGATGAAATCATTAAGCAGAGGAAGGAAAAGAAGGAGGTCATATGTAGAGGAACGTTAGATGAAAGGAATAATAAATCTCTGGTTTTTAACCTCTCATCTTTTGAGTTGACAAGAGCACATGTTAATATTTTAAACAAGGGGTTGAAATTTATACCCACGTGAGGCATGGATGATAATGAAGCAATATTAAGTCTGAGGACATTTGGGAGAGATGTTATGCTGAGAAGCATGTACAAAGACAGTAAAGCGACTGCAATGAATTTGTTTAAGAAACCAAGCAGCTTCATACCATAAAATAATGCTGTGGTAGACACATTTATTAACGTCTGTGAACAAGAAATTATTGACTACTTACGGAATAATAAAAGGAGAATATACAACACTACTAAGGAGGAAAAACAGGCTTTAAAAGAGTTAGAAGAGAATGAAGAATTAACTGTTGGACCTACAGATAAAGGTGGAGCCGTTGTCTTGATGGACACTGTGAGATATAAGGAAGATGTAAGAACTCTCCTGCAAGATGCTACCTCGTATCAAGAGATTAGTGAGCATGAGTTAAAAAGTATTAAAATGAGAGTGAGGCTGTACCTGGAGGAAATGAAGGAGCAGAATCAGATTACAGTGGAACTATGTAGCTACTTGCAGGTTGAATATCCACTAGTGCCGATGTTCAAATGCCTTCCAAAGATACATAAAGATCTGCAGAAACGTCCAATGAGGCCAATTGTGGCTGGAGCTGGATGGATTACAGAGCCTGCGTCCATCTATGTGGAATACCACATCAAGAAAATCTTAGAGAAGACTCCAGCTGTATTAAAAGATACAAAGTAATTTCTTGGAAAATTAAGTGAATATAATAATACAAAGAGAAATGGAGAAAAACATCTTATGGCTACTATGGACATCAAAAATCTGTTCAGTAGTATCCCTAACAGCTATGGCATTACAGCATTAAGGGATTTTTTATTGAATGAAGGCACATATGGTGAAAGTCAGGTCACAGTGTTGTGTAGTCTGATGGAATTGATCTTAAATAACAATGTCTTCATGTTTAATGGAAAATTTTATATACAGCTCTGTGGTGTAGCTATGGGTACGCCATGCACCAATAGCTATGCAAATATAGTACTGGTGCAATGGGAAAATAAAGTGGTTCATCAGGATAACCCTTGGAAGAATTATTTGAGGGTCTATCAAAGATTTGTAGATGATATATATATATATATATATATATATATATATATATATATATAATGTGGGAAGGAGAAGCTATGGAACTGACAAATTTTCATGCATATTTAGAAGACAGCACAAGCTTCCTTAGATTTATTATGGCATATAGCAATACGCAAATGGAATTTTTGGATGTGCGTATTTCACAAAATGAAGAAGGCATTATAGAGAACAGCCTTTACAGAAAAGAATGTTGGAAGAACAACATCTTACCAAGAAATAGTATGCATCCGAGGTATACTCATAAAAATATAGTTAGAGGACAGTTCCTAAGAACTTCAAGGATACATTCAAATGATGTCACTATTGGTCTGGCTATGAATGATCTGTCTGAACATCTGAATGTGAGAGGCTATAAAGAGAAGGAGATGTATGAAGTGAAAAAACAAGTAATTATGGAGAGACATAGCAAAGGGAAACCATTCTTAAAAGGAGGATATGAGAACATCTACGATGGTAAGAATGAACAAAAAGAACTGAAGATGATTCTTACGCACACGACAGACACTCAGGGAGTCTGTGAGATTGTTAAGAAAAATTGAAAAATATTAATATCAAATAAGGAATGCAAAGGACTGGTAGGAGAAGAACCTAGATTTTGTTTCAAGAATGCAAAGAATTTAAAAAGAATATTACGTAAAGATAATTGCTTGGAATCATATGTCACATCAAAAAGAATTGGAACGTTTCCTTGTAGGAGATGCACAATGTGCAAATTTATATGTACCGATAACTGCTTCGAACATCCAACTGCTAAGAAGAAATATACTACTAATTTTTATGCTGACTGCACAACCAAGAACAGTGTATATTTGGCTACATGTTCTGCATGCAGCAATTTCTACGTTAAAAAAACTGTGAGACAAATGAAAGAAAGAATGTCCAAACATGTTAGTGACATAAGGTTAAGATATTATAAGAACCCACTTGCGAAACATGTAAGAGACAATGTGGGACACAACTTTATGTTTAGAGTCTTGAAAATTGTATTTGCCTCAAAAAGGGGGGGGGGGTGATATTAACACCAGACTTGAGCAGGAGGAAATGTTTTTGATTGGAAAGCTTAGAACACATCAGAAACCAGGACTTAATACAGCATTCCCAATGAAACCCACCTTGAAAAGGCGGAGACTGAAGAGGCACTTATGACACACCTGTCTGAGTAGGTGTGACTATGCAATAGACTGCCTTATTGGTGTAAACCTGCTATTTTAAAAGAAGGAAATGATGTAATATCATTAATATGTAATAGACTGCCTTATTGGTGTAAACCTGCCATTTTAAAATAAGGAAATGATGTAATAGCAGTTATAAGGATCTGAGGAAGGGTCGTGGTGGTGACCTGAAAGCGCTTATCCTATGTTCTTCCTTTTTATTGTTTTATTGCTATTTTAATAAATTTATGGATTATTTAGTACTATTTAGTGCTTGGCTCGAGTATATGCTTCAATAGAAAATATATTGCATATGGTGTCAACGACCTGAGACGTACCTCCTTGGACTACATGAAAAGGGACGTCGAGGAGCTCTCTGATTATGTAGCCCAGGCAGGTATGACCCTGACCTTGAGCAGTATCCTACCTTCACCTAGAATGATGCCACAATACAGTGATAAGATGATCAGCTTTAATAATTGGCTTAAATTCTGGTGTCATTCAAAGGGGATCCAATGTCTGTCTGCCTGGGATGACATGCTGGACAAGCCACGCTGCTTCGCAAGGGACGGCTTGCACCTGTCACCCCTGGGCTTCTGGATATTGGCAAAGGCTCTTGCCACCCCATAGTGCCTTTTTAGGCAAGGCTCAAATTCTAAACCTACCACCCTAGAACACCAAAAGGAAAAAACTAAGGGTAATGCTGCTCAATGCCAGAAGTCTCAATCTCAAGATGCACGCTCGAGGCCCTTCTCAATATGGAGAACATCGATGTCTGTGCTGTGACAGAAACCTGGTTCAAGGCTCCTGAGAGCACCCCAGCACTAACAGGTTTCACCTCATATCATACGTTCCGGCCCCAAAATCCAGACAACACCAAGAAAGGAGGGGGGGTGTCCATATTCATAAAGGACACCCACACCTCAAGGTTGGTGGCAACGCACGATGCATCGGAGACCATCCAGGTGCAATTAACAATAGGCAAGACTGCTCTGCAATTTGTAGCATGTTACAGGCCACCCTCTCAAACTCAGGAACCTCACATGGCCTTCCTGAAAACATTGGAGGGATAAATGTATCTCCAAACACCATCATACTAGGTGACTTCAACTACCCTAATATAGACTGGGAACACTACTCAAGCCCGAACACTCTAACCCAAAGATTCCTGGAGTTCATAAACTCAAATGCCATGGAACAACTAGTCACCATCCCCACAAGAGGTGAAAACATACTTGATCTCATCATCACGAACATGGGATCAAAATGTTCAACACCGGAAGTATACCCTCACTGGTGAGATCAGATCATAAACTAATCTCGCTGGAGGTCCTCATCCGCCCCCACCTGAAACAAAAAGACCACAGTGAAAAACTTCTCAAAAGCCGATTTCACACTTCTAAAAACTAGTGTGGTCTCCTTTAAGGCCCCTGAGCCAGTGGTAAACATTACTCAAACCGCTGAATCACTTACAAATGCCTTCTACCAGCACCTACAGGACTGCATGGATCAGGCAATCCCAAACAAAACTAAGACTCTCTGTACCAAAGGCAAGCGTCCAGTCTGGTGGACCCCAGCCATAAACAAGCTCTACAACAAAAGGAGGAAGCTACTACAAGATAGAGCAAAATCCTTGAAAGGTAAGACACCTTTGATCATTATAAGTAAAAACTAAGAGCTCTCATAAAATCATCCAAGGCAAATTTTGAGAGAAAAATCGCCAAGGACTCTAAAGACAATCATAAGGCCTTCTTTAGCTATGTTAGAAACCTAGGAGGAAACTCCCAGATATGCTCAGAATTAGTTCAAAATGATGTGAAAATTACTGAACCTACACACATTGCTAACATACTGGCTGACAGGTTCAGTGCAAACTTCTCCCCTCCCCAAAAGGAGAGATATCTATTCCAGAGGATTGTAGCCCCCAAACATCTCCAACGCCCAGGTGAGAACTGCCCTCACTAAGGCAAAAACACAGCATCCATGGGACCGGATGGTGTCCCCGGCTGTGTGCTTCATGAACTCAACGAGGAATTAAACCCACAGTTAGGACAGCTGTTTAATCTTAGCCTCACCTCAGGATACGTACCCAAGGAGTGGCGACGGCGACTGTGGTCCCACTTCATAAGGGCGGTGCCTCCACAGACCCTGGAAATTACCGCCCCATTAGCTTGACAAGCCTTATCTGCAAAGCCATGGAGAGGATCATAATGGAACTCATAAATAAAGACATAGGGAACTTGCAGACTTTGGATCCAACCCAGTTTGGCTTTGTCAAAGGCAGATCCTGCCTCTTAAACTTGGTTGACTTTTTCGAGACAGTCACCAAGGCCATTGATGAGGAAAGGCAGTCCATACAGCCTACCTCGACCTGGCAAAGGCCTTGACACAATACCCCACTCAGGTATCATCGAAAAACTCATCAGCTTGAATGTAAACCCATACATCACAAGATGGGTTGCAAACTGGCTAAGCAACAGAACCCACAGGGTCAGAGTTGCTGGAGCCATGTCAGACTCAAAGCCTGTCACAAGTGGTGTCCCACAGGGCTCAGTCCTGGGTCCACTCTTGTTCGGCATCTACTTTTCTGAAGTACAAGCTAACACAGGAGGGTTATGGCTGACAAAGTTTGCAGATGACTGCAAACTGGGCGCCATAGTCGAAAACACATCTGACACAGATATCCTCCAGAAGGGCCTCACAGAAACGGATAACTGGTGCCAGAGCCATGGCCTGAAGTTAAACGCCAAAAATGCATAGTCATACCCTTCGGGAAAAACAAGGTTACCCCTAGCTACCATATAGGTGACAATCCACTGAGCACAGAAAAAGTCATCAGGGATCTGGGGACCCAAGTTGACAGTAGTCTTTCGTTTGACACTCATGTTGCTAAAGTAGTTAGGAAAACCTTCTATATCGCCCACCTGATCATGAAGGGATTCACATCTAGATCAAGGGAGGTCATCGTCCCCTGTACTCATCACTCATTAGACCTATGATTGAGTACAATGCCCGTTCGAATGTATCTGACCAGACACCTGATGCAGCTTGAAAGGCCCCAAAAGTTCCTCACCAAAAGGATAAAGGGTCTCAAAATATGTCTTATGCTGCCCGACTGAAAGAACTCCAGCTTTATTCAGTCTCATACCGCTTGCTCAGAGGTGACCTGTGCCTGACATATAAGGCCATGTCAAACCCAGATTTGATGAATATGCTTCACCTCAAAAAATCTAGATCCCTCAGAACCACAAGGGCGGGAGACTTAAACCTTGACACGGTTATAAATAGAACGTGCTGGAGGGACAGATTCATCACCCAGGGACTCCCTATGCTGTGGAACAAAATCCCGGTACATGTGAGGCAGAGCACCTCGCTGGCCCTGTTCAAGAGGAATCTTGACCAATGGATGGGAGATCGCAGATATACCCCAGGGATTACTTCAGTGTCACTGCTTGACAGAGGCACAGAAAAATGATAGGCATAGTTTTTATTCATAAAGTATTGAAACCAACGGATTAACGCACTCGTGCCACAAAATAAATTAGTTTTTATTCAAACTAAAGGGGTGGCGAAAGCCACATAACTATGGGCTAGGCTTATAAATGCCCTTGGGCAGATAGCCTAGTATGAACCTATGAACCTATGAACCTATATGGCATGATATGGAGATGTGGAGCTGCTAAGCTGTGCTCTAGAAAGTTAAAAGTGTGATAGTATGCCTTTGCTGTTCATCGCTTATCATCAGCTGCTTGCAGTTTGAGCCTATATACCAAGAACTGTGTAGCTGCTTGTGATTTGAATGTATTTTGAAACAAGTAAACGTTTGAACAGCGCATTGGATTTGTTGTTTGATCCTGGCTGTGTTTATTGTGCTGTTTGTTGGAGTTTTAATAATTTGGATTTTGTACAGCACATTCCTGTCATATTCCGGTGTTGTATTGATTGGACGTTTGTGTGTATATATATATATATATATATATATATATATATATATATATATATATATATATATATGTTGTATATATGGTGTATAGTACGCCACTTGCGGATGAGGCCCTTGCCATTCCTGTACAGCAATTTGTAGATAGAGCTCGAGATTTGGAGCCTGTTGTTAGAAGTAAAGTGGGCTCTGTGGTAAACGAACAAGTTTTTGCTGGTCTACCTCTCCCTTTCAAGAGGCACAGGGCAAAGTCAGTCGAGAGTACTTCAAAGGGAAATGAGGTAAAAAGGAAGCAACATTTCCAAGACAGCAATTATACTCTGAAAAGGATGTGGAACATGAGCAATGCAACTTAGTATGGAACATTTTGGATCAAATACTTATGGACCTTGAATACAAGGTACTGAACAGAGGTTTGTCATTCATTCCTGCCCAAATGGCTGATTTACCTGAAACTTTATTAGACTTTAGACTGTTTATATGTAATTTGTCTTTGAAAGTCATTTTTAAAGATCAAGAATTTAGCAATGCTACTTGCCTTTTTAAAAAGCCTAGTGCTTTTATACCTGCAACCAATCCTGCTTTTGAAATTTTTCTCAAATTGTGTGAAGAAGATGTCTAGAACTATTTTTTTGGTAACAGAAAATGTAATAAGTTTGTGAATCTATCTATTGATGAAAAATTGGCTCTCAGTAATTTACATAATGATAATACTATAGTTATTCGCCCAGCTGATATAGGGGGGGTCAGTAGTTATTATGAACAGGGCCTATTATTTTGATACTATCAGGGATATGTTGAGTGATTCTAACACCTATAAGAAAATTGATGTGATTGCAATAGAAGCAATGAAATCAAGAGTGCAGAGAACACTTATGGAAACATTGCAGATGGGTATCATTTCCAAGGAAATGTTTCAATATTTTATTATTGAACAACCACTGGTTCCATATTTACATGGGTTACCTAAAGTACATAAGGACCCACAACCCCTAAATTTAGACCTATTGTTTCGGGCACTGGCTGGTTAACAGAATATTTTTCCATCTATAGTGAAAAACAATTGAGACCTATACTGGACAAATATGACTTAGTATTAAAAGACAGTAAACAATTTCTTGAACAAGTTTTTTTGTTACCATGGATGTTGTAGCTCTATTCACCATGATTCCCAATTCAGGAGGGATAGAAATGATGAAACCATTTGTTTTAAGAAATAGTGAATACAGTGTACAACACCTTGACCTTGTATGTTTTTTTACTGGAAATGACTCTAGAACACAATGTTTTTATTTTTGAGCACCATTATTAATTGCAATTGGCTGGCATAGCTATGGGCAGTCCTTGTGCCAATAGCTACATCAACCTTGTAATGGCAGAATGGGAATCTCGATATATTAAATGCCTAATAGGGAAGAATATAGCATTCTTTTGTCATTTCGTAGACAATTTTTTCCTTTTATAGAAAGGAACTGAGGCAGAACTTTTACAGTTCTTTGGTTATGTGAACACGCGTCAGTTTCCTGAAGTTTACTTTTGAATACTCTTCTGAGTTTTCACATTATTTGGATGTACACATACAGCGGGATAAAGAAGATGGCAGTATTTCCACAGATGTTTATAGGAAAGAATGTTATGTACCTTCTTACCTGCATAGAGATAGTATGCATCCGGGACATATATTCCCCTATGTTATGAGGGGGCAAATGTTACGTGTCTCAAGATTAATAGTTAATGATATAGATTTTGAAGAGAGTTTAGTTAAACTCATTAAAGATTTTGAACATAGGGGTTATGTTAGTACTGATATTCATAAAACGAGTGAAGTAATTAGGAAGGAGAGGAAGAATCTTAGTAAACCTTATTTTTCCTCACCCCAGAGAAGAAATGTTTGAAACCACAGATTTAGAGAAAGAACATTTTGTTTTAATTTAACATACAGTAGTGAAGTCAACGATTTTAAGAATATAGTTAGTAAACATTGGCATGTTTTGCAAACTGATGAAAATACAGCTGGGATTCTTGGAACTAAGCCCTCTTTTGTTTACAGGAATAAAAAATCTTTAAGAAGACAGTTATGTTACCCTAAATATGAAGGGCAAGATATGAACTATATACTGACAGGCACTAATAGATGTGTTGCTTGTAATTTTTGTACCAGTTTAAATGAAGATCCGAGCTTTATACATCCTGACTCTGGGCATAAGTTCATGCTTAATGTTAAAGCAGGTTGCAACACCAAAAATCTAGTATATTTAGCTAAGTGTATGACATGTAGAAAATTTTATGTTGGCAAGACCAACAGACATCTCCGTGAACGGATAAGAGACCATTTATATTGCATTAGTAAAATATTAGAGTACAGTGCACTTGCTAAACATGTAGCACAAGAAGGGGATGAGCATAAATTTGCCTTTCAGGTACTGGATGTTACCAGGACTGATATGAGATTAGGTGATATTATTAACAACACTGAACACAATGAAACTAGATGGATTCTTAGACTCAGAGCGCATAAAGGCTCAGGTCTAAATTATGTAGTTCTCCTGAAACCAGAATTAAAGAACAGGGGTTTGAGAAAGTAATTTTATATAATATTTATATTACATTAGTTAATATAATATATATAAAAAACATATTTCTAAAAAATATATCTAACTATATCTAGATTTTCAGGTCATTTAGAGTGTTGTAGAATTTTTTAACAGTTTTTATGTATCTTGTTTATACATATGTTTTTATGAAGGATTTTTTTTACTGTGGTTGTCTTTTTAAATAGCTTTCTTCCTGAGCACATTCACTACTGTTTTACATATCACATGACTAATTATTGTTAATTGATGGAGTATTTAAACCTGTGTTTTTTTTGGTCATTTTGTGATCTGAAGAAGCAATTGTTTGAACTGTGAAAGCATTCATCTTTTTCATTAAACTTTTTGACTACATTGGATCTGGAATTTTGTCTTTTATCAGCGTGGAACTGCATTTTTCTTGTTTTTTACACACACGCACACACACGCACACACATATATATATATATATATATATATATATATATATATATATATATATGTGTGTGCGTGTGTGTGTGTGTGTGTATGTGTGTGTGTGTGTGTGTGTGTGTGTGTGTGTGTGTGTGTGTAGGGTCTATAGTATAAGATTGATGTTTGAAAATATCAAACAACATATGGTCGACACCATATGGTCGATGTCTTCAAACATCAACCTTATAAAATGACAAAAAAAAAAAGTACCCTAATGGGTTTAAGCAGGGGGGCAAGCCCTCCACCCCCTCGCTACTTAAATATGCCAACTCTGAGACCGCACTACATTGCAGTAAATGGAAATCTCCTCTTACGGAAATTTCCATTTACACGCTCGAGATTCTGAGCATTTGATATTCACGTGTCGGTAATGTCAGATCAACATTGTCGGCTTTCGAGAATATAATATAGACACATATATATATATATATATATATATATATATATATATATATATATATATATATATATATATATATCATCTAT